>NC_141541.1:6106346-6706730 GCF_021556685.1 Rattus norvegicus | reverse complement strand
CTGTCACAGAGACTTGCAGGAAGCTCAAGCCACTGTCAGAGACATCAAGACAAGCTTGATGACAGAGATAACCAGATGGAGAGAAGCAAGTGCAAGAACATAAACAAGAGAAACCAAGACAACTTGGAATCTTCAGAACTCAGTTCTCTCATCAGAGCAAGTCCTGGTTAACCCAACACATGAAAAAAGCAAGATTATGACTTAAAATTACATCTGATGAAGATGTGAGAAGAGTACATAAATAACTCCTTTAAAGAAATACAGGGAACTGAAGAGATACCACAGCTTTCTGCACCCAAATCCCGGAGGGTGACAATCCCAGAAGTGTGGACAATCCTAAGACCACAGGATAGACCTACACTTCTGCCCATGTCTGTCCACATCCCTGGCCCAAGAGGAAACTGCAGAGTGCCTCTGGATACAGGAATATAGAAGCAGTCAACAGCAGGAAACTGTTGGTTTCTGCCTTCACCCAGAACTGAACCGAACCACTCACACAGTTTCCTGCACCCAAATCTCCTGGGGTGGAGAGCTGGACCATCAGAAGTATGGACAATCCTGAGAACTCAAAGGAGACAAATATTTCTGCCTACATTCCTCACATAAGAGGAAATGGCCTAGTCGCCACTGGGCACAGGGACCTAGGAACTGTCAATGGTAGGACACTTCAGGTTTCTGTCTGTGGTGAGAGCTGAAAGCCAGTTGCCAGGAGCACCTACCACCTGAGAGTAGAGGTCCCTGTCCCCAGATCTGGCTAAAAGAAAGCAGACAAACAGGCTTCTAGGAGGGTCAAGCCACTGTCAAAAACAGTAACAACAGAGAAAACCTGATGGCGAGAGGGAAGCACAGGAAACTAAGCAACAGAAACCAATACTACTTGTCATCATCACGGCAAGTGATCTGAGGAAACAAGCTGGAGTAACCATTTTAACATTGAATAAAACTGACTTTCAACCAAAAGTCATCAAAGAAAAGAAGGTTCCTTCATATTTATCAAAGGAAAAATCCACCAAGATGAACACTCAATCCTAAATAACTATGCTCCAAATACAAGAGCACCTACATTGATAAAAGAAATCTTACTGACATTCAAATCACACGCTGTACCTCACACATTAATAGTAGGAGGTTCCAATACCCCACTGTCATCACTGGACAGATCAGAAAACAGAAATTAAACAGAGATATAGAGAAACTATCAGAAGTTATGAACCAAATTGTCTAAGCGGATATTTATTGAACATTTGACTCTAAAAAGAAAGAATATACCTTATTCTCAGTACCTCATAGTACCTTCTCCAAAATTTACCGTATAATTGGTCACAAAACAAGCTTCAACATATACAGGAAGATAGAAATAATCCCATGCATCCTATCAGATCACCATGGACTAAGGTTGATTTTAAATAACAACAAAAATGATAGAAAATCCACATATACACAGAAGTTGAACAACGCTGTACTCAAGGATAACTTGTTCGAGGAAGAAATAAAGAAAGAAATTAAAAACTTTTTAGAATTTAATAAAAATGACAATACAGCAGACCCAAACATATGGGGCATAATGAAAGCAGTGCTAAGAGGAAAACATATATTAGCAGCTTGACAGCATACCTAAAAGCTCGAGAACAAAAAGAAGTAAATATACCCAAGAGGAGTAGAAAGCAGGAAATAATCAAATTCAGGACTGAAATCAACCAAGTGGCAAAACAAAACAAAACAAAACAACCCTCCCCCCAAAAAAAACACTATACAAAGAATCAACAAAACCAGAAGCTCATTCTTTGAGAAAATCAACATGATAGATAAACTCTTAGCCAGACTAACCAGAGGTCACAGAGAGAGAATCTAAATTACAAAATCAGAAATGAGAAGAGACATAACAGAATCTGAGGAAATTCAAAAAAATCATCAGATACTACTATAGGAGTCTATATTCAACAAAACCATAAAATATAGAGGAAAAGGAAACTTTTCTAGACAAATATGAAGTACCAAAGTTAAATCAGGAACAGATAAACCATCTAAACATCTCCATAACTCCTAAAGAAATAGAAGCAGTTATTATAAGACTCCCAACTGAAAAGAGCACGGGACCAGAAGGGTTTAGTGCAGAATTCTATTAGACCATTATAGAAGACCTCATAACAACAATCTCCAAACTATTCCACAAAAATAGAAACAGGCTGATCATTGCCCAATTCCTTCTATGAAGGCAAAATAACACTTATACCTAAAACACATAAAGACCCAACAAAGACAGAGAACTTAATACCAATTTTGGTTATGAATATTGATCCATAAATGTTCAATAAAACTCTCGCATACTGAATCCAAGAACACATCAAAATGAACATCCAACATGATCAAGTAGACTTCATCCCAGGGATGCAGGGATAGTTCAATATACAGAAATCCATCAACATAATCTAATAGATAAACAAACTCAAAGAGAAAAAACACATGTTCATTTTATTAGATACTGAAAACTTATTTGACAAAATTCAACACCCCTTCAGGATGAAAGTCCTGGAAAGATCAAGAATTTGATGTCCATACCTAACCATAGTAAAAGCACTATACAACAAACTAGTGGCTAACATTAAGTTAAATGGAGAGAAACTTGAAGCAATCCCACTAAATTCTGGAACGGCAGAAGGCTGTCTACTCTCCCCCTACTTATTCAATATAGTACTCAGAGTCCTATCCAGAGCAGTCACATAATGAAAGGAAGTCAAAGGGATACAAATTGGAAAGGAAGAAGTTAAAATATTACTATTTTCAGAAGATATGATAGTATAATTAAGTTAAATCAAAAGTTCCACCAGAGAACTATTAAGCTTGATAATCAACTTCAGCAAAGTGGCTGGATACAAAATTAGCTCAAACTAATCAGTAGTCTTCCTCTTCTCATAGGATAAACAGGCTGACAAAGAAATTAGGTACATAAGACCCTTGACAATAATCCCAATTAATATAAAATGCCTCAGTGTGACTCAAACCAAGTAAGTAAAAACTTGTTTGATAAGAACTTCAAGTCTCTGAAGAAAGAGATAGAAGATCTCAGAAGATAGAAGACCTCCCATGCTCACGAACTGGCAGGATTAATATTCTAAAAATGCCCATCTTGCCAACAGATTCAACGCAATCTGTATCAAATTTCCAACTCAATTTTTCATAGAGTTAGAAAGAACAATTTGCAAATATATTTGGAATAACAAAAAACCCAGGACAGCAAAAATTATCCTCAAGAATAAAACAACTTCTGGGGGAATCACCATCCCTGACTTCAAACAATATTATAGAGCAGCAGTGATTTAAAAAAAACTGTATAGATTGGTACAGAGAGAGGCAGATAGATCAGTGGAACCGAATTGAAGTCCCAGAAATGAACTCACACACATTTTGGTGAATTGATCTTTGACAAAGGAGCTAAAACCATCAAGTGGTAAAACAATAGCATTTTCATTGAATGGTCCTGGTTCAAAAGGGGGACAGCATGGAGAAGAAACCAAATCGATCCATTCTTATTGCCCTGTACAAAGCTAAATCCAAGTGGATCAAGGACCTCCACATCAAACTTGATACAGTCAAACTTATAGAAGAAAAAGTGGGGAAGAATCTCTATCACAAGAGCACTGTTGAAAATTTCCTAAACAAAAGATCAATGGCTTATGCTTTAAGATCAAGAATTAACAAGTGGGACCTCATAAAAATGCAAAGCTTCTGTAAGGTAAAGGACACTGTCATTAGAACAAAGCAGCAACCAATGGATTGCGAAACTATCTTTACAAATCCTAAATCTGATAGATGTCTAATATCCAAAATATAGAAAGAACTCAATAAGTTAGAATCAGAGAGCCAAATAACCCTGTTCGAAATGGGGTACCGAAGTAAACACATAATTATCAGCTGAAGAATACTAAATGGCTGAGATATACAAAAAGAAATGCTCAGCATCCTTAGATATCAGGGAAATAAAAATCACAACAAACCTGAGATTCTACCTCTCACCAGTCAGAATGGATAAGATAAAAAACTCACATGACAACAGGTGCTGGTTAGGATGGGGAAGAAGAGGAACACTCCTCCTTTGTTGGTGGGATTGCAAACTAGACCACCACTTTGGAAATTAGTCTGGATGTTCCTCAGAAAATTGGACATTGTACTACATGAGGACCCAGCTATAGCTCTCCTGAGCACATACTCAAAAGATACTCCAGCTTACAACAAAGATTCATGCTCCACTATGTTCATAGCATGCTTACTTACAAGAGCCAGAAACTAGAAAGAACCTAGATGCCTTTCAACAGAGGAATGAATTCAGAAAATGAGGTACATCTACACAATGGAGTACTACTCAGCTATAAAAATCAATGACTTCATGAAATTCATAGGCAAATGGATTGAACTAGAAAATATCCTGAGTGAGGTAACCCAATCACAGAAAAACACACATGGTGTGCACTCACTGATAAGTGGATATTAACCTGAGAGCTTGAATTACACAAAATAAAATCCACAGACCACATGAAGCTCAAAAAGATAGATAACCAAAGTGCAGATGCTTCACTCCTCTCTAAAGAGGGAACAAAAATATTCATAATAGTGTATATGAAGGCAAAGTTTGGAGCAGAGACTGAAGGAATGTGCCATTCAGAGCCTGCCCCACATGTAATGTGGCATATTATATATATCCACCAAAACTAGATAGGATTGGTGAAGCTAAAAGTGCATGCCAACAGGAACCGGATATAGATCTCTCCTAAGAGACACAGCCAGAGCATGTCAAATACAGAGACAAGTGCTAGCAGCAAATCATTGAACTGAGAATCGGACCCTCGTTGGAGGATTTAGAGAAAGGATTGAGAGAGCTGAAGGAGCTTGCAACCAATGAGATCAAAAATACCAACCAACCAGAGCTCCCAGGTACTAAACCACTACCCAAATGCAATGCATGTATATAGACTGACCCATTGCCCAAGTCTGGCAGAGAATAGCCTTGTTGGGAATCAATGGAAAGAGAAGCCCTTGGTCCTGCCACGGTTGGACCCCCAGTGTAGGGGAATACTGGGTGGCTAGAAGGGGGTGTGAATGGGGAGGGGATCATCCTCATAGAAGAAGGGCAGGGTTATGGGTTAGGCGGCTTACGTCGAAGAAACGGAAATACTTTTGAACTGTAAATTTAAAAATGTCCAATAGAAGAAGAAAAAAGAAAGAAAAAATACAGAACAGCACAGCTAAACAGGTAGAAACCCTTAAAGAGGTAACACAAAAATCCCTTAAAGAATTACAGGAAGACATAACCATACATGTGAAGGAATTGAATAAATCCATCAAGGGTCTAAAAATGGAAATAGAAACAATAAAGAAATCACAAAGGGAGACAAACCTGGAAATAGAAAACTTAGGAATAAAACCAGGAGTTATAGATGCAAGCATCACCAACACAATACATGAGATAGAAGAAAGAGTCTCATTGGCAAAAGATACTATAAAAATCATTGACACAACAGTCAAAGAAAATGAAAATGCAAAAGGAACCTGACCCAAAACATCTAGAAAATCCAGGACACAATGAGAAGATCAAACCGAAGGATAATAGGTATATAAAAGAATGAAGATTCCCAACTTAAAGGGCCAGCAAATATCATCAACTAAAATAATAGAAAGGGAAAAAAAAAAACAAACTTCCCTAACCTGAAGAAAGGGATGCTCAAAACAATACAAAAAGCCTACTGAATTCCAAATAGATTGGACCTTAAAAGGAATTCCTTGTATCACATAATAGTCAAGACACCATATGCACTAAACAAAGAAAGAATATTAAAAGCAGTAAGGGAAAAAGGTCGGGTAACATATAAAGGCAAACCTATCAGAATTACACCAGACTTTTCAATGGAAGGTATGAAAGCTCAAAGATGCCGGGCAGAGCAAATGGGAGCCCAGGCTACTACATCCTGCAAAAACTTTCGATTAGCATGGATGGAGGAATCAGGATATACCATGAAAAAAAAAACAAATTTACACAATATCTTTCCACAAATCTAGCACTGCAAAGGATAATAGATGGAAAACTCCAACACAAGGAGGGAAAGTATAGAGTAGAAAAAGCAAGAAAGTAATCTAATTTCAACAAACCCAAAAGAAGATAGCTACACAACTATAATTCCACCTCTAACAACAAAAACAATAGGAAAAAAATCATTGGTCCTGATTATCTCTAAACATCAATGGACTCAATTCCCAAATAAAAAGACGTAGACTAACAGACTATGTGATGGTTTGCATATGTTTGGCCCAGGGAGTATTAAAAGGTGTGGCCTTGTTGCAGGAAGTGTATCACTGTGGGGGTGGGTTTCCAGACCCTCTTTCTAGCAGCCTGGGAATTCTTAGACTATTCCTGGCTTCCTAGGGTGAAGATGTAGAAGTTAGCTGGTCCTGCACCATGCCTGCCTTGATGCTGCCGTGCTGCCATGCTCCTGCCTTGCTGATAAAGGACTGAACCTCTGAACCTGTAACCAGACCCAATTTATGTTGTCCTTTATGTAACTTACATTGGTCATGGTGTCTGTTCACAGCAATAAGACCCTAAGTAAGACAGACTGGATAAATAAATAGGACACAGCATTTTGCTGCATACAGGTAACACACCTCAGTGAGAAAGACAGACATTTTCTAAAAGTAAAAAGCTGGGAAAAAAAGTATTCAAGCAAATGGCCCGAAGAAAAATGGAGTAGCCATTCTTATATCAAATAAGATCAAATTTCAACAGAAGTTAACAAAAAGATGAGGAAAGACACTTCGTACTCCAAAAAGGAAACGTCCACCAAGATGAACTCTCAATTCTGAATATCTATGCTCCAAATGCAAGGGCACCCACATTCATAAAATAAACTTTATTAAAGCTCAAAGCACATATTTCACCTCAGCCAATAATAGGGGATGACTTCAACACCACATTCTTTTTTCCCCCCTTGGGTACTAAGGCCAATGTCGATGATTTTGACTTTATACTTCTTATCCAACATTTTTTTTATCTTTATTAACTTGAGTATTTCTTATTTACATTTCGATTGTTATTCCCCCTTCCCAGTTTCCGGGACAACATCCCCCTTACCCTTCCCCCTTCCCTACTATATGGGCTTCCTGTCCCCATCCTTCCCCCATTACCACCCTCCCCCCAACAATCACATTCACTGGGGCTTCAGTCTTGGCAGGACCAAGGGCTTCCCCATCCACTGGTGCTCTTACTAGTATATTCATTGCTACCTGTGAGGTCAGAGTCCAGGGTCAGTCCATGTATAGTCTTTGGGTAGAGGCTTTGTCCCTGGAAGCTCTGGTTGGTTGGCATTGGGGTCTTGAGCCCCTTCAAGCTCTTCCAGTCCTTTCTCTGATTCCTTTATCGGGGGTCCCATTCTCAGTTCAGTGAATTGCTGCTGGCATCCGCCTATGTATTTGCTGTATTCTGGGTGTCAACACCACATTCTAATCAATGAACAGATCATAGAAAAAGAAACTTAACAGAGACAAAGAGAAACTAACAGAAGTTATGAACCAAGTGCATTTAACCGATATCTATAGAACATTTCATTCTAAAACAAAAGAATATACATTTATTTAAGCACCTCATGGAACCTTTTCCAATATTGACCATATAATCAGTCACATAATAGGCCTCAAGAGGTAGAAGAAGATAGAAATAATCCAGTGCATGCTGTCAGATCATCATGGACAAAGGTTGGTCTTCAATAACAATAAAGTGACACAGCACCCACTTACACATAGAAACTGAACAATGTTCTACTCAATCACCACTTGGTAGAGAAAGAAATAAATAAATTAAAGGCTTTTCAGAATTTCATGCTAATGAAGGCACAACATACCAAAGTACATGGGACAAAATGAAAGCAGTGCTAAGACAAAAACCAGCCCCAATTTATGTGCTAAGAGAGCACCTTCAAAAAGAAACAGGAGAGAGAAAACACAAAGAGCTCGACAGCACACCTGAAAGCTCTAAAACAGAAAGAAGAAAATACACCCAAGAGGAATAGATGGCAGGAAGTAAACAAACTCAGGGTTGAAATCAACCAAGCAGAAACAAAAAGAACTGTACAATAAAAATCAACAAAACAAGGATCTGGTTCTTTGAGAAAATCAAGAAAAAAGATTAACCCTTAGTCACACTAAGTCGAGGGCACAGAGACAGAATTCAATCCAAATTAACAAAATCAGAAATGAAAAGGGAGATCTAAAACAGAAATTGAGAAAAATACAAAAATTGATTAGATACCACTACAAAACCATAAACTCAACAAAACTGGAAAATTTGGAGGAAATAGACAATTTTGTAGACAGATATCGGGAACCAAATTTAAATCAAGATCAGAGAAACCATATCAATAGTCCCATAAATTCTAAAGAAATAGAACCAGTCATTAAAAGTCTCCCAAACCAAAAAAAAAAAAAAATTTTAGGACTAGACTGGTTTAGTGCTAAATTCTATCAGACCTTCATAGAAGAACTAACATCAGTACTCTCCAAACTATTCCACAAAGTAGAAATAGAAGTAACACTAACCAATTAATTCTCTGAAGCCACAGTTACACATCCAAAATACACGAAGACGCAACAAAGGCGGAGAACTTCAGACCAATTTCTCTTATGCCGAAGTACTTAATAAAATTCAGTTGAATCCAAGAACACATCAAAATAATCATCCATCACAATCAAGTAGGCTTCATCGCAAGATGCAAGGATAGTTCAATATACAGAATACAATCAATGTAATACATTATTTAAACAAACTCAGAGCGATGAAAAAAAAACCATTGACTACTTCATTAAATGCTGAAAAAGCAGTTGACAAAATTCAACACCCGTTCATGATAAAGTCTTGGAAAGAGCAAGAATTCAAGGCCCATACCTAAGGATAGTAAAAGCAATATAGAGTAAACTAGTAGCCAACACAAAACTAAATGCTTAGAAACTTGAAACATCCCACAAAAATTAGGGACTTGATAAGGCCCCCCACTCTTACCCAGTTGATTCAATATAATACTGGAAGTCCTAGTCAGAGCAATCAGACAATGAAAGGGGGTCCAAGGGATACAAATTGGACAGGAAGTATTCAAAATATCACTATTTGCAGATGACATGATAGTTATACTTAAGTTTTCCCAAAAATTCCACAAGAGAATTCCAAAACTTGATAAACAACTTCAGCATAGTGGCTGGATGTAAAATTAACTCAAGCAATTCAGTAGCCTTCCTATACTGAAAGGATAAATGGGCTGAGGATAAAATTTGGAAAACAACGTCTGTGATCTGTAGCTATATTACAGAGCAATAGTGATTTTAAAAATTATGGTATTGGTACAGAGATAGGAAGGTAGATCAATGAAATAGAACTGAAGACCCAGAATGAACCCACACACTTTTGTCACTTGATCTTTGAAAAAGGAGCTAAAACTAGTGAAAAAAAGACAAGATTTTTCAACAAATAGAGCTGGTTCAACTGGAGGTCAGCATGCTGAATTATGCAAATTGAACCACTTACCGCCTTGTACAAAGCTCAAGTCCAAGTGAATCAAGGACCTACACAAGAACAAGTGGGGAACAATCTTGAACATCTTGGCACTGGAAAAATTTTCATGAACAGAATACCGATAGCTTATGCTCTAAGATCAAGAATCGACAAATGGGACCTCATATAATTGCAAAGCTTCTGTAGGGCAAAAGTAGTGTCATTAAGACAAAATTGCCACCAACATATTGGGAAAAGATCTTTACCAAATCCTACATTTACTAGAGGGCTAAAGAGAAATATATACAAAGAACAACTCAAGAAGTTAGACTCCAGAGAAGAAAATACCCTATTAAAACCTGGAGTACAGGGCTAGGACAAGAACTCTCAACTGCAGTATATCAAATTTCTAAGAAGCAAATAAAGAAATGTTCAACATCCTTAGTCATCAGGGAAATGCAATAAAAACAACCCTGAGTTTCTACCTCACATCAGTCACAATGGTGAAGATAAAAATCTCAGGTGACAACAGGTGATGGTGAGGATTTGGAGAAAGAGGTACATTCCTCCATTGTTGGTGGGTTTGCAAGCTGGAACAACCACTGTGGAAATATGTCTGGAGGTTTCTCAGAAAACTGGACATAGTACTACCTGCGGACTCAGATATAGGACACCTGAGTATATACCCAAAATATGCTCCAACATATAACAATGACACATACTACTTATGTTTATACCAACCTTATGTATAATAGCCAGAGCTTGAAAGAACCCACATGTCCTTCAACAGAGGAATGGATACAGAAAATGTGTAATGTCTACACAATGGAGTACTACTCAGCTATTAAAAATAATGACTTCTTGAAATTCATAGGTAAATGGATGGAACTAGAAAATATCGTCTTGAGTGAGGTGACCCATTCACAAAAAATCCACATGGTAGTCACTCACTGATAACTGGATATAAGCCCAAATGCTCAAATTACCCAAGATAAAATCCACAGACCATGTGAAGCTCAAGAAAAAGGATCACCAAAATTTAGCTGCTTCAGTTAAAAGCGGGAGCAAAAATATTCATAATTTTTTTGGAGACACAATTTGGAGTAGAGACTGAAGGAATGGTCATTCAGAGCTTGTCCCACATTGGGATCCAGCCCATATACATACAGCCAACAAGCTCAGACAATACTGCTGATGCCAAGAAGTGCTGACAGGAGCCTGATGTAGCTGTCTCCTGATAGACTCTGACATACCATGATAAATACAGTGGTGAATATTCACAGCCAACCATTGAACTGAGAATGGGGTCATTATTGGAGGAGTTAGAGAAAGACTGAAGGAGCTGAAGGGTTTTACAACCCCATAAAAACAATACCAGAGCTCCCTGGGCCTAAACCACCATTCAAAGAGTACACATGAACAGACCCATGGCTCCAGCGCCATATGTAGCAGAGGATGGTCTTGTTGGTCACCAATGGGAAGAAAAGTCATTGCCAGGGCTGGACTCCCAGTGTAAGAGAATATCAGTGTGGGGAAGTGGAAGGGAATGGTTAGGAGGGTGAGGGAGCATTCTCATAGAAACAGGGCTTGGGGAATTGGATAGTGGGTTTCTGGAGGGGAAAAAAGGAAAGGGTTTTTAAAATGTAAATAAAAATATCCAATAAAGGAAAACAAAACAATTACCAAAATTCTTCCAGACCTACAATTGTAAAACATCTCTTCACAAAGGTTAAAAATATTATTTCAAAAGGTGAAATAGATAAAGTTCTCATGGAGCTTTTCCAATCTTATAGTAAATTGGTCTATAGATGCAGTATGGATGATCAAGGCTCCAGCAATAGGGCTGGAGATAAACAACTCTGTGAAGAGTGCTAGCTCAGAATTTGTTAGGACCACTGTACATTCTTGTCAATTGAAAAGTGAGAACCCCAGCTGCTTTTCATTATTGGTGAACAAACAATATTTTTCAACCTTAATATAAATGTAGAAGACTTGAAAATGCCAATATCGTATGTAAAAAGCATGAATTGTGGGATGAAACAATGAAATGAAAATAATGAATATGCACACTTAAGCAAAAATCATAAAAATTTTTGTTTTAGTAAGATTATAAAAATGTTGGAATTTACATGCTGCTGTAACTTTCATGGGAAATAATTAGTAATATTTTAAGAATCTAAACACATGTTTCCGATGAGACACGACAGTTTCTTTCCTATCAGTCATGAAATAGAAACAGCAAAATGTTCCTGCAAACTTTTGTATGTGAACAATCACTTTGATATCACTCATAATAGACAAAATCTATAATCAGTTGATACCCATCCACCAGTGAATTGATAAACAATAGGCACTGTCTAATATGTACATATCTTTACCATGGAAGTGCTTTCAGTAACAGAAAGGCACAGGCTATTGATACATGATATACCGTGTACAAAACCAAGCAAGGTATATGGTTACAATTATAAGAAATACCTATAAAACTCAAACTTCTAAGCATGAAAGTCAGAGAGTGAGTAGCAGCGAAGGCAGGGATTTTCCACAAATAAAACCAGTATCTTTGGATAGATAAGGTCTCTAATAATGAATCCTTGTGAGTCAAGTGTACAAGTCAAGAGCTAATGACTTCATATAGCATCTACTATACTACAGTGTAATAAAAAAACATCTCTAATATCAGGCATCTCCTTTGTAAAGCTGAAGGTCGAATTTTTTTTCTGAAAAAAATTTAAATTGGTAAAATATGTGTTTTAAATATGAGGATACTGTTAAGAGTCTATAACCCAGCAAGCAATTATTTGGAATTTAGAGGATCTTCAACAGATAATACAATAGCTATATAGGAACAATCATAATGGACTCCATTGTTTCACATACTTGAATACTTAGAAAGTGGACCTAATTGAAGCAGGAAGTATAGCCCTTATTCTGGGCTTAGAGGTTTCAAAAGCCCAAGCCAGACCCAGCATCTTTCTGTCTTCCTTCTGCATGCAGATCCAAATGTAGAATTTGCAATTTTTCCTGCACCATACCTAACTGCATGTCACCATGTTTCCCACCATGATTATAATTGACTAAACCTCTGAAACTATAAACTACCCCAACTAAATACTTTTTATAAGAGTTATAATGCATAGAATACTGACAAAGACGTGTACACAAAAAGAGGAGTAGCAAGAGAATTAGCATATACATAAAAATCTCAGTTCGTGCTATCCAATTTGAAAGGCAGTTCTAGAAAAAGATGAGACACAAATTGAGATCCAGCTCAAGGTGAGGCTCCAAGGCCTGACACTATTACTGAAGCTATGGTGTGCTGAAAAAAAGGAGCCTATCATGAGTGCCATCTGAAAGGCTCAACAAACAACTAAGTATCAGATGTTACACCCAGCCCATGGATAGAAACTGCTGACCTCTGTGGTTGAATTAGGGAAAAGCTGGAAGAAGCTGAGGAGAAGGGCCAATCCTGCAGGGAGACCGGCAGTTTCAACTAACCTGGAACCCTGAAATCTCTCAAACACTGGGCCACCAACCTGGCAGTATACACCAGCTGATATGAGGCCCCCAAAACATAGACAGCAGAGGACTGCTTGGTCAGGACTCAGTCAAAGAAGAATCAATCACTTAACCCTCAAGAAACTGAAGGCCCCAGGGAGTGGGGAGTTCTGGTGGAGTGTGGGGGTGGGGCCAACCTCATGGAGACCAGAGAGGAGGTATGAGATCTAGAACAGTCAGAGGGTGGATCGAGAGAGGAATAGTCTGGATTGCTAAAAAAAAAAAAAAAAAAAAAAAAAAAAAAAAAAAAAAAAGATTAAATACAATTAAAAAGAAGAAGTTAAAGATACCTTATATTGAATTTTTGGATATTATGATACAAAATTTCTAACTGTATACTAAATACTTATTATATCCATAAGTAAGTAGACTTTTCCCTCTATAAAGATGCTTCTTTTAGTGAATAAAGATCATTACAGAAAGTGGAAACTGGTCAAAATGCAGAGAAAAATTGAGTGTGGATGAAGGTCCCAGTTGATCCATCTACAAAACAGAAGAAGTGGGATAATGTGACAGAAGGGACATCAGCTGGAAGGCAGTGTCTTGAAATAGAGGAACAAAGTGTAGTGAGCACTTCCGGTTTTTAGTGGGATTCCCAAACCCTCGGATCCCTGCCCGCAGCAGCTCACTGCTCCCAAACCCCGTGGGAGAGAGAGTTCACCGCCCTGACAGGGGGGCACTCCTGAGACTGCAGAGCGGAAGAGACCACCAACACTGCCCACCCCTGCCCACATCCCTGGCCCAAGAGGAAACTGTATACTGCCTCTGGGTTCCTGGAGATAAGGGCCAGGAGCAGTGGGTCCCCTTCGTCTGAGACACTGCCGGAACCTGAAGGGACCGACCAGATAAACAGTTCTCTGCACCCAAATCCCATGGGACAGAAAGCGAAACCTTCAGAGAGGCAGAAACTCCTGGGAAACCAGAAGAGACTACACTCTGCCCACATTACTGATTCCAGAGGAAAACATCAAACGCCATCTGGAACCCTGGTGCACGGAAGCTCCCGGAAAGGGCTGCGCAGATCTTCCTGGTTGCTGCCCCCATGGAGAGCTCAAAAGCAACACCCCACGAGCAAACTTGAGCCTCGGAACCACAGGTAAGAAAAACCTTCGTGCTCCAAGCGACCTGCCTGGTGAACTCAAGACACAGGCCCACAGGAACACCTGAAGACCTGTAGATAGGAAAAACTACACGACCGAAAGCAGAACTCTCTGTTCCCAAAACTGGCTGAAAGAAAACAGGAAAACAGGTCTACAGCACTCCTGACACACAGGCTTATAGAACAGTCTATCCACTGTCAGAAATAGTAGAACAAAGTAACACAATAGATAATCTGATAGCGAGAGGCAAGCAAAGGAACCCAAGCAACAGAAACCAAGACTACAGGGCATCATCGGAGCCCAATTCTCACACCAAAGCAAACACAGAATACCCAAACACACCAGAAAAGCAAGATCTAGTTGCAAAATCATATTTGATCATGATGCTGGAGAACTTCAAGAGAGACATGAAGAACTCCCTTAAAGAAACACAGGAAAACATAAATAAACAGGTAGAAGCCTATAGAGAGGAATCACAAAAATCCCTGAAAGAATTCCAGGAAAACACAATCAAACACTTGAAGGAATTAAAAATGGAAATAGAAGCAATCAAGAAAGAACACATGGAAACAACCCTGGATATAGAAAACCAAAAGAAGAGACAAGGAGCCGTAGATACAAGCATCACCAATAGAATACAAGAGATAGAAGAGAGAATATTAGGAGCAGAAGACTCCATAGAAATTATCAAAACAACTGGTAGAGATAATGTAAAATGGAAAAAGCGACTGGCATAAAACAAACAGGAAATCCAGGACACAATGAGAAGATCAAACCTAAGGATAATAGGTATAGAAGAGAGTGAGGATTACCAGCTCAAAAGACCAGTAATATCTTCAACAAAATCATAGAAGAATACTTCCCTAACCTAAAGAAAGAGGTAGGGGTTGGGGATTTGGCTCAGTGGTAGAGCGCTTGCCTAGGAAGCTCAAGGCCCTGGGTTCGGTCCCCAGCTCCGAAAAAAAGAACCAAAAAAAAAAAAAAAAAAAAAAAAGAAAGAGATGCCCATATACATACAATAAGCCTGCAGAATTCCAAACAGATTGGACCAGAACAGAAACTCAACCCGTCACATAATAGTCAAACCAACAAATGAACAAAAGAAAGAAAGAATATTAAAAGCAGTAAGAGAAAAAGGTAAAATAACATATAAAGGCAGACCTATCAGATTTACACCAGACTTCACACCAGAGACTATGAAAGTCAGAAGAAAAAAGGATATAGCTTCTTCTCAGCTCCTCATGGTACTTTCTCCAAAATTGACCATATAATTGGTCAAAAAACGGGCCTCAACACGTACAGAAAGATAGAAATAATCCCATGCATGCTATCTGACAAACACGGCCTAAAGCTGGTCTTCAATAACAATGAGGGAAGAACGCCCACATATACATGGAAGTTGAACAATGTTCTACTCAACGATAACCTGGTCATGGAAGAAATAAAGAAGGAAATTAAAGTCTTCTTAAAATGTAATGAAAATGAAGGTACAACATACCCAAACTTATGGGACACAATGAAAGCTGTGCTAAGAGGAAAACTCATAGCTCTGAGTGCCTGCAGAAAAAAACAGGAAAGAACATATGTCAGCAGCTTGACAGCACAGATAAAAGCTCTAGAAGAAAAAGAAGCAAATACACCCAGGAGGAGTAGAAGGCAGGAAATAATCAAACTCAGAGCTGAAAGTAACCAAATAGAAACAAAAAGGAACGTAGAAAGAATCAACAGAACCAAAAGTTGGTTCTTTGAGAAAATCAGCAAGATAGATAAACCCTTAGCCAGACTAACGAGAGGACACAGAGAGTGTGTACAAATTAACAAAATCAGAAATAAAAAGGGAGACATAACTACAGAATCAGAGGAAATTCAAAAAAAAATCATCAGATCCTACTACAAAAGCCTTTATTCAACAAAACTTGAAAATCTGGAAGAAATGGATAATTTCCTAGACAGATACCAGGTATCGAAGTTAAATCAGGAACAGATAAACCAGGTAAACAACCCCATACCTCCTAAGGAAATAGAAGCAGTCATTAAAGGTCTGCCAACCAAAAAGAGCCCAGCTCCAGACGAGTTTAGTGCAGAATTCTATCAGACCTTCATAGAAGACGTCATACCAATACTATCCAAACTATTCCACAAAATTGAAACAGATGGAGCACTACCGAATTCCTTCTATGAAGCCACAATTACTCTTATACCTAAACCACACAAAGACCCAACAAAGAAAGAGAACTTCAGACCAATTTCCCTGATGAATATCGATGCAAAAATACTCAATAAAATTCTGGCAAACGGAATCCAAGAGCACATCAAAACAATCATCCACCATGATCAAGTAGGCTTCATCCCAGGCATGCAGGCATGGTTTAATTTATGGAAAACCATCAACACATGTGATACATTTTCAAAAAAACTGAAAGAACGAAAGCACATGATCATTTCATTAGATGCTGAGAAAGCATTTGACAAAATTCAACACTCCTTCATGATAAAAGTCCTGGAAAGAATAGGAATTCAAGGCCCATATCTAAATATAGTAAAAGCCATATACAGCAAACCAGTTGCTAACATTAAACTAAATGGAGAGAAACTTGAAGCAATCCCACTAAAATCAGGGACTAGACTCCCCACTCTCTCCCTACTTATTCAATATAGTTCTTGAAGTTCTAGCCAGAGCAATCAGACAACAAAAGGAGGTCAAGGGATACAGATCAGAAAACGAGAAGTCAAAATATCACTATTTGCAGATGATATGATAGTACATTTAAGTGATCACAAAAGTTCCGACAGAGAACTACTAAAGCTGATAAACAATTTCAGCAAAGTGGGTGGGTATAAAATTAACTCAAATAAATCAGTAGCCTTCCTCTACACAAATGAGCAACAAGCCGAGAAAGAAATTAGGGAAACGACACCCATCATAATAGACCCAAATTATATAAAGGACCTTGGTGTGACTTTAACGAAGCAAGTAAAAGATCTGTACAATAAGAACTTCAAGACTCAGAAGAAAGAAATTGAAGAAGACTTCGGAATATGGAAAGATCTCCCATTCTCATGGATTAGCAGGATTAATATAGTAAAAATGGCCATTTTACCAAAAGCGATCTACAGATTCAATGCAATCCCCATCAAAATACCAATCCAATTCTTCAAAGAGTTAGACAGAACAATTTGCAAACTCACCTGGAATAACAAAAAACCCAGGATAGCTAAAACTATCCTCAACAATAAAAGGACTTCAGGGGGGATCACTATCCCTGAACTCAAGCAGTATTACAGAGCAATAGTGATAAAAAATGCATGGTATTGGTACAGAGACAGACAGATAGACCAATGGAACAGAATTGAAGACCCAGAAATGAACTCACACACCTATGGTCACTTGATTTTTGACAAAGGAGCCAAAACCATCCAATGGAAAAAAGATAGCATTTTCAGCAAATAGTGCTGGTTCAACTGGAGGTCAACATGTAGAAGAATGCAGATCGATCCATGCTTATCACCCTGTACAAAGCTTAAGTCCAAGTGGATCAAGGACCTCCACATCAAACCAGATACACTCAAACTAATAGAAGAAAAACAAGGGCAGCATTTTGAACACATGGGCACTGGAAAAAATTTCCTGAACTAAACACCAATGGCTTATGCTCTACGATAAAAAATCGACAAATAGGATCTCATAAACTGCAAAGCTTCTGTAAGGCAAAGGATACTGTGGTTAGGACAAAACGGCATCCAACAGGTTGGGAAAAGATCTTTACTAATCCTACAACAGATAGACGGCTTATATGCAAAATACACAAAGAACTCAAGAAGTTAGACCGCAGGGAGACAAATAACCCCATTAAAAATGGGGTTCAGAGCTAAACAAAGAATTCACAGCTGAGGAAGTCCAAATGGCTGAGAAACACCTAAAGAAATGTTCAACATCTTTAGTCATAAGGGAAATGCAAATCAAAACAACCCTCAGATTTCACCTCACACCAGTGAGAATGGCTAAGATCAAAAACTCAAGTGACAGCAAGTGCTGGAGAGGATGTGGAGAAAGAGGAACACTCCTCCATTGTTGGTGGGATTGCAGACTGGTAAAACCATTCTGGAATTCAGTCTGGAGGTTCCTCAGAAAATTGGACATTGAACTGCCTGAGGATCCAGCTATACTTCTCTTGGGCATATACCCAAAAGATTCCCCAACATATAAAAAGACACATGCTCCACTATGTTCATAACAGCCTTATTTATAATAGCCAGAAGCTGGAAAGAACCCAGATGCCCTTCAACAGAGGAATGGATACAGAAAATGTGTTACATCTACACAGTGGAATATTACTCAGCTATCAAAAACAATGCTTTTATGAAATTCATAGGCAAATGGTTGGAACTGGAACATATCATCCTGAGTGAGGTATCCCAATCACAGAAAAACACACATGGTATGCACTCATTGATAAGCGGCTATTAGCCCAAATGCTTGAATTACCCTAGTAGCATAGAATACATGAAACTCAAGATGGATGATCAAAATGTGAATGCTTCACTCCTTCTTTAAAAGGGGAACAAGAATACCCTTTGCAGGAAAGAGAGAGGCAAAGATTAAAACAGAGACAGAAGAAACACCCATTCAGAGCCTGTCCCACATGTGGCCCATACATATACAGCCACCCAATTAGACAAGATGGATGAAGCAAAGAAGTGCAGGCAGACAAGAACCGGATGTAGATCATTCCTGAGAGACACAGCCAGAATACAGCAAATACAGAGGCGAATGCCAGCATCAAACCACTGAACTGAGAATAGGACCCCCGTTGAAGGAATCAGAGAAAGAACTGGAAGAGCTTGAAGGGGCTCAAGACCCCATAGGAACAACAATGCCAAGCAACCATAGCTCCCAGGGACTCAGCCACTACCTAAAGACTATACATGTACTGAACCTGGACTCTGACCTCATAGGTAGCAATGAATATCCTAGTAAGATCACCAGTGTAAGGGGAAGCCCTGGGTCCTGCTAAGACTGAACCCCCAGTGAACGTGATTTTGGGGGGAGAACGGCATTGGGGGAAGATGGGGACCGGAACATCCATAAAGAAGAGGAGGGGGAGGTGTTGGGGGATGTTGTCCCGTAAACCGGGAATGAGAATAATACTCGAAATGAAAATGAGAAATACTCAAGTTAATAAAAAATAAAGAAAGAAACATTTTCTGCCAGGCAATAGTGGCATGTGCTTTTAGTACCAGAACTTGGGTGAGAAAGGCAGGCAGATCTCTGTACATTTGATACCAGTCTGGTCCACATAGCAAGTTCTAGGGCAGCCAAAAAAAAACAAAAAAAACAAAAAAAAAAAAAAAAAAAAAAAAAAAAAAAAAAAAAAAAAAAAAAACAAAAAAACAAAAACAAAAAAACAAAAGTGTAGGGAGCCAGGAGGAACAAACTTTGACTGGGGGGAGTTGGGGAAGATAAATGAAGGGTGATAATAAGTAAATATATTATATTAAATCCTAAAAGAATTTTTAACATCCACATTATTTAGTAGAGCAAAAAAAGACTCAAAATCAGTAAAGTTATGTCTGGTGTTCTGATAATATATAAAGTAAACAAATATAAAATCAGACCTCATCAACCCTATAGGTTAATATTTTATATTATCTAATAGACTAGTATTCTTTTAACAGAGAAAGAAATGCTTACACATTGATAAATTAAACTTAAGTTGAAGTCAATCATGGGTCCTTGATAGCTGACTGCAATGTTCTTACAGCTTTATTATGATATGTTAAAATTAATAAATATGTTTGGAACTTTTCAACTATCATGTCATAAAACAGAAATTTTGAAATAGATTTGATCACAGAAATGAAGGTTACTTCTTTCTTGGTTATTGGAAACATTGTCCTTACTCAAGACTAATTCAAATTTTAGATTATTCAGTCTAATGGGAAGACATTTTTATCATGAAAAACTGTTAATTTGCAATTCTGTCACTCAATGTCAACTCTGAGAATAAAAGTGGAGAAAAATGCTAGCTGGAGCCACCCTCGCTGGTCCTGGCCCACAGCTCACTGCTCCCAAACCCCTTGGGTGAATGAGTTCACCGCCCACACAGGTGGGCACTCCTGAGACTACAGAGCATGAGAGACCACCAATACTGCCCACCCATGAATACATCTGTGGCCCAAGACGAAATTTATAGGGCCTCTGGGAACCTGAAGATAGGGGCACTGGAGCAGCAGGTCCACTGTGCTCCAGACACTGGACGCAACTGAAGGAACCTGATCAACAGTTCTCTGCACCAAAATCCCGTGGAAGGGAGAGATAAACTTTCAGAGGGGCAGGCACACCTGGGAAGCCAGAAAAGCCACACTCTGCCCACATTTCTGACACCAGAGGAAAACACCTAACATTATCTGGGACCCCGGGGCATGGGGGGGTCCTAGAAAAGGCAGCACAGGCCCTCCTGGTTGATGCCCTCAAGGAGAGATCAAAAGCAGTCCCCCAAGAGCAACTTGAGCCACGGGACCACAGGGAAGACCAACTTTTCTGCTCCAAGCAACCTGTCTGGTGGATTCAGGACACAGGCCAACAGGAACAGCTGAAGACCAGTAGACAGGAATGACTAATTGACCAAAAGCAGAACACTCTGCTCCCACAACTGGCTGAAAGAAAACAGGAAAACAGGTCTACAGCACTCCTGATACACAGGCCTATAAGACGATCTAGCCACTGTCAGAAATAGCAGAACAAGGTAACACCAGAGGCAACCTGATGGCAAGAGGCAAGCACAGGAACCCAAGCAACAGATACCAAGACTACCTGGCATCATCGGAGCCCAATTCTCACACCAAAGCAAACACTGAATATCAAAACACAGCAGAAAAGCAAGATCTAGATTTAAAATCACATTTCATCATGATGCTATAGGACTTCAAGAAAGACATGAAGATCTCTCTTAGAGAAATGCAGGAAAACATAAATAAAAAAGTAGTAGCCTATAGAGAGGAACCACAAAAATCCCTGAAAGAATTCCAGGAAAAAACAGTTAAGCAGTTGAAGGAATTAAAAAGGGATATAGAAGCAATGAAGAAAGAACACAGGGAAATAACCATGGATATAGAAAATCAAAGGAAGAGACAAGGAGCCGTAGATACAAGCATCACCAGCAGAATACAAATGATAGAAGAGAGAATCTCAGGACCAGAAGATTCCATAGAAATCATCGACACAACTGTCAAAGATAATGGAAAATGGAAAAGCTACTGATCCAAAACATACAGGAAATCCAGGACCCAATGAGAAGATCAAACCTAAGCATAATATGTATAGAAGAGAATGAAGACTCCCAGCTCAAAGGACCAGTAAATATCTTCAAAAAAGTCGTAGAAGAAAATTTCTGTAACCTAAAGAAAGAGATGCCCATAAATATACAAGAAGCCTACAGAACTACAAATAGATTAGACCAGAAAAGAAACTCCTCCCGTCACATAATAGTCAAAACACCAAGTGTACAAAAGAAAAAAAGATATTAAAAGCAGTAAGGGAAAAATGTCAAGTAACATATAAAGGCAGACCTATCAGAATCACACCAGACTTCTCAACAGAGACAATGAAAGCCAGACGATCCCGGACAGACGTCATACAGACCTTAAGCGAACACAAATGCCAGCCCAGGGACTGCATCCAGCAAAACTCTCAAATAACATAGATGGAGAAACCAAGATATTCCATGACAAAATCAAATTTATACAATATATTTCTACAATTGAGCACTACAAAGGATAATAAATGGTAAATTCCCACATAAGGAGGCAAGCTACACCACAGAAAAAGCAAGAAACAAATCGTATTGGAAACAAAACAAAGAGAAGAAAAGTACAAAAACATAACCTCACATCCAAATATGAATATAACAAGAAGCAAAAATCACTATTCCTTATTATCTCTGAACATGAATGGTCTCAACGCCCCAATAAAAACACAGATTAAAAAATTCGATATGGCCCAAACCCGCGGAACTGGCCCGCAGCAGCTCTCTGCTCCAAAACCCCGTAGGAGAGAGAACTCACCGCCTGGTCAGGTGGGCACTCCTGAGGCTGCAGAGCAGAAGAGACCACCAACACTGCCCACCCTTGCCCACATCCCTGGCCCAAGAGGAAACTGTATACGGCCTCTGGGTTCCCATGGGGGAGGGCCCAGGAGCTGCAGGACCCCTGCGCCTGTGACACCGAAGAAACCTGAAGGGACAGACCTGATAAACAGTTCTCTGCACCCAAATCCCGTGGGAGGGAGAGCTAAACCTACAGAGAGGCAGACACGCCTGGGAAACCAGAAGAGACGGCACTCTGCACACATCTCTGATGCCAGAGGAAAACACCAAATGCCATCTGGAACCCTGGTGTACCAAGGCTCCCGGAAAGGGTGGCGCAGATCTTCCAGGTTGCTGCCAACGCGCAGAGCTTGTAGGTAGCACCTCACGAGGAAACTTGAGCCTCGGGACCACAGGTAAGACCAACTTTTCTGCTGCAAGTGACCTGCCTGGTGAACACCAGACTCAGGCACACAGGAACAGCTGAAGGCCTGTAGATAGGAAAAACTACACGCCCGAAAGCAGAACACTCTGTTCCAATACCTGCCTGAAAGAAAACAGGAAAACAGGTCTACAGCACTCCTGACACACAGGCTTATAGGACAGTCTAGCCACTGTCAGATAGCACAACAAAGTAACACTAGAGATAATCTGATGGCGAGAGGCAAGCGCAGAAACCCAAGCAACAGAAATCAAGACTACATGGCATCATCAGAGCCCAATTCTCCCACCAAAGCAAACACGGAATATCCAAACACACCAGAAAAGCAAGATGTAGTTTCAAAATCATATTTGATCATGATGCTGGAGGACTTCAAGAAAGACGTGAAGAACTCCCTTAGAGAACAAGTAGAAGCCTACAGAGAGGAATCGCAAAAATCCCTGAAAGAATTCCAGGAAATCATAAATAAACAAGTAGAAGCCCATAGAGAGGAGTCACAAAAATCCCTGAAAGAATTCCAGGAAATCATAAATAAACAAGTAGAAGCCCATAGAGAGGAGTCACAAAAATCCCTGAAAGAATTCCAGGAAATCATAAATAAACAAGTAGAAGCCCATAGAGAGGAGTCACAAAAATCCCTGAAAGAATTCCAGGAAATCATAAATAAACAGGTAGAAGCCCATAGAGAGGAGTCACAAAAATCCCTGAAAGAATTCCAGGAAAACACAATCAAACAGTTGAAGGAATTAAAAATGGAAATAGAAGCAATCAAGAAAGAAAACATGGAAAAAACCCTGGATATAGAAAACCAAAAGAAGAGACAAGGAGCTGTAGATAGGAGATTCACCAACAGAATACAAGATATGGAAGAGAGAATCTCAGGAGCCGAAGATTCCACAAAAATCATTGGCTCAACTGTCAAAGATAATGTAAAGCAGAAAGAGCAACTGGTCCAAAACATACAGGAAATCCAGGACTCAATGAGAAGATCAAACCTAAGGATAATAGGTATAGAAGAGAGTGAAGACCCCCAGCTCAAAGGACCAGTAAATATCTTCAACAAAATCATAGAAGAAAACTTCCCTAACCTAAAGAAAGAGATACCCATAGGCATACAAGAAGCCTACAGAACTCCAAATAGATTGGACCAGAAAAGAAACACCTCCCGTCACATAATAGTCAAAACACCAAACGCACAAAATAAAGAAAGAATATTAAAAGCAGTAAGGGAAAAAGGTCAAGTAACATATAAAGGCAGACCTATCAGAATTACACCAGACTTTTTGCCAGAAACTATGAAAGCCAGAAGATCCTGAACAGATGTCATACAGACCCTAAGAGAACACAAATGCCAGCCCAGGTTACAGTATCCTGCAAAACTCTCAATTATCATAGATGGAGAAACCAAGATATTCCATGACAAAACCAAATTTACACAATATCTTTCTACAAATCAAGCACTACAAAGGATAATAAACGGTAAAGCCCAACATAAGGAGGCAAGCTATACCATAGAAGAAGCAAGAAACTAATTGTCTTGGCAAGAAAACAAAGAGAAGAAAAGCACACAAACATAACCTCACATCCAAATATGAATATAACAGGAAGCAATAATCACTATTCCTTAATATCTCTCAACATCAATGGCCTCAACTCCCCCAAAAAAGACATAAATTAACAAACTGGATACGCAACGAGGACACTGCATTCTGCTGCCTACAGGAAACACACCTCAGAGACAAAGACAGACACTACCTCAGAGTGAAAGGATGGAAAACAACTTTCCAAGCAAATGGTCAGAAGAAGCAAGCTGGAGTAGCCATTCTAATATCAAACAAAATCAATTTTCAACTAAAAGTCACAAAAAAGATAAGGAAGGACACTTCATATCCATCAAAGGAAAAATCCACCAAGATGAACTCTCAATCCTAAATATCTATGCCCTAAATACAAGGGCACCTACATACGTAAAAGAAACCTTACTAAAGCTCAAAACACACATTGCACCTCACACAATAATAGTAGGAGACTTCCCCACCCCACTCTCATCAATGGATAGATCATGGAAACAGAAATTAAACAGAGACGTAGACAGACTAAAAGAAGTTATGAGCCAAATGGACTTAACAGATATTAATAGAACATTCTACCCTAAAGCAAAAGGATATACCTTCTTCTCAGCTCCTCATGGTACTTTCTCCAAAATTGACCATATAATTGGTCAAAAAACGGGCCTCAACAGGTACAGAAAGATAGAAATAATCCCATGCGTGCTATCGGATCACCAAGGCCTAAAACTGGTCAACTATCCTCAACAATAAACGGACTTCAGGTGGAATCACTATCCCTGAACTCAAGCAGTATTACAGAGCAATAGTGATTAAAAACCGCATGGTATTGGTACAGAGACAGACAGATAGACCAATGGAACAGAATTGAAGACCCAGATATGAACCCACACACCTATGGGCACTTGATTTTTGACAAAGGAGCCAAAACCATCCAATGGAAAAAAGATAGCATTTTCAGCAAATGGTGCTGGTTCACCTGGAGGTCAACATGTAGAAGAATGCAGATCGATCCATGCTTATCACCCTGTACAAAGCTTAAGTCCAAGTGGATCAAGGACCTCCACATCAAACCAGATACACTCAAACTAATAGAAGAAAAACTAGGGAAGCATCTGGAACACATGGGCACTGGAAAAATTTTCCTGAACAAAACACCAATGGCTTATGCTCTAAGATCAAGAATCGATAAATGGGATCTCATAAAACTGCAAAGTTTCTGTAAGGCAAAGGACACTGTGGTAGGACAAAACGGCAACCAACAGATTGGGAAAAGATCTTTACCAATCCTACAACAGATAAAGGCCTTATATCCAAAATATACAAAGAACTCAAGAGGTTAGACCGCAGGGAGACAAATAACCCTATTAAAAAATGGGGTTCAGAGTTAAACAAAGAATTCACAGCTGAGGAAGTCCAAATGGCTGAGAAACACCTAAAGAAATGTTCAACATCTTTAGTCATAAGGGAAATGCAAATCAAAACAACCCTCAGATTTCACCTCACACCAGTGAGAATGGCTAAGATCAAAAACTCAGGTGACAGCAAATGCTGGTGAGGATGTGGAGAAAGAGGAACACTCCTCCATTGTTGGCTGGATTGCCGACTGGTATAACCATTCTGGAAATCAGTCTGGAGGTTCCTCAGAAAATTGGACATTGAACTGCCTGAGGACCTAGCTATACTTCTCTTGGACATATACCCAAAAGATGCCCCACATATAAAAAAGACACGGGCTCCACTATGTTCATCACAGCCTTATTTATAATAGCCAGAAGCTGGAAAGAACCCAGATGCCCTTCAACTGAGGAATGGATAAAGAAAATGTGGTACATCTACACAGTGGAATATTACTCAGCTATCAAAAACAATGACTTTATGAAATTCGTAGGCAAATGGTCGGAACTGGAAAATATCATCCTGAGTGAGGTATCCCAATCACAGAAAAACACACATGGTATGCACTCATTGATAAGTGGCTATTAGCCCAAATTCTTGAATTATCCTAGACGCCTAGAACAAATGAAACTCAAGACAGATGATCAAAATGTGAATGCTTCACTCCTTCTTTAAAAGGGGAACAAGAATACCCTTGGCAGGGAATAGAGAGGCAAAGATTAAAGCAGACACAGAAGGAACACCCATTCAGAGCCTGCCCCACATGTGGCCCATACATATACAGCCACCCATTTAGACAAGATGGATGAAGCAAAAAAGTGTAGACTGACAGGAGCCGGATGTAGATCGCTCCTGAGAGACACAGCCAGAATACAGCAAATACAGATGCGAATGCCAGCAGCAAACCACTGAACTGAGAATAGGTCCCCCGTTGAAGGAATCAGAGAAAGAACTGGAAGAGCTTGAAGGGGCTCGAGACCCCATACGTACAACAATGTCAAGCAACCTGAGCTTCCAGGGACTAAGCCACCACCTAAAGACTATACATGGACTGACCCTGGACTCTGACCTCATAGGTAGCAATGAATATCCTAGTAAGAGCACCAGTGGAAGGGGAAGCCCTGGGTCCTGCTAAGACTGAACCCCCAGTGAACTAGATTGTTGTGGGGAGGGCGGCAATGGGGGGAGGATGGGGAGGACAGCACCCATAAAGAAGGTGAGAGGGGAGGTGGATGTTTGTCCGGAAACCTGGAAAGGGAATAACACTCGAAATGTATGTAAGAAATACTCAAGTTAATAAAAAAAACTCGATATGTAATGAGGACCCTACATTCTACTGCCTACCGGACACACAACTCAGAGACAAATAGAGATACCTCCTCAGAGTGAAAGGCTGGAAAACAACTTTCCAAGAAAATGGTCTGAAGAAGAAAGCTGGAGCAGCCATTATGATATCGAATAAAATGGATTTTCAACTAAAACTCATCAAAAAAATGAGGAAGGATACTTCATATTCATCAAAGGAAAAATTCGCAAAGATGAATTCTCAATCCTAAATATGTATGCTCTAAATACAAGGGCAACTACATACATAAAAAAACCTTACTAAAGCTCAAAGCATACCCTGCATCTCACACAATAATAGTAGGAGATTTCAACACCCCACTCTCATAAATGGACACAACATGGAAACAGAAATTAAACAGAGACATAGACAATATAAGAGAAGCCATGAAGCAAATGGACTTAACAGATATTTATAGAACATTCTATCCTAAAGCAAAAGGATATACATACTTCTCACCACCTCATGGTACTTTCTCCAAAATTGACCATATAATTGGTCATAAAACAGACCTCAACAGATACAGAAAGATAGAAATAATCCCATACGTCCTATCAGACCACCACGGGCTAAAGCTGACCTTCAATAAAAGTAAGGGAAGAATGCCCACATATACACGGAAGTTGAACAGTGCTCTACTAAATGATAACCTGGTCAAAGAAGAAATAAAGAAAGAAATTAAAGACTTCTTATAATTTAATGAAAATGAAGGTACAACACACCAAAACTTATGGGACACAATGAATGCTCTGCTAAGAGGAAAATTCATAGCTCTGAGTGCATGCAGAAAGAAACAGGAGAGCGCATAGGTCAGCACCTTGACATCACACTAAAAAGCTTTAGAACAAAAAGAAGTAAATACAACCAGGAGGAGTAGAAGGCAGGAAATAATCAAACTCAGAGCTGAAATTAACCAAGTAGAAATAAAAACGACCATAGAAAGAATCAACAGAACCAAAAGTTGGTTCTTTGAGAAAATCAACAATAGAGATAAACCTTTAGCCAGACTAAGGGGAGGACACAGAGAGTGTGTCCAAATTAACAAAATCAGAAATGAAAAGGGAGACATAACTACAGAATCAGAGGAAATTCAAAGGATCGTAAGATCCTACTATATTCAACAAAACTTGAAAATCTGCAGGAAATGGACAATTTCCTAGACAGATACCAGGTAACAAAGTTAAATCAGGAACAGATAAACCAGTTAAACAACCCCATAACTCCTAAGGAAATAGAAGCAGTCATTAAAGATCGCTCAACCAAAAAGAGCCCAGGTCCAGACGGGTTTAGTGCAGAATTCTATCAGACCTTCCTAGAAGACCTCGTACCAATATTATCCAAACTATTCCACAAAATTGAAACAGATGGAGCACTACCCAATTCCTTCTCTGAAGCCACAATTACTCTTATACCTAAACCACACAAAGACCCAACAAAGAAAGAGAACTTCAGACCAATTTCCCTTATGAATATCGACGCAAAAATACTCAATAAAATTCTGGCAAACCGAATCCAAGAGCACATCAAAACAATCATCCACCATGATCAAGTAGGCTTCATCCCAGGAATGCAGGGATGGTTTAATTTACAGAAAACCATCAACACCTGTGACACATTTTTAAAGCAAACTGGAAGGACAAAAGAACATGATCATTTCATTAGATGCTGAGAAAGTATTGGACAAATTTCAACATCCCTTCATGATAAAAGTCCTGGAAAGAATAGGAATTCAAGACCCATACCTAAACATAGTAAAAGCCATATACAGTAAACCAGTTGCTAACATTAAACTAAATGGAGAGAAACTTGAAGCAATCCCACTAAAATCAGGGACTAGACAAGGCTGCCCACTCTCTCCCTACTTATTCAATATAGTTCTTGAAGTTCTAGCCAGAGCAATCAGAAAACAAAAGGAGATCAAGGGGATACAGATTGGAAAAGAAGATGTCAAAATATCACTATTTGCAGATGACATGATAGTATATTTAAGTGATCCCAAAATTAAACCAGACAACTACTAAATCTGTTAAAGAACTTCAGCAAAGTGGCTGGGTATAAAATTAAATCAAATAAATCAAGAGCCTTCCTCGACACAAAAGCGAAACATGCTGAGAAAGAAATTAGGGAAACAATACCATTCATAATAGTCCCAAATAATATAAAATACCTCGGTTTGACTTTAACCAAGCAAGTAAAAGATCAGTACAATAATAATTTCAAGCCTCTGAAAAAAGAAATTGAAGAAGACCTCAGAAGATTGAAAGGTCTCCCATGCTCATGGATTGGCAGGATTAATAAAGTAAAAATGGTCATTTTACCAAAAGCGATCTACAGATTCAATGCAATCCCCATCAAAATACCAATCCAATTCTTCAAAGAGTTAGACAGAACAATTTGCAAATTCATCCTGAATAACAAAAAACCAAGGATAGACAAAATTATCATCATTAATAAAAGGACTTCTGGGGTAATCACTGTCCCCGAACTCAAGCAGTATTACAGAGCAATAGTGAAAACACTGCATGTTATTGGTACAGAGACAGACAGATAGACCAATGGAACAGAATTGAAGACCCAGAAATGAACCCACACACCTATGGTCACTTGAAATTTGACAAAGGAGCCAAAACCATCAAATGGAAAAAAGATAGCATTTTCAGCAAATGGTGCTGGTTCAACTGGAGGTCAAAATGTAGAAGAATGCAGATTGATCCATTCTTATCACCCTGTACAAAACTTACGTCCAAGTGGGTCAAGGACCTCCACATCAAATCAGATACACTCAAACTAATAGAAGAAAAAGTGGGGAAGCATCTCGAACACATGGGCACTGGAGAAAATATCCTGAACAAAACACCAATGGCTTATGCTCTAAGATCAAGAATAGACAAATAGGAACTCATAAAACTGCAAAGCTTCTGTAAGGTAAAGTACACTCTAGTTAGGACAAAATGACAACCAACATATTGGGAAAAGATCTTTACTAATCCTACAACAGATAGAGACCTTATATCTAAAATATGCAAAGAACTCAAGAAGTTAGACCGCAGGGAGACAAATAACCCTACTAAAAAATGGAGCTCAGAGCTAAACAAAGAATTCACAGCTGAGGAATGCCAAATGGCTGAGAAACTCCTAAAGAAATGTTGAACATCTTTAGTCATAAGGGAAATGCAAATCAAAACAACCCTGAGATTTCACCTCACACCAGTGAGAATGGCTAAGATCAAAAACTCAAATGGCAGCAAATGCTGGAGAGGATGTGGAGAAAGAGGAACACTCCTCCATTGTTGGTGGGATTGCAGAGAGGGACAACCATTCTGGAAATCAGTATGGATTTTCGTCAGAAAATTGGACATTGAACTACATGAGGAAACAGCTATACCTCTCTTGGGCATATACCCAAAAGATGCCCCAACATATAACAAAGACACATGCTCCACTATGTTTGTAGCAGCCTTATTTATAATAGCCAGAAGCTGGAAAGAACCCAGATTCCCTTCAACAGAGGAATGTATACAGAAAATGTGGTACATCTACACAATGGAATATTAGTCAGCTATCAAAAACAATGACTTTATGAAATTCATATTCAAATGGATTGAACTGGAAAATATCATCCTGAGTGAGGTATCCCAATCACAGAAAAACACACATGGGATGCACTCATTGATAAGTGGCTATTAGCCCAAATGCTTGAATAGCCCAAATGCTTGAATTGCCCAAGATGCATAAACACATGAAACTCAAGAGGGATGACCAGAATGCCAATGCTCCACTCCTTCTTTATAGGGGAACAAGAATACCCTTGGCAGGAAAAAGGGAGGAAAGGTTTTTTTTTTTCTTTTTTTTTTTTCTTTTTTTCGGAGCTGGGGACCGAACCCAGGGCCTTGTGCTTGCAAGGCAAGCGCTCTACCACTGAGCTAAATCCCCAACCCCTGGGAGGAAAGGTTTTAAAACAGAGGCAGAAGGAACACCCATTCAGAGCCTGCCCCACATGTGGCCCATACTTATACAGCCACCCAATCAGATAAGATGGATGAAGCAAAGAAGTGCAGGCCAACAGGAACCAGATGTAGATCTCTCCTGAGAGACCCAGACTGAATGCAGGAAATACATAGGCGAATGCCAGCAGCAAACCACTGAACTGAGAATGGCACCATATGAAAACAATGCCAACCAACCAGAGCTTCCAGGAACTATGACACTACCCAAAGACTATACATGTTCTGACCCTGGGCTCCAACCTCATAGGTAGCAATGAATAGCCTAGTAAGAGCACCAGTGTAAGGGGAAGCCCTTGGTCCTGCCAAGACTGAATTCCTAGTGAACTTGATTGTTGGGTGGAAGGAGATGATGGAGGGAGGATGGGGAGGGGAATACCAATATAGAAAAGGAGTGAGAGGGGTTAGGGGGATGTTGGGCTAGAATCCGGGAAAGGGAATAACAAAGGATATGTAAATAAGAAATACTCAAGTTAATACAGATAAAAAAAAAAAAGAAAGAAAGACAGAAAATACAAAAAAACAGGTGAAGGAATCAAACAAAATCACCCAGGATCTAAAAATGGAAGTAGAAACAATAAAGAAATCAAAACGGAAGACAACCCTAGAAACAGAAAACCTAGGTCAGGAGTCATAGATGCAAGCATTACCAAGAAGAGAGAGAGAGAGAGAGAGAGAGAGAGAGAGAGAGAGAGAGAGAGAGAGAGAGAGAGAGAGAGAATGAATGAGGGATAGGGAGAATCTCAGGGGTTGAAGATAATATAGAAAGCATTGACTCAGTGATCAAAGAAAACGCAAAACACAAAAAGCTCCTAACCCAAAATATCCAGGAAACAAAGAATACAACGAGTTTAAATCTAAGAATAATAGGTATAGAAGAGAGTGAGGATTCCCAACTTAAAGGGCGAGTAAATATCTTCAACAAAATTTTAGAAGAACACTCCCTAACCTAAAGAAAGAGATGCCCACCAAAAATACCAGAAGTTTACAGAACTCCAAATAGATTGGACCAGAAAAGAAATTCTTCCAGTCACCTAATATTGAAGACAGCAAATGCACAAAACAAAGAAAGAATATTAAGAACAATCAGGAGAAAAGGTCACGTAGCATATACAGAGATACCTACCACAATTATACCAAACACTTTTCTTGGGGCTTTGGAAGCCAGAAGATCATGGGCAGATGTTATACAGATCCTAAGAGAACCTAGTATATCCAGCAAACTATTCAATTCACATAGATGGAGAAACCAGGATATTCCATGACAAAAAGATTTACACAAAATCTTTCCAAAAAATTAGTCTTAAAAGGGGTAAAAGATTGAAAATTCCAACACATGGAGGGAAAGTGTACCCTAGAAAATGTAAGAAAGTAATTTAGTTTCGACTAATCCCCAAAAAAGATAGCCACACAAATATAATTCCACCTTTAACAACAAAAATAACAGGAAACAACTATCATTGGTACCTAACATCTCTCACCCAAAATGGACTCAATTTCCTAATAAAAAGACATAGACTAACAGACTAGATACATAAAGAAGACTCAGCATTTTGTCACATACAAGAAAGAAACCTCAGTGACAAAGACAGACACTACCTCAGAGTAAAAAGAAGAAAAAAAAATTTTTCCCAAGCAAATGGTTACAAGAAACAAGCTGCAGCAGCCATTCAGATATCAAATGAAATCTAATTTCAAGCAAAGGTGATCAAAAAAGATTAGGACACTTCATGTTCTTCAAAGGAAAAATCCACCAATATGAACTCTCAAACCTTGATATCTATGCTCCAAATGCAAGAACACCTACATTCATAAAAGAAACCTCACCAAAGCTCAAATCACACATTGCACCTCAAAAAGTAATAGTAGGAAATTTCAAAAATCCAGTCTCATCAATGGACAAATCATGGAATCAGAAATTAAACAGAGACATAGAGGAACTAACAGAAGTTATGAACCAAATTAATTTAAGAGATATCTATAGAACATTTCATCCTAAAACAAAACAACATGCCTTCTTCTCAGAACTTTATGGTATCTTCTCTAAAATTGACCATATAACCAGTCACAAACCAGGCCTCAAGAGATACAAGAATATTGAATTTATCACATGCATCCCATCAAATCAACGTTGATTAAAATTGGTCTTCAATAAGCACAAAAATCACAAAAAGCCCCATACACATGGAAGCTGAACATTGCTCTTCTCAATAACATGGTCAAGGAAGAAAAAAAATGAAAGAAATTAAAGACTTTTTAGAATTTAATGAAAATGAAGGCACCACCTACCCAATTTTATGGGACACAATGAAAGCAGTGCTACAGGGAAAACTGATAGCTCTCAGTGCCTCCAAAAAGAAACTGGAGAGAGCATACCCTAGCAGCTTGACAGCACACTTAAAGCTAGAACAAAAAGAAGCATATACAACCAAGAGGAGTAGACAGCAGGAATTAATCAAACTCAGGGCTGAAATCAACCAAGTAGAAACAAACATAAAAACTACACAATGAATCTACAAAACCAGAAGCTGGTTCTTTGGGAAAATCAACAAGATATATAAGCCCTCAGGGAGACTAACCAGAGGGCACATAGACAGTATACCAATTAAAAAACCAAAATTAGAAATATGAAGGGAGATGTAACAGAAAGTGAAGAAATCCAAAAGTTCATCAAATTCTTCTACAAAAGCCTATACTCAACAAAATTGGAAAATCTGGATGAAATGGACGATTTTCTAGACAGATACCAGGTACCAAAGTTAAATCAGGATCAGATAAACCATTTAAACTGTCACATAACTCCTAAAGAAATAGAAGCAGTCATTAAAAGTCTCCCAACCAAAAAAAAAGCCCAGGACCAGATGGGTTTAGTACTAAGTTCTATCAAACCTTCCTAGAAGACCTAATACCAATACTGTGAAAACTATCTCAAGAAGTAAAAACAGAAGGAACACTACCCAACTCCTTTTATGAAGCCAAAATTACATCTCTACCTAAACCACACGAAGACCTAACAAAGAAAGAGAACTTCAAACCAATTTCCCGTGTGAGTATCGATGTAAAATTATTCAATAAAATTCTTTCAATCCAAGAGCACATTAAAAGAATCATCTACTACCTAATCAATATTTTACTCAAAGTCCTAGCCAGAGCAAACAGACAAAGAAAAGCAGGTCAAGAGGTCAAGAGATACAAATTAGAAAGGGAGAAGTCAAAATATCACTATATGCAGACGATATGATAGTATACTTAAGTGACCCAAAAGTACTGCCAGAGAACTCCTAAACCTTATAAAAAAAACTTCAGCAAAGTGGCTGGATAAGAATTTAACTCAAACAAATGAGTAGCTTTCCTCTACTCAAAGAATTAACAGGCTGAGAAAGAAATTAGGAAAATTACACCCTTCACAAATAATATAAAATACCTTGGTGTGACTCTAACCAAGCAAGGGAAAGATCTGTATGACTAGAACTTCAATTTTCTGAAGAACAAAAGTGAAGATCTCGGAAGACAGAAAGTTCTCCCATGCTTATGAATTGGCAGGATTAATATTGTAATAATGGCCATCTTGCCAAAAGCAATGTACAGATTCAGTGCAATTCCCATCAAAATTCCAACTCAATTCTTCATAGAGCCATTTTCAAATACATTTGGAATAATAACAACAAATCAACAACAACAACAACAACAACAAAAACAAAAAGAATAGCAAAAACTATCCCTAGCAATAAAAGAACTTACAGGGGAATCACAATTCCTGACTTCAAGCTGTATTACAGAGCAATAGTGATGTAAAAACTGTATCGTACTGGTACAGAAACAGGCAGGTTGATCAATGTAATTTAATTGAAGACTCAGAAATGAATCTACACACCTATGGTCACTTGATCTTTGACAAAGGAGATAAAAACCATCCAGTGGAAAAAGGAAAGAATTTTCAACAAATGGTGCTGGTTCAACTGGAGGTCAGCCTACAGAAGAATGCAAATTGATCAATTCTTATTGCCCTAAACAATGCTCATATCCAAGTGGATCAAGGACCTGCATATCAAACCAGATACACTTAAATTAATAGAAAAAATGGGTAAGAGCCTCAAACATATAGGGTTTTTATGTACAGGAAACTGGAAAAGGGATAAGAATTGAAGTGTAATTTTAAAAAAATCACATAAAAAAGTTGGTCTGTCTAGACTACAAGGACATTTGAAGTTGGAATGAATGCATTTTTGTATTGTGATATGGCTGTAAGACTATGGGGAACAGGGAGTGTAATGTGGCAGGTTGAATAAGAGTGTTCCCCAATTGGTTTATATCTTTGATTGCTTAGCTATCAGAGAATAACACTACTCGAGAGGGAGTAGGAATTGTATCTTTTTGGCATAAATGTGAGATCATTGAGGAAATATGTCATTGGAACTGTGTTTTGAGGTTTCAGTGACCAAATCAAAAGTGACTTTCTTTCTTCTTGCAAGTTGCAGAATATCTACATGTAGAGCTCTCAGGTACTTTTCAATATCATGTCTGTCGGCATGTCCCAGTACTACCTACCATATAACGATAGAGTAAATCTCTGACAATGTAAACAAGCATCAAATAAATGATTTTCTTTATAAAATTTCCATGGTTTTGTTGTCTCTATATTATTCAAACACTGATTGCAGTACTGGATTATTTATTTTTAAGGTCTGACTTAAAATATGGAAAGAAAATGATGAAAGGGAAGTTGAAGTTAAATATAGATGAAAATAGGAAACTTGTCACCTTTATACATCTATAACTCATGCAGGAGGATTAAGAGTGTAGGAGTTTAGGATGCTGGCTTTATTTCATTAATGTCTCATGAAATCATTCATGAGCATGTTCAATCCAGTCCTACACTTAACCAGTGACTAGAAGTCAAAATAGCAATGAACATGGTTTATACAAAGCATTTTAGGGGCTGGGGATTTAGCTCAGTGGTAGAGCGCTTACCTAGGAAGCGCAAGGCACTGGGTTCGGTCACCAGCTCCGGGGAAAAAAAAAAAAAAAAAAGAAAGAAAGCATTTTAGTTCTGCAAAAGTTTTAGCATCCCTTTATCATGGCTTTATCATTTTAACAGCAGCTGAGAGTTCATTACTAGTTAATGCATACCTCCGAAAGAGTTAATAATGAGAGGCTTCAATGTGGGCATGGTAATAGAGTCTTTAAAATAAAGAAATGAAATAAAAAATAAAATAAATGGGGTAGTTAAAATGGTACTTTCTTATGAAGAAGCAGAATCTCCAGGCACATGCTTTTAAAAGGCTAGCTTTTATAAGTAAATGATTCATGTGAAGGTCAAACAACAGGAAGCACATAACTTTCAAGTCATGTTTTCTTTCTTCCTTGCATATTAAAAAACTATGTACAGTGCATTTAGTTAAATACTAAATCAAAAGATTATTCACTGTTCAAGAAGCTATGCCGTTATCCGTGTAACATTCAAGGGGGAACAAATTCTATTCTGGCAAATATAAGCAACCTGGCAAGAATGTAAATGTAAAGTTGAACACATTACCATCACATTCTAACCAAAAATCCTGCAATCACATTATTTTTAAACCATCACTGATATGTTTAAATGATAACTGCATTCTCTCGGTGAGCACAGCTCCTTATTATTTGATTTGGCATGGGGCCCTGACATTTGAATCATCGTCTAATTATGTCTATTTATTATCTTGATACACAAATAGAAATCCAAGCAGAGAGAAAAGCCCGAGTCAGTAACTTTACATTGTAGATTTTTTTCCTTAAACCTATAGAAGATGCAAATTGGCATTTATAATATCTTCTCATTCAGGCAATTTTTAAAAGGCTAGCTTTAATTTAAAGGACAAAACTGCATCAAAATCTTTTAGCCAAATATTAAATTTTTATGAAACAAAACTGACAGTTTCAATATTATCTAAATATAAAACAAACTTTAGGTTTTAAGTAACTCCAAATATAGACAAAGATACACATTTAATAAGTGTCCACTATTCTGAAAAGACTTCAGAAAGTGCAAAGTTTGTCAAATACATAACAGAAATGTTAAAATATTAACAAAATATCTCTTTGTGACCACTAGTATTAGTTTGATTAGGACCAATAGTACTAATGAGTTAAACTGAAAAATCTAAATAAAACCCAAGTCTATCTTCAAGTAATTTCAAACCACAGGACTTTTATGCCAAAACAATTATGGTAAATCGTGTAGATTACTTGATTCAGTCACTTGAAATAAAGGTACATTTTTCTATCTTTCTCAAGCACTCTGTTTAAAATTCTCCCATGAAACTACAAAATAATAGTTATTTATTAAACTAGTCAATAATAAAAAATAAGAAAAGGGGCTGCCGCCGCAGAGAGCCCGTGGGCAGCACCCCGCGAGCAAACTTGAGCCTTGGGACCACAGGTAAGACCAACTTGTCTGCTGCAAGAGAGCTGCCTGGTGAAATCGGGACACACAGAGGCAGAACTCCTCTGGGACCTGGCATGTACTGTGTTTACCGGAAGTCCCACACACGCGGATCCCGGCCCGCAGCAGCTCTCTGCTCCCAGACCCCGTGGGAAAGAGACCTCACCGCCTGGTCAAGTGGGCACTCCTGAGGCTGCAGAGCGGAGGAGACCACCAACACTGCCCACTCCTGCCCACATCCCTGGCCCAAGAGGAAACTGTATAAGGCCTCTGGGCTACCGTGGGGGAGGGCCCAGGAGCGGCAGGACCCCTGCCTGAGACACCGCCGGAACCTGAAGGAAACAGGCCAGATAAACAGTTCTCTGCACCCAAATCCCGTGGGAGGGAGAGCTAAACCTTCAGAGAGGCAGACAAGCCTGGGAAAACAGAAGAGACTGCTCTCTGCACACACATCTCGGACGCCAGAGGAAAACACCAGGGGCCATCTGGAACCCTGGTGCACTGAAGCTCCCGGAAGGGGAGGCACAGGTCTTCCAGGTTGCTGCCACTGCAGAGAGCCCGTGGGCAGCACCCCACAAGCGAACTTGAGCCTCGGGACCACAGGTAAGACCAACTTTTCTGCTGCAAGTGACCTGCCTGGTGAACTCAAGACACAGTCCCACAGGAACAGCTGAAGACCTGTAGAGATGAAAAACTACACGCCCGAAAGCAGAACACTCTGTCCCCATAACTGACTGAAAGAGAGGAAAACAGGTCTACAGCACTCCTGACACACAGGCTTATAGGACAGTCTAGCCACTATCAGAAATAACAGAACAAAGTAACACTAGAGATAATCTGATGGCAAGAGGCAAGTGCAGGAACCCAAGCAACAGAAACCAAGACTACATGGCATCATCGGAGCCCAATTCTCCCACCAAAATAAACATGGAATATCCAAACACACCAGAAAAGCAAGATCTAGTTTCAAAATCATATTTGATCATGATGCTGGAGAACTTCAAGAAAGACCTGAAGAACTCCCTTAGGGAAACACAGGAAAACATTAATAAACAAGTAGAAACCTACAGAGAGCAATCACAAAAATCCTTGAAAGAATTCCAGGAAAACACACTCAAACAGTTGAAGGAATTAAAAATGGAAATAGAAGCAATCAAGAAAGAACACATGGAAACAACCCTGGATATAGAAAACCAAAAGAAGAGACAAGGAGCAAGTAGATACAAGCTTCACCAACAGAATACAAGAGATGGAAGAGAGAATCTCAGGAGCAGAAGATTCCATAGAAATCATTGACTCAACTGTCAAAGATAATGTAAAGCGGAAAAAGCTACTGGTCCAAAACATACAGGAAATCCAGGACTCAATGAGAAGATCAAACCTAAGGATAATAGGTATAGAAGAGAGTGAAGACTCCCAGCTCAAAGCACCAATAAATATCTTCAACAAAATCATAGAAGAAAACTACCCTAACCTAAAAAAAGAGATACCCATAGACATACAAGAAGCCTACAGAACTCCAAATAGATTGGACCAGAAAAGAAAGACCTCCCGTCACATAATTGTCAAAACACCAAACACACAAAATAAAGAAAGAATGTTGAAAGCAGTAAGGGAAAAAGGTCAAGTAACATATAAAGGCAGACCTATCAGAATTACACCAGACTTCTTGCCAGAAACTATGAAGGCCAGAACATCATGGACTGATGTCATACAGACCCTGAGAGAACACAAATGCCAGCCCAGGTTACTGTATCCTGCAAAACTCTCAATTAACATAGAAGGAGAAACCAAGATATTCCATGACAAAACCAAATTTACACAATATCTTTCTACAAATCCAGCACTACAAAGGATAATAAATGGTAAAGCCCAACATAAGGAGGCAAGCTATACCCTAGAAGAAGCAAGAAACTAATCGTCTTGGCAACAAAACAGTGAGAAGAAAAGCACACAAACATAACCTCACATCTAAATATGAATATAACAGAAAGCAATAATCACTATTCCTTAATATCTCTCAACATCAATGGCCTCAACTCCCCAATAAAAAGACATATTAACAAACTGGATACGCAACGAGGTCCCTGCATTCTGCTGCCTACAGGAAACACACCTCAGAGACAAAGACAGATATTACCTCAGAGTGAAAGGCTGGAAAACAATTTTCCAAGCAAATGGTCAGAAGAAGCAAGCTGGAGTAGCCATTCTCATATCAAATAAAATCAATTTTCAACTAAAAGACATCAAAAAAGATAAGGAAGGACACTTCATATTCATCAAAGGAAAAATCCACCAAGATTAAGTCTCAATCCTAAATATCTATGCCCCAAATACAAGGGCACCTACATATGTAAAAGAAACCTTACTAAAGCTCAATACACACATTGCACCTCACACAATAATAGTGGGAGATTTCTACACCCCACTCTCATCAATGGACAGATCATGGAAACAGATATTAAACAGAGATGTAGACAGACTAAGAGAAGTCATGAGCCAAATGGACTTAACGGATATTTATAGAACATTCTATCCTAAAGCAAAAGGATATACCTTCTTCTCAGATCCTCATGGTACTTTCTCCAAAATTGAGCATATAATTGGTCAAAAAACAGGCCTCAACAGGTACAGAAAGATAGAAATAATCCCATGCGTGGTATCGGACCACCACGGCCTAAAACTGGTCTTCAATAACAATCAAGGAAGAATGCCCACATATACTTGGAAATTGAACAATGCTCTACTCAATGATAACCTGGTCAAGGAAGAAATAAAGAAAGAAATTAAAAACTTTTTAGAATTTAATGAAAATGAAGATACAACATACCCAAACTAATGGGACACAATGAAAGCTGTGCTAAGAGGAAAACTCATAGCGCTGAGTGTCTGCAGAAAGAAACAGGAAAGAGCATATGTCAGCAGCTTGACCGCACACCTAAAAGCTCTAGAACAAAAAGAAGCAAATACACCCAGGAGGAGTAGAAGGCAGAAAATAATCAAACTCAGAGCGGAAATCAACCAAGTAGAAACAAAAAGGACCATAGAAAGAATCAACAGAACCACAAGTTGATTCTTTGAGAAAATCAACAAGATAGATAAACCCTTAGCCAGACTAAGGAGAGGACACAGAGAGTGTGTCCAAATTAACAAAATCAGAAATGAAAAGGTAGACATAGCTTCAGATTCAGAGGAAATTCAAAAAATCATCAGATCTTACTACAAAAGCCTATATTCAACAAAACTTGAAAATCTGCAGGAAATGGACAATTTCCTAGACAGATACCAGGGACCAAAGTTAAATCAGGAACAGATAAACCAGTTAAACAATCCCATAACTCCTAAGGAAATAGAAGCAGTCATTAAAGGTCTCCCAACCAAAAAGAGCCCAGGTCCAGACGGGTTTAGTGCAGAATTCTATCAAACCTTCATAGAAAACCTCATACCAATATTATCCAAACTATTCCACAAAATTGAAACAGATGGATCACTACCGAATACCTTCTACGAAGCCACAATTACTCTTATACCTAAACCACACAAAGACACAACAAAGAAAGAGAACTTCAGACCAATTTCCCTTATGAAAATCACGCAAAAATAGTCAACAATTTCTGGCAAACCGAATCCAAGAGCACATCAAAACAATCATCCACCATGACCAAGTAGGCTTCATCCCAGGCATGCAGGGATGGTTTAATATACGGAAAACCATCAACGTGATCCATTATATAAACAAACTGAAAGAACAAAACCACATGATCATTTCATTAGATGCTGAGAAAGCATTTGACAAAATTCAACACCCCTTCATGATAAAAGTCCTGGAAAGATTAGGAATTCAAGGCCCATACCTGAACATAGTAAAAGCCATATACAGCAAACCAGTTGCTAACATTAAACTAAATGGAGAGAAACTTGAAGCAATCCCACTAAAATCAGGGACTAGACAAGGCTGCCCACTCTCTCCCTACTTATTCAATATAGTTCTTGAAGTTCTAGCCAGAGCAATCAGACAACAAAAGGAGGTCAAGGGGATACAGATCGGAAAATAAGAAGTCAAAATATCAGTATTTGCAGATGATATGATAGTATATTTAAGTGAACCCAAAAGTTCCACCAGAGAACTACTAAAGCTGATAAACAACTTCAGCAAAGTGGCTGGGTATAAAATTATCTCAAATAAATCAGTAGCCTTCCTCTACACAAAAGAGAAACAAGCCGAGAAAGAAATTAGGGAAACGACACCCTTCTCAATAGACCCAAATAATATAAAGTACCTCGGTGTGACTTTAACCAAGCAAGTAAAAGATCTGTACAATAAGATCTTCAAGACACTGAAGAAGGAAATTGAAGAAGACCTCAGAAGATGGAAAGATCTCCCATGCTCATGGATTGGCAGGATTAATATAGTAAAAATGGCCGTTTTACAAAAAGCAATCTACAGATTCAATGCAATCCCCATCAAAACACCAATCCAATTCTTCAAAGAGTTAGACAGAACAATTTGCAAATTCATCTGGAATAACAAAAAACCCAGGATAGCTAAAGCTATCCTCAACAATAAAAGGATTTCAGGGGGAATCACTATCCCTGAACTCAAGCAGTATTACAGAGCCATAGTGATAAAAACTGCGTGGTATTGGTACAGAGACAGACAGATAGACCAATGGAATAGAATTGAAGACCCAGAAATGAACCCACACACCTATGGTCACTTGATTTTTGACAAAGGAGCCAAAACCATCAAATGGAAAAACGATAGCATTTTCAGCAAATGGTGCTGGTTCAACTGGAGGTCAACATGTAGAAGAATGCAGATCGATCCATGCTTATCACCCTGTACAAAGCTTAAGTCCAAGTGGATCAAGGACCTCCACACCAAACCAGACACACTCAAACTAATAGAAGAAAAACTAGGGAACCATCTCGAACACATGGGCACTGGAAAAAATTTCCTAAACAAAACACCAATGGCTTACGCTCTAAGATCAAGAATCGACAAATGGGATCTCACAAAACTGCAAAGCTTCTGTAAGGCAAAGGACACTGTGGTTAGGACAAAACGGCAACCAACAGATTGGGAAAAGATCTTTACCAATCCTACAACAGATAGAGGCCTTATATCCAAAATATACAAAGAACTCAAGAAGTTAGACCACAGGGAAACAAATAACCCTATTAAAAAATGGGGTTCAGAGCTAAACAAAGAATTCACAGCTGAGGAATTCCGAATGGCTGAGAAACACCTAAAGAAATGTTCAACATCTTTAGTCATAAGGGAAATGCAAATCAAATCAACACTGAGATTTCACCTCACACCAGTGAGAATGGCTAAGATCAAAAACTCAGGGGACAACAGATGCTGGCGAGGATGTGGAGGAAGAGGAACACTCCTCCATTGTTGGTGGGATTGCAAACTGGTAAAACCATTCTGGAAATCAGTCTGGAGGATCCTCAGAAAATTGGACATTGAACTGCCTGAGGATCCAGCTATACCTCTCTTGGGCATATACCCAAAAGATGCCCCAACATATAAAGAAGACACATACTCCACTATGTTCATTGCAGCCTTATTTATAATAGCCAGAAGCTGGAAAGAACCCAGATGCTCTTCAACAGATGAATGGATACAGAGAATGTGGTACATCTACACAATGGAATATTACTCAGCTATCAAAAACAATGACTTTATGAAATTCGTAGGCAAATGGTTGGAAGTGGAAAACATCATCCTGAGTGAGCTAACCCAATCACAGAAAGACATACATGGTATGCACTCATTGATAAGTGGCTATTAGCCCAAATGCTTGAATTACCCTGGATGCCTAGAACAAATGAAACTCAAGACGGATGATCAAAATGTGAATGCTTCACTCCTTCTTTAAAAGGGGAACAAGAATACTCTTGGCAGGGAAGAGAGAGGCAAAGATTAAAACAGAGACTGAAGGAACACCCATTCAGAGTCTGCCCCACATGTGGCCCATACATATACAGCCACCCAATTAGACAAGATGGATGAAGCAAAGAAGTGCAGACCGACAGGAGCCGGATGTAGATCGCTCCTGAGAGACACAGCCAGAATGCAGCAAATACAGAGGCGAATTCCAGCAGCAAACCACTGAACTGAGAATAGGACCCCCGTTGAAGGAATCAGAGAAAGAACTGGTAGAGCTTGAAGGGGCTCGAGACCCCATATATACAACAATGCCAAGCAACCAGAGATTCCAGGGACTAAGCCACTACCCAAAGACTATACATGGACTGACCCTGGACTCTGACCTCATTGGTAGCAATGAATATCCTAGTAAGAGCACCAGTGGAAGGGGAAGCCCTGGGTACTGCTAAGACTGAACCCCCAGTGAACTAGACTGGTGGGGGGAGGGCGGCAATGGGGGGAGGGTTGGGAGGGGAACACCCATAAGGAAGGGGAGGGGGGAGGGGGATGTTTGCCCGGATACTGGGAAAGGGAATAACACCCGAAATGTATATAAGAAATATTCAAGTTAATAAAAAAAAAAAAAGAAAAAAAAATAAGAAAAGGGGACAACATTTGAAATATAAATGCATAAAATATCCAATAAAAAAGAAATGTAAATATATAAACTATCTAATAAAAAACCATTACTTATGGTTTCCAGAAGTCATTTCTTCTTTGACTTATCATTGCAGACACTTCAGAACATGGGTAAATTATTCATTTACAAACTTCAGAACATGGGCAAATTATTCACTCAGTCAACTTTTTTGTTCTACAATCTTCTGTCCTGTACATTTTAAAAATCAGGGATCTCTCCAAATCACTTAGAATCCTGTGGAATAGTTCAAAATAGCTTTGTGTGCTATGATGAAGAGACTGAAAATGCATTATTGGAAACTAAATGAGTATACATACAAATATTCACCCTTAAAATTAACATGTTCTTCCCATGGATTACTAAAGTATATCACCAAAAAGGTAAAAGTATTCACACTGATTTTTTCTTATATTTCATATTGCATTACTCTCAGCTATTTTTTTAAAGTACCTGAGAGACAAATATTTGGAGGAACTCAACTATTTTCAGTTTTATTTCTAGTGTCTTTTTATTAGGTACTTAAGGTCTTATGGCCCAGATTTCCAAATGAAAATTTAAAAGATAAGAGCTCCACTAAATACTACGCATTATGTTCTCTCAAGTAGTGAAGTTGTTTACAAAGATAAGTCAATTTGAATACTAAAACTTAATGAGTCCATGTACAGCTTACAAGGGATATATTTTTCTTTTCCTTAGCACATACACAAATCATAAATGGATTGATCAGAGACTGAAATTTCAAAGAGATCATAATCAAAATAAAGCATATTTTTATTTTTTTCTTTTTGTTTGCTTAAAGATAAGCCAGACAACCCCACAACCTTGAAATTTCTCTCACAGTTTGGGTCAGTCCATGGAAATATTCATGAGTTGATAATGTTGGATTTTTACTGCGTTCTATCATTTTGTAATTGCTGTGGCTAGTATTAATAAGTGTCTTATTTTTATGTGGTGAAATAAATTAACAAATGAAGTAGACACTACATTAAAAAGCCTGGGAATACAGCCAACTATTTCTACATACATCCAGAAACCAGTTATCTTATAAATGGCACTTGAAGTTCTCTTGCCTAATAATCACAACTACAACCCATATATAATTTATTGAAATAATTATCCATTCAACTAGATGCCATCATGCATCTGGAGTACATGATTACTTACCTTATCTTCATTGTCAGTACCAGAAGCTTCAGGCTTTGTCCTTATCACAAATGGGGTGGACAATCGTAGCAAGACTCTATCAAAAGTGGCATTAACCTTTGGAGAGACGATCTCAAAACAGTCCTCAAACTTCAGTACTTTGTGATTGTCACATCGAAGTTGCTTTCGTAGGCCCTCTCCAAGTTGAAGGACCACCATGTTAGGGTCGAACATCAAATGGAATGGGAAGGTTCTGCAGAAGGTGTTGATACTGATTCTGAGGTCTGTAGGAATTTGGGAAGTACCTTGTGGAATGTTCTTTGTGATCTGAGTAGTCTCACATTCTTTGATAAGGAAGGTAAGACAGCTATAATTGCTTGGGGTTGAACCATCAGAGCAAAATTTCTCATTTTCAATTTGTTCAACTTCCACATTTAAGTGATAGATTCTCTTTCCTGCAGCCTTGATCATTCCCAGCATTGCGAAGCCCACTGTATGGTGGGGGTGGAAGTAGTGGAGTTTGAGAGTACCTTCAGGAAGCTCTTTGCATAGGAAAGATGGTGACTCTAGAGTGGCCTGTTTCCCAAATGAAGTCCTAATGTGTTCCAACAATGCATCGAAGCCATTGAAGAAATCCTGCAATGTGCTGCCTACAGCTCGAAGGACTCGCTCATTCTCATCAAAGCATATCTTAAAGAATTCCTCACCAAACCTCTCTTGAATTTCTTGGAACTTCAGTCCTAAAAGTAAAAAAGAATAAAAATGGCAGTACATAAACTGTATGTAATTAGCTATATATCTTTCAAATCACTCACCTAAAGAGTCAGCAATTTTGAGACAGAAAGATGGCTCAGTAGATAAGATGGCATAATCTTCCCAAAGAACACATCAGTTGGTTCCCAGAACCTATATAAAGTGATTCTAAACAGCTTCTAAATCCAGGCCCAAGAATATCTGACTCAGAATTTATAGTTTCATGCCTACACACAGGGAAACACATACACATAATTAAAAATAAACACATTTATTTTGAGGGGTGAACACTTTTTTAAAGTGGTAATAGGTGAGTGAAATAAAAGAGATATTTTCCAGAGTCCCCAAATTTCCCATATAGGTTAAAATTTTTGGCTTATTATGTATGAGTTTATTTATTTGTGTTTAAATTACTTATTATATCTTTATTTAGGTCATAAATATACAGGTCATAAATATCAAGAGATTTATTCATTTATTTTAGGTTTTTCAATTTGGTAAAGATTTTCTTTTTTAGTTATTCACTTTACATACTGCTCACTGCCTGCCTCTTGGCCACCCCCTTATACAATCCTTCCCCTGATTCCCCCTTTCCTTCTCCTCTGAGTGGGTGGGGACACTCCTTGGTATCACCCACTTGGCACATCCAGTTCTATGTGAGGCTAGGCAGAAACTCTCACAGAGACCAGACAAGGCAACCTCGCTAGAAGAAAATATCCCACACACAGGCAACAGCTTTTGGGATAGTACCCATTTCAGTTGTTCAGGATCCACGTGAAGACCAAATTGCATATATGTTATATATGTGCAAAAAGGCCTAGATCCAGCCCATGTATGTTCTTTGGTTGCTGGTTAGTCTCTGAGAGTCCCAGTTTAAATTAGAGGGGTTTTTTTTTCCAATTAATTTGCATGTGTCTAAGATGTTGAGAAATTATTGAAGGCTTGTTGTTGCTGTTTGTTTGTTTGTTTGTTTTTCAGCTTTAAGAAGACTCTATGCTGTTGCCAAAAATTAGGTTTGGAACAAAAATATGTAAAAAGCATGAATATTTCCAAATAGTCTCACTGCCCCATACATGCACACATGCATTGTATAGATTTCCTTATCAGATGTCTACAATGGAAGGACCTTGCACATTGTGCAATGACTTTACCCTGACAAGCTCTGATCACGAAGAAGAGTGACCATAGTTCATTCTAGATGCTAGGGTATTATGATGATTAACATATTACCATTATAATATCTTCAGCATATTTTTATTACCTCAAACTCTATTTTCTTTTTATTCCTCTCTTTCTTCCCCTGACTCACAGAGAGCTTTTTAAATGAAAATAATCTAGAAATTAATTTTCTCTTTATTACCTCACTATTTAAACAATACAAATTATTTTTTCTTAATGATTTTATTAATAGTTAGAGGACATATAGCACATATGCAAAACTAGATGTTCATTAAGTGGGAAACACCTATCAAAAATAATATATAGTGCATGTGTGGGGAAAAGCATCAAGCTATTCACTGGAAATAGTAGAGTGTTTATTATAGCATAACAGGGTAAACCATGAAAATTAGATAAACTTTAATAAAAAGAATATAAAATTGTAGAACTTGAAATGACTTGTCAGAATTATGGACACCCCTGAGAACTCAGAGGAGACAGCTACTTTCTGCCCACATTTCTGACCCAAGAGGAAATCCCCTATTCCTATCTGTGACCCTGGGCACAGGGACATAGTACCAGTCAGAGACAGGACCCTTTGGGTTTCTGCCTGGGCCAAGAGCTGAAAGACAGTCAACAGGAGCATCTACACACCTGAGAGAAAAGACCACCTTTTCTGCCCCAAGTAAACTGCCTGGTGGATTCAGGACATAGAAAGGCAGAAGTCCTCTGGAACAAGGCATTTGGGTTTCTTCCTGTGCTCAGAATTAAACTGAACCAATCCCACAGCAATCTCCACCCAAATCCCATGGGGGAGAGAGCTGAACTCCCAGAAGTGCTGACCATGCTGAGACCACAACACAGACCAACACTTCTGTCCATATCCCTGGCCCAAGAAAAACTGCATAGTGCCTCTGGATTCAGGAATATAGGAATAGTCTACAGCAGGAACCTGCTGGTTTCTGTCTGTGCCCTGAACAGAACTGAACTGTTAACACAGCTCCCTGCACCCAAGTTCCACGGGAAAGAGAGCTGGACCCTCAGAAGCACAGACGGTCCTGAGAACGTAGAGGAGACAACGACTTTCTGCTCACATTTCTGACTGAAGAGGAAATCAAGAGTGAAATCTGTGTCCCCCGGGCAGAGGGACCTAGGAGCAGTCAGGAGCAGGACCCTTCAGGTTTCTGCTGCACCGAGAGCTTAAACAAGGTGCCAGGAGCTCCAAAACACCTGATAACAGAGATTTCTCTTCTCAGATCCAACTGAAAGAAAACATGTCTACAGGAATGCTGACACACAGGCCTAGGGGAGGGTCAAGCCACAATAAGAAAAAGCAAGACAAGCTAATACCAGAGACAACCTGATGTCAAGAGGCAAACACAGCAACCTAAAGAAAAGAAACCAAGAGTTCTTGGCATCATCAGAGCCCAGTTCTCTCACAAAAGCAAATAATGGATATCCAAACACATCGGAAAAGAGAGATTTAGAATTAAAATCACATTTTGTGATGATAATGATGGAGGACTTTAAGAAGGACATAAATAACTACCATAAAGAAATATAGGACAATAAAAGTAAACAAGTAGAAGCACTTAAAGAGGAAACACAAAAACCCTTTAAAGAATTACAGGAAAACACAACTAAACAGAAAAAGGAATTGAACAAAACTGTCCAGGATTTAAAAATCAAAATAGAAAAAAATAAAGGAAGCAAAAAGAAAGACAACACAGGGGATAGAAAACTTAGGGAAGAGATCAGGAGTCTCAGAGATGCAAGCATCACCAATAGAATACAAGAGATAGAAGAGAGAAAACATCGACACAACTCTTAAAGATAATGAAAAATTCTCAAAGCACCTAACCCGAAAACATTGAGGAAATCCAGGTCACAATGCGTAGATCAAATGTAAGGATAATAGGTATAGAAGAGTGAAGACTCCCAACATAAAGGGGATAAAAATATTCAACAAAATGAGAAAAGAAAACTTACCTGAGCTAATCAAAGAGATGACCATAAACATTCAAGGAGCCTACAGAACTCCAAACAAATTGGACTGGAAGTGCAATTCCTCCTGTCACATAATAGTCAAAACACCAAATGCACAAAACAAAGAAAGAATTTGAGAAGCAGTAAGGGAATAAAGTCAAGTGACATATAAAGACAGACCTATCAGAATTACACCAGACTTCTCACCAGAGACTATGAAAGCTAGAAGATCCTGGGCTGATGTCATATAGACCCTAAGACAATACAAATGCTAGTCCAGGCTCCTATATCCAACAAAACTCTCAATTAACATAAATGAAGAAACCAGGATATTCCATAACAAAACCAAAGTTATGCAAAATCTTTCTACAAATTCAGACCTTCAAATGATAATAGATGGAAAACTCCAACACAAGGAGGAACACTACTACCTAGGAAAAGCAAGAAAGCAATCTCCTTGCAAAGAAACCAAAAGAAGAGAGACACACAGACACAATTCTACCTCTAACAACAAAAAATAACAGGAAACAACAATCACTATTCCCTAATATCCTTTAACACCAAGAGTCAATTCCCCAATAAAAAGACATAGAATAACAGACTGGACACATAAAGAGGACCCAGCACTTTGCTGCATAGAGGAAACACACCTCAGAGACAATAGAGATACTAGCTCAGAGGAAAAACCTGGAAAACAACTTTCCAAGCAAATGGTCCAAAGAAAAAAGCAGGAGTAGCCATTTTAATATCGAACAAAATCAACACCCAATCAAAACTTATCAAAAAAGATAAAAAAGGACACTTCATATTCATCAACGGAAAAATCCACTAAAATGAACTCTCAATCCTAAATATCTATGCTCCAAATGCATAGATAAAAGAAACCTCACTAAAGCTCAAATTACATACTGTACCTCACACAATAATAGGACATTTCAACAACCCACTGTCATCAACGGACAGATCATGGAAAGGTAATTGAACAGAGCATAGAGAAAGTAAGAGAGTCGTGAACCAAATGGACTTAACAGATATTTATAGAAAATTTCATCCTAAAATAAAGGATATACTTTCTTCTCAGCACCTCATGGTACCTTCTAAAAAATTAACCATATAATCAGCCACAAAACAGGCCTCAATAGATACAAGAAGATAGAAATAATTCCATGCATCCTATCATGGACTAAGGCTGGTCTTCAATAGCAACAAAAAGGACAGAATGCCTACATATACATGGAAGTTGAACAATAGTCTACTCAAGAATAACTTGCTTGTTTCTTTCTAAAGAAAGAAAGAAACTAAAGACTTTTAATGAAAATGAAAGTACAGCATACCCAAACTTATGAGATACAATGAAAGCAGTGCTAATAGGAATTCTCATAGCTCTGAGTGTCGAAAAAAAAATTACCAATTTTACAGGTCACCTGAAAGCTCTACAACAAAAAGAAGCAAATAAACCTGAGAGGAATAGAAGACAGGGAATAATCAAATTCAGGGCTGAAGTCAACCAAGCAGAAACAAAATCGATGTACAAAGAATGAAGAAAAACAGGAGCTGTCTCTTTGAAAAAAATCAACAAGATAAATAAACCCTTAGACAGTCTAACCAGAGGGCACAGAGAGAGTCCAAATTAACAAAGTCAGAAATGAAAAGGAGACATAACAATAGATCTGAGGAAATTCAAAATGTCATCAGATCTTACTACAAATGTCTGTATTGAACAAAACTGGAAGATCTGGAGAAAATGGACATTTTTCTAGACAAATATGAGGTAATAAGGTAAATCTGGAACAGAAAAAATATACAAACAATCCTATAACTCCTAAAGAAATAGAAGCAGTTATTAAGAATCTCTCAACCAGAAAGAACCCAGAACCAGATAGGTTTAGTGCAGAATTCTATCAGACCTTCATAGAAGACTTCATACCAATACTGTCCAAACTATTCCACAAAATAGAAACACACTATTCACTGCCCAATTCCTTCTATGAAGCCACAATTATACTTATACCTAAAACACAAAAAGAGCTAACAAAGGGAACTTCAGACCAATTTCCTTTATGAATATTTATACAAAAATACTCAATTAAATTCTTGCAAATCGAATCCAAGAACAGGTCAAAACGATCATCCATCATGATCAAGTAGACTTTATCCCAGGGATGCAGGGATCATTCAATATATGGAAATCCATCAACATAATCCACTATATAAACAAACTCAAAGAAAAGAGATCATGTAATCATTTCATTAGATATTGAGAAAGCATTTAAGAAAATTAAACACCCCTTCAGGGTTCAAGTCCCAGAAAAATCAGGAATTCAAGGACAATATCTAAGCAGAGTAAAGGCAGTATACAGCAAACCAGTAGCTATTATTAAACTAAATGGAGAGTAACTTGAAGCAATCCCACTAAAATCAGGGACTAAACAAGGTTTCCCACTCTCTCCCAACTTATTCATTACATTAATCAGAATCCTAGCCAGAGCAGTCAGATAATGAAAGGAGGTCAAAGGGAAACAGATTGAAAAGAGGAAGTCAAAGTATCACTATTTTCAGATGATAGGATAGTATACAATAGTGACCCCAAAAGTTCCATCAGAGAACTACTAAGCCTGATAAACAACTTCAATAAAGAAGCTGCGTATAAATTTAACTCAAACAAATTATCCTCTACTCAAAGGATAAATAGGCTGAGAAAAAAATTAGGGAAATGACATCCTTCACAATAGTCCCAAATAATTTAAATTACCTCGGTGTGACTCAAACCAAGCAAATGAAAAATCTGTATGACAAGATCTTCAAGTGTCTGAATAAAGAAATTGAAGATTTCAGAAGATGGAAAGACCTCCCATGCTCATGGATTGGCAGGATTAATATAGTAAAAATGGCCATTTTACCAATACCAATCTACAGATTCCATGCAATCCACATCAAAATTCCTACTCAATTCTTCATAGAGTTAGAAAAAATGATTTGCAAATTCATTTTGAATAACATAGAATCCAGAATAGCAAAAATTATACTTAACAATATAATACCTTCTGGGGAAATCACCATTCCCTGACCTCAAGCAGTATTACAGAGGAATAATGATAAAAAACTGCATGGTATTGGTATAGAGACAGGCAGGTAGTACAGTGGAATAGAATTGAAGACCCAGAAATGAACCCCCACACGTATGTTTCACTTGATCTTTGACAAAGGAGCTAAAACCATCCAATAGAAAGAAAAGAAAGCATTTTCAACACATGGCGCTGTTTCAACTGGAGGTCAGCATGTAGAAGAATGCAAATCTTTCCATTCTTATTGGCCTGTAAAAATCATATGTCCAAGTGGATCAAGAACCTATACATCAAACCAGATACACTAATTGCAGAAAAAGTGGGGAAGAGTCTCGGTCACATGGGCATTGGGGAAATTTTCCTGAACAAAACACAAATGGCTTATGCTTTAAGATCAAGAATTGACAAATGGAACCACACAACATTTCAAAGCTTCTGTAAAACAAAGGACACTATCATTAGGACAAAACAGCAACCGACACATTGGAAAAAGATCTTTAACAATCCTACATCTGATAGAGGGCTAATATTGAAAATATACAAAGAACTCAAGAAGTTAGACTCCAGAGACTCATATAACCCTATTAACAACTGGGGGTCAGATCTAAACATAGAATTCTCAACTGAGGAATATTGAATGGTTGTGAAGTACCTAAAGAAATGCTCAACATCCATAGTCATCAGGGAAATGCAATCAAAACAACCCTGAGATTCCACCTCACACCAGTCAGAATGGCTAAGATCAAAAATTCATGTGACAACAGGTGCTGGAGAGAAGGATGAAAGAGAAACACTCTTCCATCGTTCGTTAGAATTGCAAACTCATATAACCACTCTGGAAATCGTTCTGGGAGTTCCACAGAATATTGGATGTTGTACTACCTGGGGATGCAGCTATACCACTCCTGGGCATATACCCAAATGATCGTCCAACATATAACAAAGACATATGTTCATAGCAGCCTTATTTATAATAGTCAGAAACTGTAAAGAACCCAAATGCCCTTCAACAGAGGAATGGATTCAGAAAATGTGGTACATCTACACAGTGGAGACTACTACTCAGGTACCAAAAACAATGACTTCATGAAATTCATAGGCAAATAGATTGAACTAGAAAATATCATCCTGAGTGAGGTAACCTAATCACAGAAAAACACATGTGGTATGCACTCACTGATAACTGGATATTAGCCACAAAGCTCGAATTACTCAAGATACAATTCACAGATAACATGAAGCTGAAGAAGAAGGATGATCAAAGTGTGTCTGCTCCATTCCTTCTTAAAAGGTGGAACAAAAATATCCATAGGAGGCGATATGGAGGCAAAGTTTGGAGCAGAGAGTGAAGACACAGCCATTCAGAGCCTGCCCCACACATGGCCTATAGATGTATGCAGTCACCAAAGCTAGATAAGATTGATGAATCTAAGAAAGTGCATGATGACAGGAGCTGGATATAGATGTTTCCTGAGAGACAGCCAATGCATTTCAAATACAGAGGCAAATACTAGCAGCCAACCATTGAACTAAGAATGGGACCCAGTTGGAGGAATTAGAGCTGAACGGGCTTGCAACCCCTTAAAAACAACTGTGCCAACCAACGTGAACTCCCAAGGACTAAACCACTACCCAAAAGCTATACATAGACTGACCCATGGCTCCAGCAGCATATGTACCAAAGGATGGCCTTGTTGGGCACCAATGGAAGGAGAAGCCCTTGGCCCTCTCAAGGTTGGACTCCCAGTGTAGGGGATTATCGGGGGTTGCAACAAGGTGGGGTAGATGGTGAGGGGAACAGCATTATAGAAGAGAGGAAGGGTAATGGGATTGGAGTTTATGTCCGTGAAACTGGGAAAGGGAATAACATTTGAAATGTAAATAAAACAATCCAATAAAAGAAAAAATCTGTATATAATTACAAAAAATGAAAATAAATAAATACTTTTAAAAATAGAAGACTACAAAAAACATAAAGGTTAGTGTTTTCCACTTCAAAAAGAAATTGGTATTCTTCCAAACAGTAGAATGAAAGATGCAAAGAGTAGAAGGAATCTGAGAAAAGAATATCAAAGTCTTTTTTCCCTCATACATACACAGTTGCAATTGTCTTAGAAAAAGAGATTCTACCTTAAAGACGTGCATTATCAGGTATTCAGATGCATGATGTGAGCCTCTGTTCAGTATGGTCTGAGGGAAAATATGAAGAAAAGGTATTATTCAAAGAGGAATGAACTCATGCTTAGGCCTCTCCTTTAACTTGATTGAAATTAATACCTGTATTTTGTCTATCATTTCTTCTGTAAGTTATCCAGTTTTTAAGGAAGTTCTAAAATCAAAAGGGCTGCAAAAAAAGAACATCTTTAAGGAAGAAAGGGTTTATTTTGGCTTATAGCTTAAAGGTTCTTTCCATCCTGACAGGGACATCAGGATAGCAGCAGCAGGGACTGAGAGTGATGAATGTTGGTTCTCATACTCCTCTCTCCTGTTTCATTTAGCCTAAGGCACAACTCATGGAATAGTGACACCCACATTTATGGTGCATCATCCATCTTTATTAACTTATTCCTCTTCTCAAAGAGATGTCTAGAGGCTTGTTTCTTAGGTGGTTTCCAATTTTTTTCAAGTTGACACTCAATTTTAATGGTCATACTTCTTCAGTTTGAATTCTTCCTTTGTTGTTAGTTTTATTGTCCCCTGTACACTCACTCACTATGAGATAAAATGTGTGGATATCAATATATATCAAAAAAATAAATCACTTAGAAGTTTGAAACAAACTGAGCACATTCATGCTTAAACATTGTTCAGCAGACTATAATTCTAATTCTTCTCTTCTCTTTTCATTTTGGAAAGATCCAGAAGAAGAATTACCATTCTAAACTCTTCATCCTTTATTTAACACTATATTTGAGAAACTTATGTAGCCTGTGGCTTACTTTACTGTTCTCACTTTGCATTTGGGGCATAGATGTTTAGAACTGAAACTTTCTCTTGGTGGATTTTCTCTTTGATGAATATGATGTGTCCTTCCTCATATTTTTCTTAATGTGAATACTGTCTTTGTGCCCTCTGGTTAGTCTGGCTAAGGGTCTATCTATCTCATTGATTTTTCTCAAAGAGCTAGCCCCTGGTTTTGTTAATTCTTTGTACAGTTCTTTTTGTTTACACTTGATTGATTTCAGCCCTGAGTTTAGTTCCTGCCTTCTACTCTTCTTGAGTGTATTTACTTCTTTTTGGTCTAGAGTTTCATATATGCTGTTAAACTGCTAGTGAGTGTTCTCTGCAATTTCTATTTGGAGGCACTCAGAGCTATGAGTTTTCCTCTTAGCATTGCCATAGGTATACATATGCTTTGCCTTCATTTTCATTAAATTCTAAAATGGCTTTAATTTTTTTCTTTATATCTCCCCTGACAAAATTATCATTGTTCAGGTTCCATGTACATGTGGCCTCTCTGTGGTATTTGTCGTTATTGAAGACCAGCCTGTAGGATGATGTGATTACACAGGTGAGGCATGTACAAGATAGAATGATGCCTATCTTTGGATGAGAAGGAAGGATGGATGGGAGAAAAGTTTGAGGGAAGAAGAGGAGACTGGAATTGGAAGGTAGAGAAGCCACAGAGAGAACATGGAGGCTGATATTAAGATTCCACTCTGTGTGTTTATAGGTTGTAATGAATATTCTTAAGGATGGCTGTGTATATGGCTTTGTATGTTTAGATGGGCAATTATATCTTATCAATTGGATCTGAGATTATTGTGTTCTGTGTTCTCTCTTGTGGCTAATTAAGTTTAAGAGAGTATGTGGCAGCTGGGACACTAAGCTGTCACGTAATTAAGATGATATATATTTCTGGCATGGTGACAGCCTGCATTGGGTACTGGATGGATAGAGAGATTGTGGTCAGGCTCAGAGAGAGGACATCGGCAGTGTTATATGGGATGGAGCAAAGCAGGTGAGAGGTCTTAATGACTGACATTAAGATATCTATCAGGTATCTTGGGGCACTGCAGTGCCAAACCTAGTGGGGGCAAAAGACAGCTTTTTATTTTTTATAATTTTAGAGCAATGCCAGCCTTGGTCTCTGGTTATCTGATAAACTGCGTGGTATTATTTCAAGCTTCCTGTATTTGTTAAGGCTTGTTTTCTGAACAATTATATGGCCAAATTTAGAAAAGATACCATGAGGTGCAGAGAAGAAGGTATACTCTTTTCTTTTAGAGAGAAATATTCTATAGATACATGTTAATTTCATTTGGTTCATAACTTATGTTAGCTTCACTGTGTTTTTGTTTAGTTTTTGTTTCCATAATCTTTCCATTGGTGAGAGTGGGTATAGCAGCCTTATTTGGAAAAGCCAGAAGATGGAAACAACCCAGATGTCCCTCAACGGAGCAATACATATAGAAAATGTGGTACATTTACACAATGGAGTATTACTCAGCCATTAAAAATAATGACTTCGTGAAATTCAAGGCAAATGGGTGGAACTAGACGATATCATCCTGAATGAGGTAACACGTCACAAAAGAACACAAATGGTATGTACTCACCAATAAGTGGAGTCCAAAAGCTTGCAATACCCATGATACAATTAACAGAGCATATGAAGCTTAAGAAGAAAAAGACCAAAGTTTGGATGCTTCATTCCTACTTAGAAGGGGGAATAAAATAATCATGGGAGTTAGAGGGATAGAGAGACTTGGGAGGAAGATAGGAGGGCAGTGAAAAAAGGGGGGACAGGATCAGGTGTGGGAGAAGATGGAAGAGTTGTACAGGGGGTCAAGTAATTGAAGAGGGGTGTGCAGTAATGTGGGATGGGGAACTGGGGTTAGTAGCAGAAAGTCCCAGACACCAGGAAAGCAGATTTCCAAGACCCAACAAATATGAGATTAGCTGAAACATCCAACAAAGAGGAGAGAATTTGTAAACACTATATCCAGAGTTTGAGCATGGCTCCCAATTGAGGGATGGGTCCACCCACCCTTCTCACATTTTTAACGCAGAATTGCCCCTGTCCAAAGGAAATACTGAGACAAACAGTGACTGAAGCAAAGGTCATTCAGAGACTGCCCCACTTGATGATCCATACCATATGCAGCCAACAAACCCAGTCACTCTTGCTGATGCCAGGAAGTGATAGATGACGGAAGACTAATATGGATGTCTCTTGATAGGCTCTGCCAGAGCCCTACTGATACAGATGAGGATGTTTGCAGTGACCATAAGACTAAGTATGGAGACCCCAATGGAGGAGATAGAGCAAGGACTGAAGAAACTGAAAGGGTTTGCAATCCCATAGGAAGAACTATAATATCAACCAACCAGACCCCTCCAGGACCCCCTCACCCCGAATTCCCAGGGACTAAACCATCAACCAAAGAATACGTACACATGAAGGGACCCATGGCTCCAGCTATATGTAGCATAGGATGGCCTCTAGCATCAATGGGAGGGGAAGTTCTTGGTCCTGAGAAGGCTTGATAGCCCAGAGTAGGAGAATGCTAGGGCCATGAAATGGGAGTGGGTGGGAGCATGGAGGATCACCCTCATAGAAGCAAGGGTCAGGGATGTTTTTGGAGGGGAACATGAAAGGAGGGCAACATTTGAAATGTAAATAAATAAAATAATCAATATTTTTTCCTAAAAAGAGGCGAAAAAAATATACTGAAGCATTAAAGCCATGCTGAAAACCTAGAACGAAAAAAAAAAAGAACTTCACTGCACACTTTGCCCAATGATGTCTTTTGTTCATCTAGTCCTGCAAGAGGCATCAAGCTACTGTGAACTAAATCCTGTATCAGGAGCCAAAATAACTCATTGCTCCCCCATGTGACTAAGTCTTTTGTCAAAGTCATTCACTGACAAATACAGGAAAGAACCATGCAATGTTTCACACACATTTGTGTGGGCAACAGTTTGAACAAAAAAGTGCTAAAATTGTAGGGGCTGAAGTGAATTAGCTCACATTTAAGAAAAACAGTTCCAAAGTTAGACAATTATTTTCAAATAATATGAGGAAATATTTTATTTTATTGAAAATAGTTTTTCATATAATATATCCTGATTATGACTTCTCTTTACTTCCTCCCCATTTTTCCTACCATCTGGGTCTACCTCTTTCTGTCTCTCACTAGAAAGTAACTAGGTTTCCAAAAGACAAAAATAAAACATAGTATAATAATATAAAATAAAACCAAAAAGTAAAACAAAAGAAAAAGGCAAGAAACAGATATAGATGCTGGGACCTCCTTCTCATTCAGATACTCAAGAATCCCATAAAATCACAATACTGGAAGCCATAATAGATACACAAATGGTGAAATTACTGACTTTACTGAACTCCATACGTCTGGAGTTCAGTTCCCAACACCTACATGACTGCTTACAATTATGTGTAACAGCAATCCCATGCTATCCAACACTCTCTTATGGTGGAAAGAAAATACACTAAATAAATAAACAAACTAAATATATTTTATTTCATTAAGGCTCATAGAACATGTCAATAATCCATAGGATATATTAAGACCAAGTTTTTATGAATGTTTTCTAAAGAAGTAGGAACTTGGCACTATTACTACAACCTAGCAATTATAAAGGATCAATTAAGTTTATACCATAAATGAAAAATCAATTCAACATTAAAAAGACAATCAAACAAAATTGCTGAATTCATAAAATTAAATAAAAAATAAAAAATCATATTAGTATATGCTAAAACATCAAAGATTCAAAAATTTAAAATGTATATTTAATAAAATAGAAAAAGGAATGTTCAAATACAATAAAAGCCATTTTCCAAAAGTGCAATGCTTATTTTAAATAATGAAAAAATACAAAAAAATTCATTTTCTACTCAACTCAAATTAAATATGCGACTTTATTTCATGGCCATTGGTCAATGTGTTGGAGATTCTAACAAAGACTGTTACATATGAAAATACAATTTTATATATTTTGCAAAATAATGGAATGACAATTGTGTAAAAATAAATCCGAGTACATATGGTAAGATATTTAAAACTTTTTAAAATAGTATATAATTTTGATGAAAAACGAGGGGAACACTTACTACATGGTACTAACTAGCAAACCATCTGGAAAATGTTAAAATTAACAGGATCTCTCACTTTAAACAAAATCATATCCAGATCAGGAAAAGTGAACATATGCACTCACACAAACCTCCCACCCCCACACACATACACACACATACACACACACACACACACACACACACACACACACACATTATTAAGTATTTGATTTTGTACCCTGTAAGCATGTGCTGAAACTCAGAATAACATTTTGTTTAAGTAAAAGTATGTGAGTATTCATCCATCCTGAGTTTCCACTAGTCTCTTTATTACTAAATGGACTTAGATTGCAACAAGTAAGTGTCCAGTATAGAACTAGTCCACCAGCCTCTCAACAGACTGATCTGCATTCTCCCAATCACTTTCTAGTCCATTCTTCATATGCCTTCGCAAACCAAAAAGTTATCATCACTTCTCTGCTTAAGGTTTTCCAAAGACTATTTGTTGCCTTAGAAATAGAGTCCAAACTCAGTGTCATGTGATATATTTTGGTATACTCTCACCTCCTTAAGTCTCAAATGAGACACTTATTAAAAGTTCTCAACAGTCTTACCTGTTAATAACACCCTGAACATGTAGGATTCATGTCACATTTATTATATTGGAATAGAATTCTCTTATCCTACCAAAGCTGCGAATTGATTAGTTGCTTTCTCTCATTGCATGAATTTTACATCTACACATTTCCAGAATATTTTGTGGGACCTATGTAGTGTGAGACAGATGCCTGTATTTGCTAGGCTTCCAGATTACCTAATGGGCATTGGCATCTTAGCATGTATCACAAAGTCTGATGGTTTCGTCACTCCATCAACCAGACCAAACTAACTTGAAGTTAAAAGATTATTTTCCTGTTTACTTTTTATTTCTTCGTCTAAGAGAAAAAGCAAAACAAAGATGCAATCCACAGACCACAGGAAGCTCAAGAAGAAGGATGACCAAAATGCAGATGCTCCCACTCCTTCTTAAAAGGGGGAAAAAGATCCATAGGGGATATGGAAGTAAAGTATAGAGCAGTGACTCAAGGAATGGGCATTCAGAGCCTGCCCCACATGTGGCCCATATATATATATATATATATATATATATATATATATATATATATATATATATATATATTTTGCCACCCAAACTAGGTAAGATTGATGAAGCTACAAACAAATCAAACTGTCTGTATCTGCTTTCAATGCTGAGCATTGAATATCCAAGGTTGATAAAGACAGAAAGTTTGGTTTCTAAAGCTTATGTTACAGATAACTCAATAATTCTATATGTCAGCCAACAACCAGGACATGAATAAGACAAAGAATGTCAGGGCAGTAAAATGATCCAGAATGTTAAAATGAACTTCATCACGTCCGAAAACAGTCTTAGGCTTTTTACATGTGTGCAAATGTATATCCAAATACACACAAAAATAAATACAGTGATAGATAAAACAATAAGAAGTCAAAAAAACATTAACAGAGCTAAGAGATGAATAAGAATTAACTAAGCTGGTAGAAAGTAGATAGATAAAAAAGGAGATTATACTAGGAAAAAAAGAAACTTTTATTCATAGATCCTGAAAGAGAAAGAGGAAAGCTTTTGGGAAACTAAGTGACAATACTCTTGTAATTTAATCCATGGTACAATACCTTGTCTGGAGTAATGCTTTAATGAAAAGACAAAAATTAAACAGTTAATTAATAGGAAAATAAATTGATTTATGTGTAGTTGACAATATGTCTTGTACAACAAATATCACACATGACATATATAGTAGATAGGCACATGTATAATGTATATAGTAGCTATCCACTCCTATAAGTGTAAAAGTACTATTTCCTTTCTTTCCTTCTTGCTTTCTTTCTTTCTTCCTTTCTTTCTTTCTTTCTTTCTTTCTTTCTTTCTTTCTTTCTCTTCTTATCATTTTTTCTTTTTTTTCTGGATATTTTTTAATGTACATTTCAAATGTTATTCCCTTTCCCTGATTTCCCATCCATAAGCCCCCCCATCTCATCACTCCTCCCTCTTCTATGAGGGTGTTCTGCCTCCCCAACCACCCCCTCTTGCAGCCTCTCAGCCCCGACATTCCATCACACTGGAGAGTTCAGTCATGGTAGGACCAAGGACTTCTCCTGATAGTGCCCAACAAGGCTATCCTCTGCTACATATACAGCTGGAGCCATAGGTCTGTCCAAGTGTACTCTTTGGGTAGGGGTTTAGTCCCTGGGAGCTCTGGTTGGTTGATATTCTTGTTATTATGGTCCTGCAAGCCTCTTCATTTCCTTCAATCCTTTCTCTAACTCCCCCAATAGGGACCCTGCTCTTAGTTTAATGTTTTGCTGCAAGCATTCACCTCTGTATTTATCATTCTCTAGCTGTGCCTCTCAGCAGACAACTATATTAGGCTCCTGAAATTATGCACTTCTTGGCATCAGCAATATTGTCTGAGTTTGCTGTCTGTATGTATATGGGCTGGATCCCCAGGTGGGACAGGCTCTGAATAGCCGTTCCTTCAGTCTTTGCTCAAACTTTGTTCCCATATCCCCTCCTATGAATATTTCTATTTCCCCTTTTAAGAAAATTAAAGCATCTGCACTTTGGGTGTCCTTCTTCATGAGCTCCATGTGGTCTGTGAATTTTATGTTGGTTAATACAAGCATTTGGGCTAATATCCATTAATCAGTGAGAGCATAGGATGTTTGGTTTTTTTTTTGTGATTGGGTTACCTCACTCAGGATGACAGTTTCTAGTTCCATCCATTTGCCTATGGATTTCATGAAGTTATTGTTTTTGATTGCTCAATAGTACTCCGTTGTATAGATGTACTATATTTTCTGTATTCATTCCTCTGGTGAAGGGCATCTGGGGTTTTTATAGCTTATGACCATTATAAATGAGACTGTTTTGAACATAGTGGATCATGTGTCCTTGTTATAGGATGGAGCATCATTTGGGTATATGCCCTGGAGAGGTATAGATGGGTACTCAGGTAGTTCAATGTCCACTTTTCTGAGGGACCTCCAGACTGATTTCCAGAACGGATGTACCAGGTTACAATCTCACAAACAATGGAGGACTGTTCCTCTCTTTATCATCATCACCAGCATCTATTGACACCTGACCTTTTGATCTTAGCCATTCTGACTGGCGTGAGGTAGAATCTCAGGGTTGTTTTGATTTGCATTTCCCTGACGACTAAGGATGTTGAGCATTTCTTTAGATACTTCTCAGCCATTCCATGTGCCTCACCTGAGAATTCTTTGTGTACCTCTGTACTCCATTTTTAATAGGGTTATTTGACTCTCTGGAGTCTAACTTCTTCAGTTTGTTGTATATTTTGGATATTAGCCCTCTATCAGATGTAGGATTGTTAAAGATATTTTCCCGATCTGTTGATTGCTGTTTTGTTCTAATGTCAGTGTCCTTTGCCTTACATAAGCTTTGCAATATAATGAAGTCTCATTTGTCGATTATTGATCTTAGAGCATAAGCTACTAGTGTTCTGTTCAGGAAATTTTCTCCAGTGCCCGTGTGTTACAGGCTCTTCCTTGCCTTTTCTTCTATTAGGTGTAGTATAACTGGTTTTATGTGGAGGTCCTTGATCTACTGGAACTTAAGCTTCATACAGGGAGATGAGAATGGATACAATTGCATTCTTCTACATGGAGACCTCCACTTAAACGTGCACCATTTGTTGAAAATCCTTTCTTTATCAACTGGATGGCTTCAGATCGTTTGTCAAATATCAAGTTACCATTGGTGTGTGGGTTCGTTTCTGGGTCTTTAATTCTATTCCACAGATCTAAAGAGGAAATATCTAAAGATCTAAAGAGGAAAGATCTAAAGAGGAAAGAGCATATGTCAGCAGCTTGACAACACACCTAAAAACTCTAGAACAAAAAGAAGCAAATACACCCAGGATGAGTAGAAGGCAGGAAATAATCAAACTCAGAGCCGAAATCAACCAAGTAGAAACAAAAAGGACCATAGAAAGAATCAACAGAACCAAAAGTTGGTTCTTTGAGAAAATCAACAAGATAGATAAATCCTTAGACAGATTAAGGGGGGACAAAGAGAGTGTGTCCAAATTAACAAAATCAGAAATGAAAAGGGGGACATAACTACAGAATCAGAGGAAATTCAAAAAATCATCAGATCTTACTATAAAAGCCTATATTCAACAAAACTTGAAAATCTGCAGGAAATGGACAATTTCCTAGACAGATACCAGGTACCGAAGTTAAATCAGGAACAGATAAACCAGGTAAACAACCCCATAACTCCTAAGGAAATAGAAGCAGTCATTAAAGGTCTGCCAACCAAAAAAAGCCCAGGTCCAGACGGGTTTTGTGGAGAATTCTATCAGACCTTCATAGAAGACATCATACCAATACTATCCAAACTATTCAACAAAATTGAAACAGACGGAGCACTACCGAATTCCTTCTATGAAGCCACAATTACTCTTATACCTAAACCACACAAAGACCCAACAGAGAAAGAGAATTTTAGAACAATTTCTCTTATGAATATCGACACAAAAATACACAATAAAATTCTGGTAAACCGAATCCAAGAGCACATCAAAACAATTATCCACCATGATCAAGTAGGCTTCATCCGAGGTATGCAGGGATGGTTTAATAAACGGAAAGCCATCAACGTGATCCATTATATAAACAAACTGAAAGAACAAAACCACCTGATTATTTCATTAGATGCTGAGAAAGCATTTGACAAAATTCAACACCCCTTCATGATAAAAGTCCTGGAAAGAATAGGAATTCAAGGCCCATACCTAAACATAGTAGAAGCCATATACAGCAAACCAGTTCCTAACATTAAACTAAACGGAGAGAAACATGAAGCAAACCCACTAAAATCAGGGACTAAACAAGGCTGCACACTCACTCCTACTTATTCAATATACTTCTTGAAGTTCTACCCAGAGCAATCAGACAAAAATGGAAATCAAGGGGATACAGATTGGAAAAGAAGAAGTCAAAATATCACTATTTGCAGATGATATGATAGTTTATTTACGTGATCCCAAAAGTTCCACCAGAGGACTATTAAAGCTGATAAACAACTTCATCAAAGTGGCTGGGTATAAAATTGACTCAAATAAATCAGTAGCCTTCCTCTACACAAAAGAGAAACAAGCCAAGAAAGAAATTAGGGAAACGACACCCTTCATAATATACCCAAACAATATAAAGTACCTTGGTGTGACTTTAACCAAGCAAGCAAAAGGTCTGTACAATAAGAACTTCAAGACTCTGAAGAAAGAAATTGAAGAAGACCTCAGAAGATGGAAAGATCTCCCATGCTCATGGATTAGCAGGATTAATATAGTAAAAATGGCGATTTTACCAAAAGCGATCTACAGATTCAATGCAATCCCCATCAAAATACCAATCCAATTCTTCAAAGAGTTAGACAGAACAATTTGCAAATTCATCTGGAATAACAAAAAACCAAGGATAACTAAAACTATTCTCAACAATAAAAGGATGTCAGGGGGAATCACTATCCCTGAACTCAAGCAATATTACAGAGCAATAGTGATAAAAACTGCATGGTATTGGTACAGAGACAGACAGATAGACCAATGGAACAGAATTGAAGACCCAGAAATGAACCCACACACCTATGGGCACTTGATTTTTGACAAAGGAGCCAAAACTATTCAATGGAAAAAAGATAGCATTTTCAGCAAATGGTGCTGGTTCAACTGGAGGTCAACATGTAGAAGAATGCAAATCGATCCATGCTTATCACCCTGTACAAAGCTTAAGTCCAAGTGGATCAAGGACCTCCACATCAAGCCAGATACACTCAAACTAATAGAAGAAAAACTAGGGAAGCATCTGAAACACATGGGCACTGGAAAAAATTTCCTGAACAAAACACCAATGGCTTATGCTCTAAGATCAAGAATCGATAAATGGGATCTCATAAAACTGCAAAGCTTCTGTAAGGCAAAGGACACTGTGGTTAGGACAAAACGGCAACCAACAGATTGGGAAAAGATCTTTACCAGTCCTACAACAGATAGAGGCCTTATATCCAAAATATACAAAGAACTCAAGAAGTTAGACCGCAGGGAGACAAATAACCCTAGTAAAAAATGAGGTTCAGAGCTAAGCAAAGAATTCACAGCTGAGGAATGCCGAATGCCTGAGAAACACCTAAAGAAATGTTCAACATCTTTAGTCATAAGGGAAATGCAAATCAAAACAACCCTGAGATTTCACCTCACGCCAGTGAGAATGGCTAAGTTCAAAAACTCAGGTGACAGCAAATGCTGGCGAGGATGCGGAGAAAGAGGAACACTCCTCTATTGTTGGTGGGGTTCCAGACTGGTACAACTATTCTGGAAATCAGTCTTGAGGTTCCTCAGAAAATTGGACATTGAACTGCCTGAGGATCCAGCTATACCTCTCTTGGGCATATACCTAAAAGATGCCCCCACATATAAAAAAGACACGTGCTCCCCTTTGTTCATCGCAGCCTTATTTATAATAGCCAGAAGCTGGAAAGAACCCAGATGCCCTTCAACAGAGGAATGGATAAAGAAAATATGGTACATCTACACAGTGGAATATTACTCAGCTATCAAAAACAATGACTTTATGAAATTCGTAGGCAAATGGTCTGAACTGGAAAATATCATCCTCAGTGAGGTAACCCAATCACAGAAAAACACACATGGTATGCACTCATTGATAAGTGGCTATTAGCCCGAATGCTTGAATTACCCTAGATTCATAGAACACAGGAAACTCAAGACAGATGATTAAAATGTGAATGCTTCACCCCTTCTTTAAAAGGGGAACAAGAATACCCTTGGCAGGGAATAAAGAGGCAAAGATTAAAACAGACACAGAAGGAACACCCATTCAGAGCCTGCCCCACATGTGGCCCATACACATACAGCCACCCAATTAAACAAGATGGATGAAGGAAAGAAGTCCAGGCCGACAGGAGCTGGATGTAGATCATTCCTGAGAGACACAGCCAGAATACAGCAAATACAGAGGCGAATGCCAGAAGCAAAGCACTGAACTGAGAATAGGACCCCTGTTGTAGGAATCAGAGAAAGAACTGGAAGTGCTTGAAGGGGCTCGAGACCCCTTATGAACAACAATGTCAAGCAAGCAGAGCTTCCAGGGCCTAAGCCACTACCTAAACACTACACATGGACTGACCCTGGACTCTGACCTCATAGGTAGCAATGAAAATCCTAGTAAGATCACCAGTGGAAGGGGAAGCCCTTGGTCCTGCTAAGACTGAACCCCCAGTGAACGTGATTGTTGGGGGGAGGGCAGCAATGGGGGGAGGATGGGGAGGGGAACAACCATAAAGAAAGGGAGGGGGAGGCATTAGGGGGATGTTTGCCCAGAAACCGGGAAAGGGAATAACATTCGAAATGTTTATAAGAAATACTCAAGTTAATAATATAAAAAAAATAAAAAGGAAGGGTGAAATGTTGAAATTGTATTCTAATTTCAAAATCTAAACCAAATAAATTTTAAAAAGAACAACAAAAAAAAGAAGTCAAAATATCACTGTCTGCAGATAATATGATAGTATACTTAAATGGCCCCAAAAGTTCCACCAGAGAACTTCTAAGCCTGATAAAGAACTTCAGCTATGTGGCTGGATATAATATTTACTCAAACAAATCAGTAGCCTTCCTCTCCTCAAAGGAAAAAGAGGCTGAGAAAGAAATTAGGGAAATGACACACCTCACAATAGCCTCAAATAATGTAAAATACCTTGGTGCAACTCTAACCAAACAAGTTCAAGATCTGTATGACAAGAACTTCAAGTGCTGTTTTCATACCCTTTAGTGTTCTGTGTCATGGCAGACAAATTACTTAATTAATAACTTACTATATATGAGTACTTTTAGTTGACAATTTTTATTAACAAATAGGCCCTGATGTTTAGTAGACTCTCAGATACACATGTAAACTCTGCTGCTCATGAGGATGCTATTCTAGCCACCTGTTAGATGACAAAGCATTCATCAAATTTTCAGGCCTTCTCCAGAACAATGGCAGATTTAGTGGAAGACAACAAACCAGAAATGCAGCCATGTGTGGTATGAAAATTAAAAACACAAACCAACCAAACCAATATGCTGTTTAAAAGGTATACCACAGGGCATGTGACTCAATACTACACCCATACCTGTCCCCAACTTTGGGCTATCTGCTACATTATAAACACGTGACATTAGCTTATGGACTTTGGAGCTTTCCCACTAATGCTTAATCTTGTAATTTCCCAAGGTACTAGCACTTTTACCTCCTGTTTGAGAAGGTTAGAAAGGCAACTACTATACAAGTACATGGATTCTCAATTTTTTTCCTGTCTCTGTTCAGACTGAAAACCATGGTAGTGGCTTCAAAAAGCATAATTTCCACCTGGATGCATTCTGAGAGGCCTTTACTCAGAGTTGTTAATCACTGCTCATTCCTCTTTGATTGTTTTTTGTGAAAATTACTACACTGCTTTTTTGATCCCTACCCCCCAAAGCTGCAAATGAAATCTAGGGAGAGCTATTTCGCTGTCCAATTTCCACGGGAGGAAAGTTTAGCAGTAACGAATATGGTGTGGTAAAAAATAAAATTCATGATGAACAATTTTTCTTACAAATTCCTTATTAAACCAAGTAACAAGTACTTAAGCAAAGTCTTAGGATGCAGTTGTTATTAGCCAAACAAAATTTAAAGAAAACTGAAAATGAATATATTTGCATGTGTCTAGAATGGGGTTATTACTGTAATCATAATTGATTCATAAACAAGTGGCTCCCATACTTTATTTTTTTACATTTAAAGGATGCAGCCACATGATTATGTTCATATTTGCTTTCATGAATATGAAGGACACAAGATCTTTTATCACAGTGCTGTGATATCCACTAGGCCTTCCCTGAAAACTCAGTCCAATACCTCTTGAAATGCAGTGGTCCTCCTGCATCATCATCCTTCATTTGTTTCAACTCCTCCAGTTATGAACAACTCGGTAAGCCTCTTTCTCCAAGCCCAATTGCTCCAGAAATTTCAAAGATCATTCCACCTTTTATCCGAGGCAAAATCTAGTCCTATAAATTCAGTGGACTTGTGTTACATAATCTGTGATGACTGTAAGAAATCTGCCTCCTCTCTTCACAGACATCCTTTAAGTACCCCAAAACATCTCTCATGCTCTCTTTTGTTTTTTAGTCTAAATTTTAAAAGAACAAATTCAAAATTTATTTAAAGCAACACTAAATAGCTACTGAAGCTTAAATAAAAAGATAAAACATAGCAACAACAGAAAAATATAAAAGGAAAAACAAAACAAAACAGTGTTTTGTGATTTGAAGGACACTCTGAATTAAGACTCAGCAAGAAGTCATAGAAGAGTGCACATATAAATAGAAAATTTGCTATAGATAATGGGGCTTTCCTCGGTATAGAGTCGATATATTTTAGCTTATGAAACAGATCTCTCTAAATGTTCCTCCTATTAATAAGTGCGTTTCAATAGTATCTTTATCATATTTGTTTTCCTTACCCTGTTTGATGTATATTTTTCATTTGCAATTTCCTTTATAGCTAATTTCCCAAAGATTTGAGTTCAATTCCCCACATTCATGTCGGGCTAGTTATAACAGGCTGAAATTCTAACTCCAGAGATATCCAGTGTCACTGACTTCTATGAGTCACTCACATGCATGTGAAAACATATGCACCCACACACACATACACAAACACAAAAAAATGAATACACAAATACACCAAAATGAATTCTAAAAATAAATCTTATTTTAAAAGATATTGAAATGAATAAAGAAGAAATATAGGGAAGTAAAAATGAGCATGCAGGGCACACGTAGAAACTTGACTCATGGACATTGCTTCTTTATTATCTTAAACAAGGCCATTCTATGAATGACTGACATTAGTTACCCACACTAAGCACCTGTTCATATATGTTATGATACTGCTTCTGATAGAGGAGCATGGAGATGACTTCGTCAGTGCCACACTTTGACATACTTCTGAAAACATATAAGAACCTTGAGACATGCAAAAATACAAAAAAAAAATACATTCACCAAATCTAGGCAATATTGCTGATGCCAAGAATTGCATGCAGACAGGAACCTGATATATCTGTCTTCTGAGAGACTTTGCCAGAACATGACAAACACAGAGATGGATGCTCACAACCAACCATTGAACTGACAACAGGGTCCCCAGTGAAGGAGGTAGAGAAAGGATTGAAGGAGCTGAAGGGGTGCACAGGGAGAGAGCAGAAGGGATAGGGGGTTTGAGGACAGAAAGCTAGGAAAGGAGATAACATTTGAAATGTAAATTAAAAAAATATCCAATAAAAAAGTGAAAAACTGGACTAAGGAAGAGAAAATAGAACTTGAATTCTTGGTTATTATAAAGAAATAAGCTGATTGGCATCCTAATAGGTTATTATGAATTCTACATTTGCAAAATGGCTGTTCTTTTTCTGTGTTTCTTTCCAAAATATGTAGGCCCACATATATTTTTCATAACTAAATTCATAATGTTCCTAATAAACAACAATGCTTTGCTGTTTTCATGATGTTGTTTTCATCTTTTCTTGCTTTGTGTAATTTGTCATGTCTAATGGCAGTTAGGAGTATTTGTAGCTGTCAACCTTTAATTGACTGTTGCTCTTGGTTTGACTGCAGCTAATCTAAAAGCTGACCTAAGCTCTTGCCTCTCCAAGGAGAAATTTTAATCAAAACCAAGCTAGTTTGGGAGTAAAGCATTGAAGTACAAAGCTTCACTTTTTTGTGTTTGTCAGCAATTCTGGCAAGATCAACTAGGACTTAACTTCACACTCATCACAAATTCTGAAAAAGAAATGTTCTAGCAAGGTGAGCTTAGGTAAGAACATGTGCTACTTCTCATGAAAAAGTGAAAGATGACTTAGGTACCAGAGCAGAAAGCCATGAAGGACCAGTCTCAGGTCTTGAAACTTAATAACATTTGGCTGGTTGAATTATTGATCCTGAAGTTCAATTTTCTACTTGTAAATTTCCATGTCAGCATCTGTTTACCAGGGAACCAGAGATGTAATATCATAAACATTTCCCTGTGCTGAATATATCTGTGCACATAATCCTCATTTAAAAACCTGTTTGACATTTTCAAGCTGATGTGTCATCTGTTAATTGACCATTCCATACCATAGAGCTACTTCTTGTTGACAATAATACTTTAAAAATAGAAAACCTATTCAACAAACATAGTTAGGTCATTATTTGAATTCTAATCTCTGTTTATTAAATTATTTCATCTAAAACAGCTCACTCACAGGTCATTATTAAGACAAAGCTTATTTTTAAATCTAGTAATATGAAGGTTCTCTAGATTATTGTATAAAAACTAAATTCCACTGGTAAGATATACCAATAGGATCCTAAAATATTCAGATACATTATTTTCTGGATTATTATATGTTTGATCCAAGATTCATATTTTGGTGTTAGAGAATTCCACAGAGAAAAATTAATGGTTTATAGTTAATACTCACAAAGCCTTCTGCTATTGTTGGCTCAGTTAAAATTACTTATGCAAAGCCATCCTCCATGATATAAAAAACATTTGTTTAATGAATAAGTGAATATTTATATTTTATCTTTAATCTGTCCAAATGGCCTTACTAACACATAAATGTAAATAAAATGCATAATGTAATAATATGGCCTGATTATAGCTATAATCTTTTAGCTCCAAGTTCTTATTTAAACCTTTTGAAGCAAGAGTAAAGTTGTGGCAAGAGTGGTAGCACATTATGGGTACATTAGACCACTTTAAGTAGCTTAGAAAAGAAATGACTAAAATCAAGAATTAAGACAGAGCAGAGTAAATTAATGGCAAATAAGAACATTTGGAACCAACCATAATACAATAGGCCAAGTGTGATAGTTAATATTGTCAACTTGATAGAATATAGAATCACCTATGGGATAAACCATGGGTTATGTCTCTGAGGGAATTTCTAAACTGGGTTAGGTAGGCAGGTCCATCCTAACTGTAGGAGGTAAAACTCTTATCTGCAGAATTGCTGGAAGGAATTAAAGGGAGAAAGAGAGCTGAACATAGATATTCAACTCTGCTTCCTGCATGTGGATACAATATGACCAGCTGCTTCAAGCTTTGTAATAGACTATATCCTCAAAGTGTGAGTCAAAATAAACCTTTCTTCCTTGAGGCTGATTTTGTCACAGGAACAAGAACTGTAACAAACTGCATTTGTAATTGTCTACCCAGTATTCCCATCATAAATTCATTGGTAGCAATGCTAAAGATTAGGAGAAAATATGAACAAAATTATAACTCCTTAAGTTTGGTAACAAGTGAGAAAGGAATGGAGATATGAGGCTAGATATGTGCATGTTTCTTTTTGATAAAAGGTAAAAACCATTTTCTATTCTTATTTCACACAAAACTCCACAAGAAACATTTCTCAAATCAAATTACTCTCCCTGGTGTGCCACGTGCACGCCCTGCTCATTCACTCACATTTCCCTCTCTTGGAATGCCCAAGCTAGAGAAGAAGAATAAAGAAGGTCAGACTCTTTTGAGAAAGAGTAAGCAGGAAATATTAAAAAAAACAGAAGCAAGAAAAGGGAGAATACAGTGTCACTTAGTTTAATTGTATATGTACGATTGAAACTGGCTGACATAAGAAAAATGTAAGAAAAACACTAATTTAATTCTTGATCCAATGAATTTTATCATGTACATAACACCATTTTTTTACTTAAATAGGATACTGAATTTTTACTGTTATTTAGATATATATTCATTTTAAAAAAGATGCTGAATTCACTGTGGCATTGTAGCATGTACTGTAACTTTTATATTCATTGTATTCATTTACGTTTCAAATGACCTTCTGCTTCTGGGTTACACCTGCACCTACCCTCTCATCCCATCTGCTGCCCCTCTTCCCTTTGACTCTATGAGGATGCTCTTCTACCCATTCATCCATTCCTGCCTCACCCCTCTAGCATCACCCTACCTTGGGGAATCAAGCCTCCCTCCCTTCTCATTGATGTCAGATAAGGCCATTCTCTGCTACATGTGTATCTTGAGTCCTGGCTCTCTCCAGTTATACTTTAGGTTGGTGGTTTAATCCCTGAGATCTATGAAAACCCTTTAATTCTTAAAGAAATCAGAGGTTGTATGATGAGAGATCTTTGGAAGATTGCAAAGCAAACAGAACTGCATTATCCAAAAGGTCAGCTGAATCTGGTACTCAGGAAGATGATATTGCAGAGCTGAGTATCCTGAATTCACACACATTTACAGACTCTGTGTTGTTTCCAAAAATATTTCTTTAGTGTGAAACAGAAAAAGTCACAATTAACAGTGAAAATTCTGAGGCACAGTGACTTATACCTATAACCCTATCTGATTGGGAAGCTGAGCCAGGAGGGGTGCCATAACTTCAAGGTCACCTGGGTTTATACATAATGAGTTTTACACAATCTTGGACTACATATTGAGTCCCTTTTTATTTTTTTATGTAATTAAAAAACAAGTTGGATTTCTCAAGTTAGTTTTCTATCAGTTTTGCTAGAATATTATTATTTCCTATTTAGTTTTCAAGATGTCAAAAGTCAACAAAATTTTTTAACTCAGTAACACTACAATGGACAACACATGTAACCTAGAAAACTTACATTTTAGAAGTTTACTATTGACTTGTAACTCTAGAAACTTCATCTACCATTTAAATAAAAACTTAGTTTCCAAAAGATCATGACTAGGAGTTCAAAGATAGCAAGAAAATTGTTGGTGGGGGCATAGGAATAAGAATAGTTGGGAAGGGAAGAGTGAACATTTTAGAAGAGATGTCATTTATATTGCTCAGGAGATCAAGTTTTATGTATAAAAAGCCCACTTAAGCTCTAGAGTTTTTATATCATAGCTGTTTTAAAAAAATTAACAGATAACATGACTGGAACTGGCTCTATGATTAAGAACTCATACAATGGAGCATCCACTTAGCATTATGGCTTCTTCTAAGTGAAGACTCTACTTGACTCATTGTACATCTGGAGGTACAAAACAGCTGAACATTCCTAATGAAGGCCACAGTTCTGAACTTAAATGCAGCATTGTTTGGTGATTGATGGTGGGCTATGAAAAAAAAAACTTCCATGATATATAAAATGACAGGAAAGCAATAAAAAAAATCAGTGTCTACAGAGTGGAATATATCAATGATTGACGAGAATTCACACAAAATATTGGGAAAACCTAAAATTATTATAATATAGTAATAGTTTTTTTTTAAAGAAATATTGAGGCACTAAAAATTTGCCAAGGAAAGATTGAAGGTTCTCTGGCCTAGTGTCATCCTAAGTTGCCCTGGCAGCTCAGAAATTTATCTACTACCCAGAACTTGCCAATAGAAAGCCAGTCTCCAGGAGTGCTGACACACAGGCTTCCAGGAGGCTTACAAGCTACTATCAGAGAAGGCAAAAGAAGCTAACATCAGAGATAAGCAAATGGCAAGAGGCAAGGGCAAGAACCTTAGCAACAGGTTAACAAGGAAATTTGGCATTATCAGAACCCAGTTCCCTGAACAAAGCTAACCCCAGAAGCCCCAACACACTGGAAAAACAAGATTTTGTTTTAAAATCACAACTCATGACGATCTTAGAGGGCTTTAAGGAGGACAGAAATAACTCCCTTAAAGAAATACAGGACAACCAGGTAAAAATGTAGAAGTCCTTAAAGAGGAAAGACAAAAAAATCCCTTAAAGAATTACACGAACACAACCAAACAGGTGAAATAATTGAACAAAACCATCCAGGATCTAAAAATGGAAATTAAAACAATAAAACAAAAAAAAAAAAAAAAACAAAGGGAGAAAACTCTGGAGATAGAAAACCTAGGAAAGAGATCAGGAGTTATAGACCAAAATATTAGTAATAGGATACAAGAGATAGAAGACAGAATGTCAGGGGCAGAAGATACCATAGAAAACATTGGCACACAGCAGCTCTCTGCTCCCAAACCCCGTGGGAGAGAGACCTCACCGCCTGGTCAGGGGGGCACTCCTGAGGCTGCAGAGCGGAAGAGACCACCAACACTGCTCAACCCTGCCCACATTCCTGGCCCAAGAGGAAACTGTATACGGCCTCTGGGGTCCCATGGGGGAGGGCCCAGGAGCGGCAGGACCCCTGCACCTGAGACACCACCAGAGCTTGAGGAACAGACCGGATAAACAGTTCTCTGCACCCAAATCCCATGGGAGGGAGAGCTAAACCTACAGAGAGGCAGACACGCTTGGGAAACCAGAAGAGACTGCACTCTGCACACATCTCTGATGCCAGAGAAAAACACCAAATGCCATCTGGAACCCTGATGCACAGAGGCTCCCAGAAATGGCGGCGAAGATCTTCCTGGTTGCTGCCGCCGCAGAGAGCTCGTAGGCAGTACCCCATGACCAAACTTAAGCCTCGGGACCACAGGTAAGACAAACTTTTCAGCTGCAAGTGACCTGCCTGGTGAACACCAGACACAGGCCCACAGGAACAGCTAAGGCCTGTAGATAGGAAAAACTACACGCCCGAAAGCAGAACACTCTGTCCCCATAACTGGCTGAAAGAAAACAGGAAAACAGGTCTACACCACTCCTGACACACAGGCTTATAGGACAGCCTAGCCACTGTCAGTAATAGCAGAACAAAGTAACACTAGAGATGTCCTGATGGCGAGAGGCAAGCGCAGGAACCCAAGCAACAGAAACCAAGACTACATGGCAGTATCGGAGCCCAATACTCCCACCAAAGCAAACATGGAATATCCAAACACACCAGAAAAGCAAGATGTAGTTTCAAAATCATATTTGATCATGAGGCTGGAGGACTTCAAGAAAGACATGAAGAACTCCCTTAGAGAAACACAGGAAAACATTAAAAAACAAGTAGAAGCCTACAGAGAGGAATCACAAAAATCCCTGAAAGAATTCCAGGAAAACATAAATAAACAAGTAGAAGCCCATAGAGAGGAGTCACAAAAACCCCTGAAAGAAATCCAGGAAAACACAATCAAACAGTTGAAGGAATTAAAAATGGAAATAGAAGCAATCAAGACAGAACACATGGAAACAACCCTGGATATAACAAACCAAAAGAAGAGACAAGGAGCTGTAGATAGGAGATTCACCAAAAGAATACAAGAGATGGAAGAGAGAATCTCAGGAGCAGAAGATTCCATAGAAATCATTGACTCAACTGTCAAAGATAATGTAAAGCAGAAAAAGCTACTGGTCCAAAACATACAGGAAATCCATGACTGAATGAGAAGATCAAACCTAAGGATAATAGGTATAGAAGAGAGTGAAGACCCCCAGCTCAAAGGACCAGTAAATATCTTCAACAAAATCATAGAAGAAAACTTCCCTAACCTAAAGAAAGAGATACCCATAGGCATACAAGAAGCCCAGAGAACTACAAATAGATTGGACCAGAAAAGAAACACCTCCCATCACATAATAGTCAAAACACCAAATGCACGAAATAAAGAAAGAATATTAAAAGCAGTAAGGGAAAAAGGTCATTAAAATATAAAGGGAGACCTCTCAGAATAACACCAGATTTTCGCCAGAAACTATGAAAGCCAGAAGATACTGGACAGATGTCATACAGACTTTAAGAGAACACAAATGCCAGCCCAGGTTACTGTATCCTGCAAAACTCTCAATTAACATAGATGGAGAAACCAAGATATTCCATGACAAAACCAAATTTACACAATATCTTTCTACAAATCCAGCACTACAAAGGATAATAAATGGTAAAGCCCAACATAAGGAGGCAAGCTATACCCTAGAAGAAGCAAGAAACTAATCGTCTTGGCAACAAAACAAAGAGAAGAAAAGCACACAAACATAACATCACATCCAAATGTGAATGTAACAGGAAGCAATAATCACTAATCCTTAATATCTCTCAACATCAATGACCTCAACTCCCCAATAAAAAGATATAGATTAACAAACTGGATTCGCAACGAGGACCCTGCATTCTGCTGCCTACAGGAAACACACCTCAGAGACACAGACAGACACTACCTCAGAGTGAAAGGCTGAAAAACAACTTTCCAAGCAAATGGTTAGAAGAAGCAAGCTGGAGTAGCCATTCTAATATCAAATAAAATCAATTTTCAACTAATATTCATCAAAAAAGATAAGAAAGGACACTTCATATTAATCAAAGGAAAAATCCACCAAGATAAACTCTCAATCCTAAATATATATGCCCCAAATACAAGGGCACCTACATACGTAAAAGAAACCTTACTAAAGCTCAAAACACACATTGCACCTCACACAATAATAGTAGGAGACTTCCACACCCCAATCTCATCAATGGACAGATCATGGAAACAGAAATTAAACAGAGACATAGACAGACTGAGAAGTCATGAGCCAAATGGACTTAACAGATATTTATACAACATTCTACCCTAAAGCAAAAGGATATACCTTCTTCTCAGCTCCTCATGGTACTTTCTCCAAAATTGACCATATAATTGGTCAAAAAACGGGCCTCAACAGGTACAGAAAGATAGAAATAATCCCATGCGTGCTATCAGATCACCATGGCCTAAAACTGGAATTCAATAAAAATGAGGGAAGAATGGCCACACATACGTGGAAATTGAACAATGCTATACTCAATGATAGCCTGGTCAAGGAAGAAATAAAGAAAGAAATTAAAGACTTTTTAGAATTTAATGAAAATGAAGGTACAACATACCCAAAATTATGGGACACAATGAAAGCTGTGCTAAGAGGAAAACTCATAGCGCTGAGTGCCTGCAGAAAGAAACAGGAAAGAGCATATGTCAGCAGCTTGACAGCACACCTAAAAGCTCTAGAACAAAAAGAAGCAAATACACCCAGGAGGAGTAGAAGGCAGGAAATAATCAAACTCAGAGCTGAAATCAACCAAGTAGAAACAAAAAGGACCATAGAAAGAATCAACAGAACCAAAAGTTGGTTCTTTGAGAAAATCAACAAGATAGATAAACCCTTAGCCAGACTAACGAGAGGACACAGAGAGTGCGTCCAAATTAACAAAATTAGAAATGAAAAGGGAGACATAACTACAGATTCAGAGGAAATTCAAAAAATCATCAGATCTTACTATAAAAACCTATATTCAACAAAATTTGAAAATCTTCAGGAAATGGACAATTTCCTAGACAGATACCAGGTATCGAAGTTAAATCAGGAACAGATAAACCAGTTAAACAACCCCGTAACTCCTAAGGAAATAGAAGCAGTCATTAAAGGTCTTCCAACCAAAAAGAGCCCAGGTCCAGACGGGTTTAGTGCAGAATTCTATCAAACCTTCATAGAAGACCTCATACCAATATTATCCAAACTATTCCACAAAATTGAAACAGATGGAGCACTACCGAATTCCTTCTACGAAGCCACAATTACTCATATACCTAAACCACACAAAGACACAACAAAGAAAGAGAACTTCAGACCAATTTCCCTTATGAATATCGACGCAAAAATACTCAATAAAATTCTGGCAAACCAAATTCAAGAGCACATCAAAACAATCATCCACCATGATCAAGTAGGCTTCATCCCAGGCATGCAGGGATGGTTTAATATACGGAAAACCATCAACGTGATCCATCATATAAACAAACTGAAAGAACAAAACCACATGATCATTTCATTAGATGCTGAGAAAGCATTTGACAAAATTCAACACCCCTTCATGATAAAAGTCCTGGAAAGAATAGGAATCCAAGGCCCATACCTAAACATAGTAAAAACCATATACAGCAAACCAGTTGCTAACATTACCTAAATGGAGAGAAACTCGAAGCAATCCCACTAAAATCAGGGACTAGACAAGGCTGCCCACTCTCTCCCTACTTATTCAATATAGTTCTTGAAGTTCTAGCCAGAGCAATCAGACAACAAAAGGAGATCAAGAGGATACAGATCGGAAAAGAAGAAGTCAAAATATCACTATTTGCAGATGACATGATAGTATATTTAAGTGATCCCAAAAGTTCCACCAGAGAACTACTAAAGCTGATAAACAACTTCAGCAAAGTGGCTGGGTATAAAATTAACTCAAATAAATCAGTTGCCTTCCTCTATACAAAAGAGAAACAAGCCGAGAAAGAAATTAGGGAAACGACACCCTTCATAATAGACCCAAATAATATAAAGTACCTCGGTGTGACTTTAACCAAGCGAGTAAAAGATCTGTACAATAAGAACTTCAAGACACTGAGGAAAGAAATTGAAGAAGACCTCAGAAGATGGAAAGATCTCCCATGCTCATGGATTGGCAGGATTAATATAGTAAAAATGGCCATTTTACCAAAAGCAATCTACAGATTCAATGCAATCCCCATCAAAATACCAATCCAATTCTTCAAAGAGTTAGACAGAACAATTTGCAAATTCATCTGGAATAACAAAAAACCCAGGATAGCTAAAGCTATCCTCAACAATAAAAGGACTTCAGGGGGAATCACTATCCCTGAACTCAAGCAGTATTACAGAGCAATAGTGATAAAAACTGCATGGTATTGGTACAGAGACAGACAGATAGACCAATGGAATAGAATTGAAGACCCAGAAATGAACCCACACACCTATGGTCACTTGATTTTTGACAAAGGAGCCAAAACCATCCAATGGAAAAAAGATAGCATTTTCAGCAAATGGTGCTGGTTCAACTGGAGGGCAACATGTAGAAGAATGCAGATCGATCCATGCTTATCACCCTGTACAAAGCTTAAGTCCAAGTGGATCAAGGACCTCCACATCAAACCAGACACACTCAAACTAATAGAAGAAAAACTAGGGAAGCATCTGGAACACATGGGCACTGGAAAAAATTTCCTGAACAAAACACCAATGGCTTATGCTCTAAGATCAAGAATCGACAAATGGGATCTCATAAAACTGCAAAGCTTCTGTAAGGCAAAGGACACGGTGGTTAGGACTAAACGGCAACCAACAGATTGGGAAAAGATCTTTACCAATCCTACAACAGATAGAGGCCTTATATCCAAAATATACAAAGAACTCAAGAAGTTAGACCGCAGGGAAACAAATAACCCTATTAAAAAATGGGGTTCAGAGCTAAACAAAGAATTCACAGCTGAGGAATGCCGAATGGCTGAGAAACACCTAAAGAAATGTACAACATCTTTAGTCATAAGGGAAATGCAAATCAAAACAACCCTGAGATTTCACCTCACACCAGTGAGAATGGCTAAGATCAAAAACTCAGGTTACAGCAGATGCTGGCGAGGATGTGGAGAAAGAGGAACACTCCTCCATTGTTGGTGGGATTGCAGACTGGTACAACCATTCTGGAAATCAGTCTGGAGGTTCCTCAGAAAATTGGACATTGAACTGCCTGAGGATCCAGCTATACCTCTCTTGGGCATATACCCAAAAGATGCCTCAACATATAAAAGAGACACGTGCTCCACTATGTTCATCGCAGCCTTATTTATAATAGCCAGAAAATGGAAAGAACCGAGATGCCCTTCAACAGAGGAATGGATACAGAAAATGTGGTACATCTACACAATGGAATATTACTCAGCTATCAAAAACAACGAGTCTATGAAATTCGTAGGCAAATGGTTGGAACTGGAAAATATCATCCTGAGTGAGCTAACCCAATCACAGAAAGACATACATGGTATGCACTCATTGATAAGTGGCTATTAGCCCAAATGCTTGAATTACCCTAGATGCTTAGAACAAACGAAACTCAAGACGGATGATCAAAATGTGAATGCTTCACTCCTTCTTTAAATGAGGAAAAAGAATACCCTTGGCTGGGAAGGGAGAGGCAAAGATTAAAACAGAGACTGAAGGAACACCCATTCAGAGCCTGCCCCACAGGTGGCCCATACATATACAGCCACCCAATTGGACAAGATGGATGAAGCAAAGAAGTGCAGGCCGACAGGAGCCGGATGTAGATCGCTCCTGAGAGACACAGCCAGAATACAGCAAATACAGAGGCGAATGCCAGCAGCAAACCACTGAGCTGAGAATAGGTCCCCCGTTGAAGGAATCAGAGAAAGAACTGGAAGAGCTTGAAGGGGCTCGAGACCCCAAAAGTACAACAATGTCAAGCAACCAGAGCTCCCAGGGACTAAGCCACTACCTAAAGACTATATATGGACTGACCCTGGACTCTGACCCCATAGGTAGCAATGAATATCCTAGTAAGAGCACCAGTGGAAGGGGAAGCCCTGGGTCCTGCTAAGACTGAACCCCCAGTGAACTAGACTATGGGGGGAGGGCGGCAATGGGGGGAGGGTTGGGAGGGGAACACCCATAAGGAAGGGGAGGGGGGAGGGGGATTTTGCCCAGAAACCGGGAAAGGGAATAACACTTGAAATGTATATAAGAAATACTCAAGTTAATAAAAAAAAAAATTAACTCAAATAAATCAGTTGCCTTCCTCTACACAAAAGAGAAACAAGCCGAGAAAGAAATTAGGGAAATGACACCCTTCATAATAGACCCAAATAATATAAAGTACCTCGGTGTGACTTTAACCAAGCAAGTAAAATATTTGTACAATAAGAACTTCAAGACTCTGAAGAAGGAAATTGAAGAAGTCCACAGAAGATGGAAAGATCTCCCATGCTCATGGATTGGCTGGATTAATATAGTAAAAATGGCCATTTTACCAAAAGCGATCTACAGATTCAATGCAATCCCCATCAAAATACCAATCCAATTCTTCAAAGAGTTAGACAGAACAATTTGAAAATTCATCTGGAATAACAAAAAACCCAGGATAGCTAAAACTATCCTCAACAATAAAAGGACTTCAGGGGGGATCACTATCCCTGAACTCAAGCAGTATTACAGAGCAATAGTGATAAAAACTGCATGGTATTGGTACAGAGACAGACAGATAGACCAATGGAACAGAATTGAAGACCCAGATATGAACCCACACACCTATGGGCACTTGATTTTTGACAAAGGAGCCAAAACCATCAAATGGAAAAAAGATAGCATTTTCAGCAAATGGTGCTGGTTCAACTGGAGGTCAACATGTAGAAGAATGCAGATCGATCCATGCTTATCACCCTGTACAAAGCTTAAGTACAAGTGGATCAAGGACCTCCACAACAAACCAGATACACTCAAACTAATAGAAGAAAAACTAGGGAAGCATCTGGAACACATGGGCACTGGAAAAAATTTCCTGAACAAAACACCAATGGCTTATGCTCTAAGATCAAGAATCGACAAATGGGATCTCATAAAACTGCAAAGCTTCTGTAAGGCAAAGGACACTGTGGTTAGGACAAAACGGCAACCAACAGATTGGGAAAAGATCTTTATCAATCCTACAACAGATAGAGGCCTTATATCCAAAATATACAAAGAACTCAAGAAGTTAGACCGCAGGGAGACAAATAACCCTATTAAAAATGGGGTTCAGAGCTAAACAGAGAATTCACAGCGGAGCAATGCTGAATGGCTGAGAAACACCTAAAGAAATGTACAACATCTTTAGTCATAAGTGAAATGCAAATCAAAACATCCCTGAGATTTCACCTCACACCACTGAGAATGACTAGATCAAAAACTCAGGTGATAGCAGATGCTGGCGAGGATGTGGAGAAAGAGGAACACTCCTCCATTGTTGGTGGGGTTGCAGACTGGTACAACCATTCTGGAAATCAGTCTGGAGGTTCCTCAGAAAACTGGACATTGAACTGCCTGAGGATCCAGCTATACCTCTCTTGGGCATATACCCAAAAGATGCCCCAACATATAAAAAAGACACGTGCTCCACTATGTTCATTGCAGCCTTATTTATAATAGCCAGAAGCTGGAAAGAACCCAGATGCCCTTCAACAGAGGAATGGATATAGAAAATGTGGTACATCTACACAATGGAATATTACTCAGCTATCAAAAACAATGACTTTATGAAATTCGTAGGCACATGGTCGGAACTAGAAGATATCATCCTGAGTGAGGTATCCCAATCACAGAAAAACGCACATGGTATGCACTCATTGATAAGTGGCTATTAGCCCAAATGCTTGAATTACCCTAGAAGCCTAGAACAAATGCAACTCAAGAAGGATGATCAAAATGTGAATGCTTCACTCCTTCTTTAAAAGGGGAACAAGAATACCCTTGGCAGGGAATAGAGAGGCAAAGATTAAAACAGACACAGAAGGAACACCCATTCAGAGACTCCCCCACCTGCGGCCCACACTTAAACAGCCACCCAATTAGATAAGATGGATGAAGCAAAGAAGTACAGGCCGACAGGAACCGGATGTGGATCTCTCCTGAGAGGCACACCCAGAATACAGCAAATACATGGGCGAATGCCAGCAGCAAACCACTGAATTGAGAATGGGACACCTGTTGAAAGAATCAGAGAAAGGACTGGAAGAGCTTGAAGGGGCTCGGGACTCCATATGAACAACAATGCCAACCAAGCAGAGCTTCCAGGTAGAAAGCCACTACCCAAAGACTATACATGGACTGACCCTGGCCTCCAACCTCATAGGTAGCAATGAATAGCCTAGTAAGAGCACCAATGGAAGGGGAAGCCCTTGGTTCTGCCAAGACTGAACCCCCAGTGAATGTGATTGTTAGGGGGAGGGCAGTAGTTGGGTGGAGGATGGGGAGGGGAATACCCATATAGAAGGGATATGGGGATGTTGGCCTGGAAACCAGGAAAGGGAATAACATTTGAAACGTCAATAAGAAATATCCAATTTAATAAAGATGGAAAAGAATTCCAACTAAATTCTTCATCGAGTTTAAAAGAGCAATTTGCAAATTCATTTGTAATAACAAATAACCCAGAATATTGAACACTATCCTCAACAATAAAAACAACTTCTGGGGGATTCACAATCCCTGACATCAAGCTGTATTACAGAGCAATAATTATAAAAACTGTATGGTATTGGTACAGAAACTGGCGGGTAGATCAGTAGAATATAATTTAAGACTCATAAGGGAGAAAAATACTCACTTGAGGAATTAAGGAGACAAAGTGTGTAGTAGAGAATGAAGGAAAGAGACTGCCCCATTTAAGGATCCATCCCATATACAGACACCAAACTCAGATTCTACGGTAAATGTCAAGAAGTGCTTGATGACAGAAGCCTGATATAACTCCCTCCTGAGAGGTTCTGCCAGTCTTCCAAATATAGAGACATGCTTGGAACCAATCATTGGACTTAGCATGGTATCCACAATGGAGAGGTTAGAGAACAGACTGAAGAAGTTGATAGGGTTTGCAACTCTACAGGAAGAACAACAATACTAACCAAACAGACACCCAGAGCTCCCAACAACGAAACCACTAACCAAAGAGTACAAATGGAGGGACCCATGGCTACAGCCACACGTGTACCAGAGGATGGCCTTTTTGGACATCAATGTGAGGAAAGGCCCTAGGTTCTGTGAAGGCTTGATGCCCCAATGTAAAGGAATGCCAATGCAGTGAGGATGGGTGGGTAGATATGGAAGCACCTCATAGGACCAGGATTAGGGAGGATCAGATAGCAGTTTCTGGAGGGGAAGCCTGGAAAAGGGATGGCATTTGAAATGCAAGTAAATAAAATAACCAATAAAAAATGACCAAACAAAAGCAAAACCAAAAAGAAAATAAAAGAAAATTGAGTAATCAATAGACTAAAGTTTGCTATATATCTATAATATTACTTTAATGGGTGATTTAAATGATCAATGAATATTTTGTTAAACCACAGTTCATCATGTGTGGGACAATTATTACCCCACAGAATTCTGTGTGTTTATGGGAAAATGTTTGCAAGGTTACAGCAACAGTTAAGTATTGTTTCCACCAGTGCAATTTTTCTGAGCAGTTTCTATTTTTAGTTTCTCTTCTAGGTACCAATTATAAATAGGAGGAAAAACAGATATAAAATGGGGAGGCAGATATGGGAAATAACAGAAAACAACAAATAAAGTAATTTCAGAATGCTGGCTGCTAAGGACCTGACACAAAAGGATGGAAAGGATTGGTATCTACGTACTAATGAGCATCAGTGTTGTTTCATTTAAGCAACCCACACATGCAGAGAGTATGTGCGACATTCTTCGTTGCCAAAAACTTTTTCAACTTCAGACAAGAATGCACTGCTTTGTTACCTGTTAATTAAAAAAAATATTTCTGCTAGAAAAAATTGAATCACATTAAAAGCACTATTTATGTTCCTTAAGCCAATCTCTCAACCCTGTACAAGTATATTACTGCACACTACAGCTTTAGTTTAGCCACTGTTTTTAATTAGAAATACTTTTAAGTACCTTTTTAAATCTGTTTTTGGCAATATTCGATGTTGAAACCAGGGCAACTGACATGAAAGACAATCACCTTATCAATGAACTACATCCCCAATCCCAATGAACACTTTTTGTCAATGATAATTCTAGCCGTACTGATTTCAAATCCTATGTAGAATGCTGAAAAACATGATTTGACAGGTTAAACATATGGTTTAAAAGAGAAAAGACTCCAGAGAAAAAAAGGAATAGATAAGAACTATCATCATGCTTGAACTGATTCTTGAATTAGAAAATAATTAGCTATAAAGGAAATTGTTGAGATAGTCAACAAAAGGTTAATATACACTGAAGATTAGATGATCATATACTATCAAAATACAACAAAAGAGTTAGGGTAAGGGCTATGATGTTTAAGGTTTTCAAATGGGATGTATGCTATGTGTTTCTTTGTGTGTGTGTGTGTGTGTGTGTGTGTGTGTGTGTGTAGTGTGAACATGTATGTATGAGATGGAAGGAAAGAGGGTTGAAAGAAGAGAGAATAAAAAAGAGAATATTAAAAGGTAATTGGCAAAGTAATTTGGGATTTTAAATTTTTGCTATTTTCGAGCTTCCCTCTAAATTACAAAAATTATATTAACAAAACTAAGTATGAATTTGTTTCATAAAATTAAACTCTATTTAAATAATCCTGTGTCTTAATAAGATATTTTTTGTTTTACTAGGTTTGAATCCCAGTTAAAATATTAACAAAAATGCTAAACTAAATGAAAATAATAATGTCAAGCATTAACTCCAATAAAGAAATTGTGGTGTCTCCTTAAAATTGAGAATATTTTGCTTTTCCTAGTATTTTCAATAAAATAACAGATTCTATAATCAATGTCCAGATTAGAAATGAACCTATGAAGTTTATTCTCTGGTTCTATATTCTCACTTGTATCCTGACTTTGCGATGTACATTTCTGTGTGAATATTATCCTATTCTATTCATTCAGTACTACACAGCAGTTTGTATCGGACTGGAAAAGTAGCTTCTATGTGTTCTAGAAAGTAGTTTTGCCTACATAGAAGATATAGTATATCTATGAAAATATAACAGCAAATATAAAATTGTCAACTACTTCTATTGCGTACTTCCTTGATAATGAAGTAAGTCACAGAGTTGTGAGACACATACATTTCTTTTACTGAATAGTTTTTTATTTACATTTCAAATGTTAACCCCTCTCCTGTTTTCCCATCAATAAACCCCCTATTCCATCCTTCTTCTATGAGGATATTTCCCACCCATCTATCCACCACTTCACACCTCCCTGCCTTGACATACACCTACACTGGGGCATCACTCCTGGGCAGGACCAAGGGCGTCACCTCCCATTAGTGCCCAACAAGGCCATCCTCTGCTACAAATGCAGCAGGAGCCATGGGTCTGTGCATGTGTACTCTTTGGGTAGTGGTTTAGTCTCTGGCATACTCATGGATTAACTGATTTAATACACCAATTTACCCAAAGCAATGTGCAGATTCAATGCAATCCCCATTAAAATTCCACTCAATTCTTCATAGAGGTTAAAAGGAGCAATTCTCAAACTCATTTTTAAAAAAAGACCCAGGATGGAGAAAACTGTTTTCAAAAATAAAAGAACTTCTGGAGAAACCACCATCCATGACCTCAAGCTGTATTACAGAGCAATAGAGATTAAAAAACAAACAAACAAAAATGCATGCTATTGGTACAGCAAAAGACAGGAAGTACAATGGAATAGAATTCAAGAGCCAGAAATGAACCCACACACCTATTGTCACTTGATCTTTGGCAAAGACACTAAAACCAACCAATGGAAAAAAGACAACATTTCAACAAATGGTGCTGGTTCAACTGGTGGTCTGAATATAGAAGAATCCAAAGTCTTCCATTCGTATTTCCTTGTATATAGCTCAAGTCCAGCTGGATCAAGAACCTCTACATAAAACCAGATACACTGAATATAATAGAAGAGAAAGTGGGGAATAGCCTCAAATATATGGGCACAGGAGAAATTTTCCTGAACAAAACACCAGTGGCTTTTGTCCTAAAATCAAGAATCAACAAATGGGACTTCATAAAAATGCAAAGCTTCTGTAAGGCAGAGGATACTGTCAATAGAACAAAACAGCAGTGCACAGATTAGGAAAAGATCTTTACCAATCCTACATCCAACATAGTGGTAACATCCAAAATACACAAAGAACTCAAGAAGTTAGGCCCCAGAGAACTAAACTACCCCATTAAAAAATGGAGTCCACAGTTGATCAGAGTATTCTAAACTGAGGAATCTCGAATGGCTGAGAAGCACTTAAAGAGTTGTAAAACATCTTTAGTCATCAGCAAAATGCAAATCAAAATGACCCTGAGATTCTACTTAACACCATTTAAAATGGCTAAGATCAAAAAATGCAGGCAACAGTAGATGCCGGCAAGGGCGTGGAGAAAAAGGAACAGTCCTCCATTGTTGGTGGGATTGTGAGCTAGTGAAATCACTTTGGAAATCAATAAGCCAGTTCCTGAGAAAATTGTAAATAGTTCTACCTGAAGATCCAGACATACCACTATTGAGCATATACCCAAAAGATGTTCCAACATATAGCAAGAACACCTGCTTCACTATGTTGATAGCAGCCTTATTTATAATAGCCAGAAGCTAGAAACAACCCAGATATACCTCATCGGAGGAATGGAAACAGAAAATGTGGTACATTTACACAATGGAGTACTACTCAGCTATTAAAAACATGAAATTCTCAGGCAAATAGATCAAACTAGAAAATATCATTGTAAAGAAGGTAAAACTGATACACAAAAGAACACACATGGTATGTACTCACTGATAAGTGGATATTATCTCAAATGCTTACAATGACCACAATAGACCATAGAGAACTTAAGATGAAGGAAAAGTAGGGATGTTTCAGTCCTACATTGAGGTGGAAGTGGGGGAGCAGGATGATTGTGGGAGGGAGAGGGAGCGAGATCCTGGGAGATAGAGAGGAGGGAGAGGAAATAAGGAAGCAGTATCAGGTACTGGAGAAGAAAACAAAGAGGTACATAGGGTCAGAAAATCAAACAAAAATATGTAGCAGTGGGGATAATAAACTGGGGATAGCCACTGGAAGATTCCTTATACCAGGGAAATGATAAATTCCCAGATTTCAATGGGTGCTACTTTAGTCGAAATGCACAGAGAAGGGGAAATAGAACCTGTAGAGACAATCTCCATTAGATAGGCACTGCCCCCAGTTGAGGACCACACACCCATCTCAAAGTTTTTAACCCAGAAATGTTCCTCTTCAAAGAGAGAATAGGGACAAAAAAAAAAAAAGTGGAGCAGAGACTGAAGAACGGGTCATCTGGGGACTGTCCCACCTGGGAATCCATCTTGTCTGCAGACTCCAAACCTGACACTATTGATGTTGCCAAGAGCCACTTGCTGACAGGAACCTGGTGTAGTTGCTCCTTGGGAGGTTCATGCAGCAACTGACCAATGAAACATGAAGATGCTTGGAACAAACAATCATACTGAGCTTGGGAATCCTTGTGGGAGAGCTAGCAGAAGGACTAGAGGAGGAGAGGATGATTACAACCCCATAGGAAAAACATCATCTGGCCGGACCACCCAGTGCTCCCAGGAACTAGACCATCAACTAAAGAGTGTACAGGGAGGGATCAATGGCTACAGATACACATGTAGCAGAGGATGGCCTTGTCTGACATTAATTTGAGGAAAGGCCATTGGTCCTGTGGTGGTTTGATGCCCCAGTACAGGCAGATGTTAGAGTGGTGGGACTGGAAAGGGTGGATAGTTGCCTCACAGAGGCAAAGTGAGGGAGAGGGAGGTAGAGCTTGTCAAGGTGTAACATGGAAGTGGGATATCATTTGAGATGTAAATGAATGGAATGATTAATAAAAATGAAAATGTCATAACTACATTGATATTTAACTGGTTGTAGCAAACAGCATGGCATAAATTCTTAATTCTCTACATTCTTTTTCCCTCTGTCTTTCTATTGTATTTCTAAGTCTAAGCCACGGTACTAAGTAGCAACATGTTCAAAACAAACACAGCACAGGCCCTTATGATACACATTTCATTATACCAGCATAATTTCTAGTAAAATTTAAAATGTCCTGTTTTATAGGAGTACAAGCATAGTTTTACAACTGCTACGAACTAAAATTAGGCTTTGCATATCACTGTTTTAAAATATTAAGCAACTAGAATTAGATTATCTTAGCATGCATCAGACATTGGGATTGAAATAATGCAACAATTTAATACTCAGAGCCATAAGCAGAGAAGCTACCATTTATATCTATCTTCTCTTGCATAAGGGCCTCTTGGGAGGACTTTGCTCTGTTCTCACAATGACTAATAGAACAAAAACATGAGGGGAACAGAAATCAATATGCAGAGCTAAACCTTCAGAGGAGCAGACACACCTGGGAAGCCAGAAGACACTACACACTGCCCACATTTCTTACTCCAGAGGAAAACACCTAACACCATCTGGGACACTGGTGCACAGGGGCCTCAGGAAAAGAATACTCAGGCCCTACTGGTTTCCGCCCTCTCAGAGAGCTCAAAACTAGCCCCCCAGGAGACACTTCAGCCACAGGACCACAAGTAAGACCAAGTTTTGTGCTCCAAGTGACCTGCCTGGTGGACTCAGCACACATACCCACAGGAACAGCTGAAGACAAGTAGACAGGAAGGACTACATGCCCGAAAGCAGAACACTCTGTTCACATAAATGGATGAAAGAAAACAGGAAAACAGATCTACAGAACTCCTGACACACAGTCCTATAGGACGGTCTAGCCACTATCAGAAATAGCAGAACAAAGTAACACCAGATATAATCTGATGGCGAGAGGCAAGCACAGGAACCCAAGTATCAGAAACGAAGACTGCATGGCATGATTGGAGCCCAATTCTCCCATCAAAGAAAACACTGAATATGCAAACACACAAGGAAAGAAAGATCTAGATATATAATCACATTTGATCGTGATGATGGAGGACTTCAAGAAAAACATAAAGAACTCCCTTACAGAAATACAGGAAAACATAAATAAACAAGTAGAAGCCTATAGACAGGAATCACAAAAATCCCTGAAAGAATTCCAGGAAAACACTATCAAACAGGTGAAGGAATTAAAAATGGAAATAGAATCAATAAAGAACTCACAAAGGGAGACAACCCTGGATATAGAAAACCAAAGGAAAAGACAAGGAGCCTTAGATACAAGCATCACCAACACAATACACGAGATAGAAGAGAGAATCTCAGGAGCAGAAGATTCCATAGAAATCATATACAAAACTGTAAAAGATAATGTAAAATGGAAAAAGCTACTGGATCAAAACATACAGGAAATATAGGACTGAATGAGAAGATCAAACCTAAGGATAATACATATAGAAGAGAGTGAAGACTGCCAGCACAAAGGACCAATAAAAATCTTAGAAGAAAATCATAGAAGACAAAATCATAGAAGAAAACTTCCCTAACCTAAAGAAAGAGATGCCCATAAACATACAAGAAGCCTACAGAACTCCAAATAGATTGGACCAGAAAAGAAACTCCACCCTTCACACAATAGCCAAAACACCAAATGCACAAAACAAAAAAGAATATTAAAAGCAGTAAGGGAAAAAGGTCAAGTAACATATAAAAGCAGACCTATCAGAATCACACCAGATTTCTCGCCAGAGACTATGAAAGCCAGAAGATCCTGGACAGATGTCATACAGACCCTAAGAGAACACAAATGCCAGCCTAGGCTATTGTATCCTGCAAAACTCTCAATTAACATAGATGGAGAAACCAAGATATTCCATGACAAAACAAAATTTACATAATATCTTTCTACAAATCCAGCCCTACAAAGGATAATAAATGGCACAGCCCAACATAAGGAGGCAAGGTACACCCTAGAAAAACTAAGAAACTAATCATCTTGGCAACAAAACAAAGAGAAGGAAAGCACACAAACATAATCTCACATCCAAATATGAATATAACAGGAAGCAACAATCACTATTTCTTAATATCTCTCAACATCAATGGACTCAACTCCCCAATAAAAAGACATAGATTAACAAACTAGATATGCAATGAGGACCCTGCATTCTGCTACCTACAGGAAACACACCTCAGAGACAAAGACAAACACTACCTCAGAGTGAAAGGCTGGAAAACAACTTTCCAAGCATATGTCTGAAGAAACAAGCTATAGTAGTCATTCTAATAACAAATAAAAACAATTTTCAAGTAAAAGTCATCAAAAAAGGTAAGGAAGAACCCTTCATAATTCATCAAAGGAAAAATGCAACAAAATGAACTCTGAATCCTAAATATCTCGGCTCCAAATACAAGGGCACCTAAATACGTAAAAGAAACCCTATTAACTCAAAGTACACATCGCACCTCACACAATAATAGTATCAGATTAAAACACGCCACTCTCATCAATAGACAGATCATGGAAATAAAATTAAACAGAGACATAGACAGATTAAGAGAACTCATGAACCAAATGGACTTAACAGATATTTATAGAACATTCTATCCTAAAACAAAAGGATATACCTTCTTCTCAGCTCCTCATGGTACTTTCTCCAAAATTGACCATATAATTGGTCATAAAACAAGCCTCAATAGACAAAGAAGGATAGAAATAATCCCATGTTTCCTATGAGACTACCACGGGCTAAAGCTCATCTTCAACAACAATAAGGGAAGAATGCCCACATATACGTGAAAGATGAACAATGCTCTACTCAATGATAACCTGGTCAAGGAAGAAATAAAGAAAGAAATTAAAGGCTTCTTAGAATTTAATGAAAATGAAGGTACAACATACTCAAACTTATGGGACACAATGCAAACTGTACTAAGGAAAACTCATAGCTCTGAGTGCCTGCAGAAAGAAAAAGGAGAGAGCATACAGCAGGAGCTTGACAACATACTTAAAAGCTCTAGAACAGAAAGAAGCAAGTACACCCAGAAGGAGTAGAAGGCAGGAAATAATCAAACTCAGAGCTGAAATGAACCAAGCAGAAACAAAAAGGTCTATACAAACAATCGACAAAATCAAAGGCTGGTTCTTTGAAAAAAATCAACAAGATAGATAAACACTTAAGCAGACTAACAATAGGACACAGAGAGTGTGCACAAATTAACAAAATCAGAAATGAAAAGGGAAACAAAACTACAAAAGCAGAGGAAATTCAAAAAACATCAGATTTTATTACAAAAGACTATATTAAACAAAACTTGAAAATCTGCAAGAAATTCACAATTTCCTAGACAGATACCAGGTACCAAAGTCAAATCAGGAACAGATAAACCATTTAATCAACCCCACAACTCCTAAAGAAAAAGAAGCAGTCATTAAATGTCCCCCAACCAAAAAGAACCCAGGTCCAGATGGGTTTAGTGCAATATTCTATCTGAACTAATACCAATATAATCCAAACTATTCCACAAAATTAAAACAAATGGAGGGTTACTGAATTCCTTCTATGAAGACACAATTATTCTTATACATGAACCACACAATGACCTAACGAAAAATGAGAATTCAGACAAATTTCCCTTATGAATAACGACACAAAAATATTCAATAAAATTCTGGCAAACTGAATCCAAGAGCACATCAAAACAATCATCCATCATGATCATGTAGGCTACATCCCAGACATGCAGTGATGGTATAATACATGGAAAACCATGAACGTAATCTATTATATAAAAAAACTGAGAGATAAAAACCACATGATCATTTCATTAGACACTGAGAAAGCCTTTGACAAAATTCAACACCCCTTCATGATAAAAGTCCTAGAAAGAATAAGAATTCAATACCCATACATAAATATAGCAAAAGCCATATAGAACAAACCAGAAGCTAACATTAAACTAAATGGAGAGAAACTTGAAGCAATCCCACTACAATCAGACACTAGACAAAGCTGCCCACTGTCTCCTTACTTGTTCAATATAATTCTTGAAGTTTTAGCCAGAGCAATCAGACAACGAAAGGAGATCAAAGGGATACAGATTGGAAAAGAAGAAGTAAAAATATCACTATTTACAGATGATATGATAGTACATTTAAGTGATCCCAAAAGATCAACCAGAAAACAACTAAACCTGATGAACAACTTCAGCAAAGTGGCTGGGTATGGAATTAACTCAAATAAATCAGTAGCCTTCCTCTACACAAAAGAGAAAGAAGCCGAGAAAGAAATCAGGGAAACAACACCATTCATAATAGTCCCCAATAATATAGAATACCTCAGTGTGACTTTAACCAAGCAAGTGAAACATCTGTATGATAAGAATTTCACACCTCTGAAGAAAGAAATTGAAGAAGACCTCAGAAGATGGACAGATCTCTCATGCTCATGGTTTGGCAGGATTAATATAGTAAAAATGGCCATTTTACCAAAAGCGATCTACAGATTCAATGCAATCCCCATCAAAATACCAATCCAATTCTTCAGAGAGTTAGACAGAACAATTTGCAAATTCATCTGGAATAAAAAAAAAAAACAGGATAGCTAAAACTATCCTCAACAATAAAAGGACTTCAGGGGGAATCACTATCCCTGAACTCAAGCAGTATTACAGAGCAATAGTGATAAAAAACTGCATGCTATTGTTACAAAGACAGACAGAGAGAGCAGTGGAATAGAATTGAAGACCCAGAAATGAACCCACACATATTTGGTCACTTGATTTTTGAAAAAGGAGCTAAAACCATCCAATGGGAAAAAAGATAGCATTTCAGCAAATGGTGCTGATTCAACTGGAGGTCAACATGTCGAAGAATTCAAATCGATCCATGCTTATCACCCTGTACAAAGCTTCAGTCAAAGTGGATCAAGGACCTCCACAATAAACCAGATACACTCAAACTAATAGAGGAAAAGTGGGGAAGCATCTCGAACACATGGGCACTAGAGACAATTTCCTGAACAAAACAACAATGGCTTATGCTCTAAGATCAAGAATTGACAAATGGGATCTCATAAAACTCCAAAGCTTCTGTAAGGCAAAGGACACTGTTGTCAGGACAAAACGGCAACCAACAGATTGGGAAAAGATCTTTACCAATCCTACAACTGACAGAGGGCTTATATCCAAAATATACAAAGAAATCAAGAAATTAGACCGCAGGGAGACAAATAACCCTACTAAAAAATGGAGTTCAGAGCTAAACGAAGTATTAACAGCTGAGCAAGGCCAAATGGCTTAGAAACACCTAAAGAAATGTTCAACATCTTTATTCATAAGGCAAATGCAAATCAAAATCAACCCTGAGAATTCACCTCACACCAGTGAGAATAGCTAAGGTCAAAAACTCAGGTGACAGCAAATGCTGGCGAGGATGTGGAGAAAGAAGAACACTCCTCCAATCTTGGTGGGATTGCAGACTGGTACAAACATTCTCGAAATCTGTCTGGAGGTTCCTCAGAAAATTGGACATTGAACTATCTGAGGACCCAGCTATACCTCTCTTGGACATATACCTAAAAAATGCCCCAATATATAACAATGACTTGTGCTCCACTATGTTCATAGCTGCCTTATTTATAATAGCCAGAAACTCAAAAGAAGCCAGATGCCCTTTAACAGAGAAATGGATACAGAAAATGTGGTACATCTACACAATGGAATATTATAGCTTTCAAAAAACAATGACTTTATGAAATTCGTAAGCAAATGAATAGAACTGGAAAATATCATCCCGAGTGAGGTAACCCAATCACACAAAAACACACATGGTATGCACTCATTTATAAGTGGCTATTAGCCCAAATGCTTGAATTACCCTAGATGCACAGAACACATGAAACTTAAGAAGGATAACCAAAATATGAATGCTTCACTCCTTCTTTAAAAGGGTAACAAGAATACCCTTGGCAGCGAATAGGGAGGCAAAGATTAAAACAGAGAAAAAAGGAACACCCATTCAGAGCCTGCCTCACATGTGGCCCATACATATACAGCCAAACGCCAGCAGCAAAACACTGAACTGAGAACGGGACCCCTGTTGAAGGAATCAGAGAAAGGTCTGGAAGAGTTTGAAGGGGCTCAAGACACCATATGAACAATAATGCCAACCAACCAGAGCTTCCAGGGACTAAGCCACTACCCAAAGACTATACATGGACTGACCCTGGCTTCCAACCTCATAGGTAGCAATGAATAGCCTAGTAAGAGTACCAGTGGAAGGGGAAGTCCTTGGTCCTGCCAAGACTGAACCCCCAGTGAACATGATTGTTGGGCGGTCGATGGTAATGTGGGAGGGATGGGAAGGGGAAGCCCTTATATAAATGGAGGGGAAGGGGTTATGGGGTTGTTGGCCTGGAAACCTGGAAGGGGAATAACAACCGAAATGTAAATAAGAAATATTCATGTTAATAAAGATAGAAAAGTTAAAAAGAAATACTCAAGTTAATAAATTGAAAAAGGAAAAGAAGAAATCAATGTGCAAATCATGGACAACAAATGGACTCAACTAGTTACTAAGTAGAAGAAAAAAATTTTTTTTGGTTTTGAATGAGTTTATTAACTCCTTTTTATATAGCAAGTCAGAGTCAATAATTATAAACAATAGATGATTGGTAGAGATATCAAATATATTAAAAGTGTCCCTCACAATCTAGCACCATCCACTGGGGAGGTTTCTTATTTGTGAAAACTTTTCCTCCACCTTTTGGGAGTGCAAAGAATCAGGCTTTGTTAAGAAACTGTTTTCAAGATCTTCAATGCAGGAAGGTATCGATAGAAGCAACAAACAATGAATCCATTGTTGGTCCTCCAATGTGCTCTATATTCCTATCTGATGCATAAAGAAGAATGGGTATTCCAAAAGAATGGAATTCTGATCACTTAAATTAAGTAAGCAAAATAAAATTAAATGATAAAGCATTACATAACTTCTGTAAGAAATAAGGGCTAAACAGATTACAGCTGTGATATCATCTATGTAGACTACTCTTGTATACCAAGGCCTTCATACTTTTTTCAACTGAAGGACAGAGTGCATGGTTCCACTTATAACAGTACATTTATCCATGTTGGAAGTATTCAAAATCCTGAAGGTAAATAGTGGCATCTTCAAGATACACAGTCCTTAGGCCTAGACCCAATTATGGCACCCCAGTAGATGACAAGCCTCCCTGATATGCTACAACAAGGGCATCTAAGAAATAAGAAAATTTTAACCTTGAGTAGAATGGAAGATCATGCAGTTCAGGTTAAGGTAAGCACCAGAGGAGCATGTACTGTCTGGCTAACACGAATATCATATAAATATTTGAAAATGTTCCCCAGGAATGAAACAATTTGTTTTTGCTTTTTTTTTTTTTTTTTGAGTTTACAAGTAAAGAACTTGTTTGTAATTCACACACAAATATTTTCATGGGTGAAATCAAATATTTAGTGACAAAATCTTGGTCTCTAATTTCTCCAAACATAAGAATAATGAAACACTCATTCCTTTACTTTCCCTTCCCCTCATAATCTCTGTTAATCATATAAAAACATATAGTTAATATACCGAGTACATTTGCAGTACACCGAAGAATTCCTGAGACATCTTCAATTTCCTCTTTGTTGGAATGGTCTGCAGAGGAGCATCTATTAGAGATATTGTGGAAATTCTTTTCTGCATCCCTATAACTAAGAAGAAAATAAAATTAGCATACAAAGAAAATTTTGAAAGCATTTGAAAATGCATTCATGTCTACAAGTACATACAGTCTATGCTTTCTGTATAGCCAACTTTAAAATAACTGACTCTTTACACATAATTCTGTCATAAGCCACCAGTCCCATTAACAGTCACAGTACAGTATTATATATGGAGGCAACTGTTTCTTCTCTGAAAGAAAAGGGGGAAATAATGAGAAAAGAGTTTTAAGTAGGGATCAGAGGATTTGGCAAATGACAGGATATGGAGGGGAATAACTAATATTATGCATGTTTGAAAAAGCCAAACACACATCTACAAGTTGTAAACTTTCTAACAGCCTGGGCAAAAAGTGAGAGTAGAAAAATGATATGAAGTAAGAAGGGAAGTTTAGGTGAAGAGAGGGATTGGAGTATATAACAGATCAGGGAGATAGTGGAAATATAACTGGCACTAAGGATATTTAAAACAACATATGGAAAGTTACTGTTTTATGATATTTTAAAGTAGGCAGAGTCCCATACAAAAGAGTTTATCTGGAGTTGCCCTACCCATGAGATAATGATCCTCCCAGAAGCCATATTTTGGAGGATAGAAGCAAAAATGTATATACAAACAAGATATGTCTTGTAAAATATAAAGTCAGATTATTATATAAAGTCATTCTAGCTCACAGATATAGAAAACTAACCATAAATGTAATGCTATGCAAGCAAAATCATGCTAATACGTATAGAGGATCATTAACACTATAAAATTTTCATTTATAATGGACAGAGATACTAATTTCAATCACTCAGGTTATACCATTCCCATGCATAACTTTTTAGTTCACTATGCTACTACTCACATACTTCTAGATTATAATTTATTTATTTATCCCCTTTCTCCCCATCTTTCTAAAACTTAGACCCTCATAACTCTCAACCACTAACAAAAACAGAGGGATATAGAATAAGCAAGATAAATGAATAAAAGGTAGTATTAGCTAATGGAGATCACTGTGAAATTATAGGTTATACTATAATAAAAATGACTGATTTGGAGACTGAGGTCAAAGGAGGGGAGATTCTTGAGGTTGGGTGATCAGGAAAGACCTTTTAGAAAAATAGTATGTAGACTTCTGCAAAGAGAACATTCAAGAAAATACTACAAACCCTGAGACTCATCATGAGAAAACTAGAAATTGGAGTGAGATGAAAAGAGAATGGTAGAAGACAATGGAATTTTAAAAGTAGAAGTCAGATGACAGAGAATTCAGATTTTAACCTCTTCTAATGAACACTTATAGGTTTTATAGAAATTATTGCAATTGAAATCTCTGAATTAGCAGCATTAGATTGGCCTGATGACTAGTTAGAAATGGTAATCAGATTTAAGAAATTAACAACTCGGTGATATATATATATATATATATATATATATATATATATATATATATATGTGTGTGTGTGTGTATATATAGAGAGAGATATACATAGACATAGATATAGATATAGATATAGATGTAGATATAGATATAGATATAGATATAGGAATAGGTATAGGTATAGATATAGATTTATAGGTATAGATATAGATATATAGATATATATGGGTTAATCTTTGTCATTATTGAGTGTGTCTATGAAGATGCTTCCAGAAGTGAGCAACATCTGGGTCAGTGAACTGATTAGAAAACAGTCACCGTGAGCATCAGTGCCATTATCTAATAGGATAGGGATCTGAGATGGTACAAAAGCAAAAGATAGAGGCTAGCACATTCTTACATGCTCAACTCTTCTTAAACAGATGAACTTTTCTTGTTGTTATTGCCTACGGACATGATATTCATCAGCTTTTAAATCCACATTTACACAACAAATTCTTCAAGATGGCTTCTGGGCCTCTATCTTCACACTGGGCACTTCACTGTTTTCTGTATAATGTAGCTTCCAGCTTCTTGACTGGGCACTATTGATTTCACTCCAGTGTGTGATCAATCACTGTGAAACTGTTCAGCTCCTAATTATAAAAGTCAAACTAATACATTGTCATTTGTAAGTGTTTGTATGTGTGGGGGGGTGCATATGCATACATAAATATATGTAGTTACAAGGTAATCCTAATGCCAATTAATATTTAAGCACCACTGACTTAAAGTAATTTTAAATAAATTTTTATAATAAAAATTCAGGACTAGACACCCACGGATCCCGGCCTGCAGAAGCTCTCTGCTCCCAGACCCCGTGAGAGAGAGACCCAACCGCCTGGTCAGGTGGGCACTCCTGAGGCTGCACATCGGAAGAGACCACCTACACTGCCCACCCCTGCCCACATCCCTGGCCCAAGAGGAAACTGTATAAGGCCTCTGGGCTACCGTGGGGGAGGGCCCAGGAGCGGCAGGACCCCTGCCTGAGACACCGCCGGAACCTGAAGGAAACAGACCGGATAAACAGTTCTCTGCACCCAAATCCCGTGGGAGGGAGAGCTAAACATTCAGAGAGGCAGACAAGCCTGGGAAACCAGAAGAGACTGCTCTCTGCACATACATCTTGGATGCCAGAGGAAAACACCAAAGGCCATCAGGAACCCTGGTGCACTGAAGCTCCCGGAAGGGGCGGCGCATATCTTCCTGGTTGCTGCCGCTGCAGAGAGCCCATGGGCAGCACCCCACGAGCGAACTTCAGCCTCGGGACCACAGGTAAGACCAACTTTTCTGCTGCAAGAAAGCTGCATGGTGAGCTCGGGACACATGGAGGCAGAATTCCACTAGGACCTGGCACGTCCTGTGTTTACCAGATCCCACACCCCCGGATCCCGGACTGCAGCAGCTCTCTGCTCCCAGACGCCGTGGGAAAGAGACCTCACCGCCTGGTCAGGTGGGCACTCCTGAGGCTGCACAGCTGAAGAGACCACCAACACTGCCCACCCCTGCCCACATCCCTGGCCCAAGAGGAAACTGTATAAGGCCTCTGGGCTCCCGTGGGGGAGGGGCCAGGAGCGGCAGGACCCCTGCCTGAGACACCACCAGAACCTGAAGGAAACAGACCGGATAAACAGTTCTCTGCACCCAAATCCCGTGGGAGGGAGAGCTGAACCTTCAGAGAGGCAGACAAGCCTGGGAAACCAGAAGAGACTGCTCTCTGCACATACATCTCGGACGCCAGAGGAAAACACCAAAAGCCATCTGGAACCCTGAAGCACTGAAGCTCCCGGAAAGGGTGGCGCAGATCTTCCTGGTTGCTGCAGCCACAGAGAGCCCGAGGGCAGCATCCCGCGAGCGAACTTGAGCCTCAGGACCACAGGTAAGACCAACTTTCTGCTGCAAGTGACCTGCATGGTGAACTCAAGACACAGGCCCACAGGAACAGCTGAAGACCTGTAGAGAGGAAAAACTACACGCCCGAGAGCAGAACACTCTGTCCCCATAACTTACTGAAAGAGAGGAAAACAGGTCTACAGCACTCCTGACACACAGGCTTATAGGACAGTCTAGCCACTGTCAGAAATAGCAGAACAAAGTAACACTTGAGATAATCTGATGGCGAGAGGCAAGCGCAGGAACCCAAGCAACAGAAACCAAGACTACATGGCATCATCGGAGCCCAATTCTCCCACCAAAACAAACATGGAATATCCAAACACACCAGAAAAGCAAGATTTAGTTTCAAAATCATATTTGATCATGATGCTCGAGGACTACAAGAAAGAAATAAAGAACTCCCTTAGAGAACAAGTAGAAGCCTACAGAGAGGAATCACAAAAATGCCTGAAAGAATTCCAGGAAAACATAATTAAACAAGAAGAAGCCCATAGAGAGGAGTCACAAAAATCCCTGAAAGAATTCCAGGAAATCATAAATAAACAAGTAGAAGCCCATAGAGAGGAGTCACAAAAATCCCTGAAAGAATTCCACGAAAACACAATCAAACAGTTGAAGGAATTAAAAATGGAAATAGAAGAAATCAAGAAAGAACACATGGAAACAACCCTGGATATAGAAAACCAAAAGAAGAGACAAGGAGCTGTAGATACAAGCTTCACCAACAGAATACAAGAGATGGAAGAGAGAATCTCAGGAGCAGAAGATTCCATAGAAATCATTGACTCAACTGTCAAAGTTAATGTAAAGCAGAAAAAGCTACTGGTCCAAAACATACAGGAAATCCAGGACTCAATTAGAACATCAAACCTAAGGATAATAGGTATAGAAGAGAGTGAAGACTCCCAGCTCAAAGCACCAGTAAATATCTTCAACAAAATCATAGAAGAAAACTTCCCTAACCTAAAAAAAGAGATACCCATAGACATACAAGAAGCCTACAGAACTCCAAATAGATTGGACCAGAAAAGAAACACCTCCCGTCACATAATTGTCAAAACACCAAACACACAAAATAAAGAAAGAATATTAAAAGCAGTAAGGGAAAAAGGTCAAGTAACATATAAAGGCAGACCTATCAGACTTCTCGCCAGAAACTATGAAGGCCAGAAGATCCTGGACTGATGTCATACAGACCCTAAGAGAACACAAATGCCAGCCCAGGTTACTGTATCCTGCAAAACTCTCAATTAACATAGATGGAGAAACCAAGATATTCCATGACAAAACCAAATTTACACAATATCTTTCTACAAATCCAGCACTACAAAGGATAATAAATGGTAAAGCCCAAGATAAGAAGGCAAGCTATACCCTAGAAGAAGCAAGAAACTAATCGTCTTGGCAACAAAACAAAGAGAATGAAAGCAAACAAACATAAACTCACATCCAAATATGAATATAACGGGAAGCAATAATCACTATTCCTTAATATCTCTCAATATCAATGGCCTCAACTCCACAATAAAAAGAAATAGATTAACAAACTGAATACGCAACGAGGACCCTGCATTCTGCTGCCTACAGGAAACACACCTCAGAGACAAAGACATACACTACCTCAGAGTGAAAGGCTGGAAAACAACTTTCCAAGCAAATGGTCAGAAGAAGCAAGCTGGAGTAGCCATTCTAATATCAAATAAAATCAATTTTCAACTAAAAGACATCAAAAAAGATAAGGAAGGACACTTCATATTCATCAAAGGAAAAATCCACCAAGATAATCTCTCAATCCTAAATATCTACGCCCCAAATACAAGGGCACCTACATACGAAAAAGAAACCTTACTAAAGCTCAAAACACACATTGCACCTCACACAATAATATTGGGAGATTTCAACACCCCACTCTTATCAATGGACAGATCATGGAAACAGAAATTAAACAGAGATGTAGACAGACTAAGAGAAGTCATGAGCCAAATGGACTTAACGGATATTTATAGAATATTCTATCCTAAAGCAAAAGGATATACCTTCTTCTCAGCTCCTCATGGTACTTTCTCCAAAATTGACCATATAATTGGTCAAAAAACGGGCCTCAACAGGTACAGAAAGATAGAAATAATCCCATGCGTGCTATCGGACCACCATGGACTAAAACTGGTCTTCAATAACAATCAAGGAAGAATGCCCACTTATACGTGGAAATTGAACAATGCTCTACTCAATGATAGCCTGGTCAAGGAAGAAATAAAGAAAGAAATTAAAAACTTTTTAGAATTTAATGAAAATGAAGGTACAACATACCAAAACTTATGGGACACAATGAAAGCTGTGCTAAGAGGAAAACTCATAGCGCTGAGTGCCTGCAGAAAGAAACAGGAAAGAGCATATGTCAGCAGCTTGACAGGACACCTAAAAGCTCTAGAACAAAAAGAAGCAAATACACCCAGGAGGAGTAGAAGGCAGGAAATAATCAAACTCAGAGCTGAAATCAACCAAGCAGAAACAAAAAGGACCATAGGAAGAATCAACAGAACCAAAAGTTGGTTCTTTGAGAAAATCAACAAGATAGATAAACCCTTAGCCAGACTAAGGAGAGGACACAGACAGTGCATCCAAATTAACAAAATCAGAAATGAAAAGGGAGACATAACTACAGATTCAGAGGAAATTCAAAAAATCATCAGATCTTACTATAAAAGCCTATATAAAACAAAACTTGAAAATCTACTGGAAATGGACAATTTCCTAGACAGATACCAGGTACCGAAGTTAAATCAGGAACAGATAAACCAGTTAAACCACCCCATAACTCCTAAAGAAATAGAAGCAGTCATTAAAGGTCTCCCAACCAAAAAGAGCCCAGGTCCAGACGGGTTTAGTGCAGAATTCTATCAAACCTTCATAGAAGACCTCATACCAATATTATCCAAACTATTCCACAAAATTGAAACAGATGGATCACTACTGAATACCTTCTACAAAGCCACAATTACTCTTATACCTAAACCACACAAAGACACAACAAAGAAAGAGAACTTCAGACCAATTTCCCTTAGGAATATCTACGGAAAAATACACAATAAAATTCTGGCGAAACGAATTCAAGAGCACATCAAAACAATCATCCACCATGACCAAGTAGGCTTCATCCCAGGCATGCAGGGATGGTTTAATATACGGAAAACCATCAACGTGATCCATTATATAAACAAACTGAAAGAAAAAAACCACATGATCATTTCATTAGATGCTGAGAAAGCATTTGACAAAATTCAACACCCCTTCATGATAAAAGTCCTGGAAAGAATAGGAATTCAAGGTCCATACCTAAACATAGTAAAAGCCATATACAGCAAACCAGTTGCTAACATTAAACTAAATGGAGAGAAACTTGAAGCAATCCCACTAAAATCAGGGACTAGACAAGGCTGCCCACTCTCTCCCTACTTATTCAATATAGTTCTTGAAGTTCTCTCCAGAGCAATCAAACAACAAAAGGAGGTCAAGGGGATACAGATCGGAAAAGAAGAGGTCAAAATATCACTATTTGGAGATGATATGATAGTATATTTAAGTGATCCCAAATGTTCCACCAGAGAACTACTAAAGCTGATAAACAACTTCAGCAAAGTGGCTGGGTATAAAATTAACTCAAATAAATCAGTTTCCTTCCTCTATACAAAAGAGAAACAAGCCGAGAAAGAAATTAGGGAAACGACATCCTTCATAACAGACCCAAATAATATAAAGTACCTCGGTGTGACTTTAACCAAGCAAGTAAAATATTTGTACAATAAGAACTTCAAGACACTGAGGAAAGAAATTGAAGAAGACCTCAGAAGATGGAAAGAAGTTAGACCGCAGGGATACAAATAACCCTATTAAAAAATGGGGTTCAGAGCTAAACAAAGATTTCACAGCTGAGGAATGCCGAAAGACCTAAAGAAATGTTCAGCATCTTTAGTCATAAGGGAAATGCAAATCAAAACAACCCTGAGATTTCACCTCACACCAGTGAGAATGGCTAAGATCAAAAACTCAGGTGACAGCAGATGCTGGCGAGTTTGTGGAGAAAGAGGAACACTCCTCCATTGTTGGTGGGATTGCAGACTGGTACAACCATTCTGGAAATCAGTCTGGAGGTCCTCAGAAAATTGGACATTGAACTGCCTGAGGATCCAGCTATACCTCTCTTGGGCATATACCCAAAAGATGCCTCAACATATAAAAGAGACACGTGCTCCACTATGTTCATCGCAGCCTTATTTATAATAGGCAGAAACTGGAAAGAACCCAGATGCCCTTTAACAGAGGAATGGATACAGAAAATGTGGTGCATCTACACAATGGAATATTACTCAGCTATCAAAAACAACGAGTTTATGAAATTCGTAGGCAAATGGTTGGTACTGGAAAATATCATCCTGAGTGAGCTAACCCAATCACAGAAAGACATACATGGTATGCACTCATTGATAAGTGGCTATTAGCCCAAATGCTTGAATTACCCTAGATCCCTAGAACAAACGAAACTCAAGACGGATGATCAAAATGTGAATGCTTCACTCCTTCTTTAAATGAGGAAAAAGAATACCCTTGGCAGGGAAGGGAGAGGCAAAGATTAAAACAGAGACTGAGGGAACACCCATTCAGGGCCTGCCCCACATGTGGCCCATACATATACAGCCACCCAATTAGACAAGATGGACGAAGCAAAGAAGTGCAGACCGACAGGAGCCGGATGTAGATCGCTCCTGAGAGACACAGCCAGAATACAGCAAATACAGAGGCGAATGCCAGCAGCAAACCACTGAACTGAGAATAGGACCCCCGTTGAAGGAATCAGAGAAAGAACTGGAAGAGTTTGAAGGGGCTCTAGACCCCATATGTACAACAATGCCAAGAAACCAGAGCTTCCAGGGACTAAGCCACTACCTAAAGACTATACATGGACTGACCCTGGACTCTGACCTCATAGGTAGCAATGAATATCCTAGTAAGAGCACCAGTTGAACGGGAAGCCGGGGGTCCTGCTAAGGACTGAACCCCCAATGAACTAGAGTGTGGGAGGGAGGGCGGCAATGGGGGGAGGGTTGGGAGGGGAACACCCATAAGGAAGGGGAGGGGAAGGGGGATGTTTGCCCGGGAAAGGGAATAACACTCGAAATGTATATAAGAAATACTCAAGTTAATAAAAAAAAAAAAAAAAGCACTACAAACACTCTGAAAAAAAAATTCAGGACTAGGTAACAATGAGCAGAAGCCAGAAAAGTAGTTCAAAATCTCTCAGTAAGAGATCATGATGATGATGATGATGACGATGATGATGATGATGATGATGATATGGTGATGATGATGATTATAATAATGATGTCGATGATGATGACCACAACAGTAGAGAGGGAGAGATTTATCACATAGAACGAATATATTATTTTAGCATTCATTTTTTCCAATAAAAATTGTTCCTAAATAAATTAAATTAAATAAATTAAACTATAGAATAATTGTGTTAAGATGAAGAGCCTCTGGCAGAGAGGTTATATGACTCTACAACAAGAAGTTCCATCCTCTTTGTGATCCTTTGAACAGATGCTCTTTGAGTCCAATCCTAGGATTTTGTTGGCTGCAAAAAGCCTCCACAAGTTTCTATTGGCAACATTTATAAGAACTCAAGGAGTGTAATATGCTACCTTTGATATTGATATGTAAAACAGATAAAAAATACAGTTTTAAGGAAAGCAGAGTGGAAATTGGTAAGCCAGAGGTTGAGACCATATTAAGAAATTAAAAAGAACCCATACATGCACTCTGTCATCTCTGCTGGTTTAGATTCTCAATCTATAGTTTCCAAATTACTACAAGATTTTCCTCTGAGTAGTGTAATTTTCAGAAAGTAGGAAAAGTGTTTTCTTGATAGGAATATGTCTCCAAAATTATGGAAAATAATGCTTTGTGGTGCTTATTTGCCATTGGTTAAAATTCTCTTAAATGAAATACATCAATTTCCACAGTTAGAAATAAACTATTTTGTGAGGAGGAGCAGCACATAGGTGTGAAGACATTAATCCCAGTGTTAATTATATTAACTTTCCTGTTTTTTTTCAGTTTTGTAAAGAGAAATACAGAACAGACAGACTTAAAGTCAAATAAGAAAGTTGGAAAAGGAAGCTATAGAATGAGAAGTAGGGAAAGGGGAAGACAAAGTCAAGAAAGGTAAACTCAATGAGACTGTAGCCAACTAGCTTCTTAGTCTCCATCAGCATCAGGCAAATGGAGCCATTCATTGGTGGTCCATATCCTAATCATCATTCAAGAAAACAGGTTGATGGTCTATTTTAATCAAGTACAACATCAGGACACCTTGTTATAGACAGATTATCCATAATTCTTATATGGTGTTGGACAGAATAACGAGAACTCAGGAAAGATAATTTAATAAACAGGAAAGGAATTATCTCAGTCCATGTCAACATACATACTGAGGAGAATTATGGCAGTAAGATAAAAGAGAACTTCATCCTACAAATGACCAAAGGCTACTCTACTCATTATCACAGTGAGGTTAATTATTTATTTTGATGGATATGTAAGAGTCCCTCTCCCAATTTGTCCCTATAGCAATGCAATTGGTTTGTAAATAAGAGCATTTTAACAATTACTTGATTTCAAAACAAAACCTGGCACTTACAATTTCAAAAAAACAATACTTTGATTTTATTCACTAGCATTATCATAAAAAATATTTAAAATAATTATAAAAATATACAATTATATAGTATAATTTACAAATTGCTTAGGTACATGTATTGAGTTTAGCCACAGAGTATACTTGGAAGGTAACAACTTTAATGGGTAATTGCTCTTATTTTAAAATGTACAAGGGAAGGTTCACTTGGCATTCTCTTGCTCCATTAAGATAAACTATTTTAAAACACTAATGGCCACTAAAGCACCAAAAGCCATCTAATAAGCTTAAATATATTTTTTAGCACTGAACTTCTGAGATTTAATGCGTCAATGTTTCGAAGTAATTGCCACTGAGTGACAATCAACATAATAATCAAGTGCTTTAAAGTACATGGCATTATGTGAAGCAGTGAGATTACTTTGTATTCTTCTGTCCTTCTGTTTTATTTTAATCATATTATATCCTAATACTCCAAAATGTGGGTTATAATTATCCCCATAATGTAAAATGATCCCAAATAATATTTCAAGGTTTAAAAATATTTGAATTTTTATAAGCCAAACCTTTCCCACACAAAGAAACTACTAACAAGGTACAGTGACAATATCCATTGTTTCTAGTGTTAGTTGATTTAATATGACAGGCTAGATTACTCCCAAAAGTAAATTTCTTTTGTTATTTGCCAAACTGCTTTTTACTACGGGTAATTAAAAGTGAGTTTAGGCCTATTTATTTGGAGTTTTCTTACTGAAAATTTCTTTCACTGAAATATCACTTAATCATGACATCTATTTTGGGTTATTAACATAACCAACACATTTTATTAAAATATCTCTGTACAAGGTCTCTATTTCTTACTTTTTGTTATGAAGCATTATTAATACACATAATTTCCAAAACCATTTTTAAGAAATGGGTGCTAGCAGAGAAAACATGAAGCATGTGGCCCTGGCTAAAACAAGATATATCCTTAAAGTTGATTGCATCCAAACTCTATGTAAAGATTCAAAACCCTGTTCAAACCTCTATTTGGTACCAATAATCCATTGGTAGTAGCAAAACAAAATTATAAGATTCAGTCTTACAAATGAAAAATAACATAAGAAAGGAGGAAAATGTGAGGAAAACAAAAAAAAAAAGAAATTTATTTTCCATTTAAATGCAGAAAACACAAATAAACTGAAGTATTTTTTTTCACTGTAAAGTACTCTTATTAGTCCTAGCCTACATGTTAACAAACAGACACTATAAAGTTAACTTTAGGATCACACTAACTTACTAGCTCAAGAGCTGCATTTGATAAATCATTTTGAATTTTTTCATCAAGAGCTAAAATACATTTTTACTCACCCAATAACTTGATGTTCATAATACTGCAATGTCCTCTTGAGAGTCATGTGTATCGTCTGAGGCTACAGGATAACAAGAATGAAGATACATTATCAGTTCATCAGTATAGTTTCCAATCTAAGGACAAGCAGATTAATTTCATAAATGTTGTAACTTTACAGTATTAATGCATTTACCATCTGGTCATGTGTATTCCCAAGAGGTACTAAATGAGCCAGTCAGAAATCGCCCAGTTTCCCAATGTTGAATACAATGGTCTTTTCTGCCCTGTATTCAATTCTTTTGATGAGCTATTAATGGGTACTAAATAAAATACTCAGTGGCTCCAGTGGAAGGTTTGGGAGCAATGGAAAAGGGACTACTGGAATGTGACTTGCATTCCTTCCCAGGTACCTTCTATAATCTCTGTGAGATAGTAACTAGCTGAAAATTCACACCTTTATTTGTTCTTTCCTGTTGTAAGGAGACTTTCAAAGGTAGTCTGGAAGTAACAGTAAATTGAGTTAAAACTTTCAACTCTATAATTATATATTTTAAACTCAATGTTCTTTTTTGTATTAATGTTTGTTTAGAAATAGTCATAGGATGGCTGGAATAATATGGGAAGCAGTCACCCAGAGTCCTAATGGGTCATGTCAGCCTAACTTCCTGTGTGACTCAAGAAATATCAAATAGAAGATTGTTCTCATGTCTCATGAACAGGCCTCTAGTGCTTTGGATTTCTCCCTCATGTCTTCAAAAGAGAAGTTTGTAACTCATCAATGAACTATGTAATTTTCCCTCCCATGGCAGGTTCAGATACATTATTAATTCTAACATTATTTATTCTAGATCGAGGAATTATTGACAAATTTATTTAAACAGTAATGCTCCAAATTTTGAAAATCCATGTATACAAGTGAATTGGGTACTAATATCTCAGAACATTAATTTTATTAGGATGTTATAATAATTAAATTCTCAATGGCAAAAGAGTGAATCTTTAAAACAAAAGTATCCCCCCCTAAATTCTAACATTTATACCCATAGATTATGTATCGTTCAGGTATCAGAAGAGGTTTCAGTATATTATTAAGACAGAAACCTATAGAAAATAGACTGGTGAGGGCATGATCAGCTCTAAATGAGCCCTTGGTATCATACCGCCAACACAAAGACTCAGAGATAGTAGTGGAAGAAGGAATATGGCAGTCATGACAGAGCTGTTGTACATATATGAACATAAAGCAGGTGTGATTACCTACACAAAATCTACAACAGATTAAGCCATCCAACCACCCCCAGCATATACTGTGTGGAATTCATGAAGTTCTACCCCTACCTGAGGAGTTATTGGCAACTGATGGCTGCTGGTCGAGAAAAATAACCAGTTTTCTTCAGGGATGTGGCTCCTGAGACTCTAACAATGTTCCAGTAGATGATTCCATAACATCCATTATATATATAGGAAGGAGACTTTAGTGAACTTAGTGAAGTTTTTTGGTTTTTATTTTATGTTTGTTTGTTGTTTGTTTGTTTGTTGTAGGTATATAATGCCATGGAAGAAGTGAGGAGATAAATGGAAAAATATTACATGGTAAAGAGGAGATTTGATCAAATATTATATGAAATTCTCAAACAATTTCTGTTGACAATAATTCTCAAAATATTTCTCTTCTCTATTGTCCAACAGAAATAAAGCCATTATATATTTAGCAAAATGCTGATCCATTATACCAAGGATAAATTTAAGAAATATGGCAATAACATATGTTCTTCTATATGCAAGTACCACTACAATTTGGTAATGCCAGGGACCACTACTAATGAATTCTACAAAACTAGTATCTCTCAAAGGTCATCTGTAGAAAGATCTAGTGCCAAGCTGGTTGCCTAAGAAAGGGTTGACTAGTGCTTGTTTCTAATTCTTCAAATTGAATCTTAAAAGCATATAACTTACCCTCATAGAAGCAGGTTAAAGGAAGATGGGATAAAGGGTTCACAGAGGGGAAACTGGGAAAGGAGATAACTTTTGTAAATAAATAAAATATCAATTTTTTTAAAAATTAAACACAAAACATTAAATAAAATAGACAAAAAAGAGCATGTAAATTAAAGCAGACACAAGAGATCTCTGTTAACTTTTACTTCAACCCAAGCCACATTAGTTCTGTATAAAACATACAGGATAACTTTGGTGATCTTCGTTCAATTCTTTTACACCTCCCTTTGTTGGGAATGTTTGCTTTAAAGCCAGAACTGAGTTTATGTAATAAAATAAAACAGGGGTACACACTATGACATACAAGAGTATATATGGCTAGGTCAGAGTATCATTCCATTGTAGAAATTTAAGGCTTTGCACATAGTCTTTACCTAGATAAAGCCAAGGCATGAGACAATGTTAGAAAAAAAAAAAAAACATACGCTATGAATTCAAAGTGAGACATTGGGCCTACTTCCCCTTCTCTGATGGGATTTTGTTTTTCTTAAACCTCTGCAGGGCCTATGTAATGTATACTTTCACAATTTCTGTGAATTGATTTGTGTTTCAGCTCTGTTGTAGTTGAAAAGCACTTTTTCCTTAAAGTCATCTGTCATCCCTGGGTCTTAACAATCCTTCTGCCTCCTCTTCTTCATAGATTGTTTCATTTACATTAAGTTGAAAGATAAAGGAGATATCAAACTATTACAGAGAATATTACAGAATAAATAGAATATACCTAAGAAAGAAAATATACTCTGGAATCAAGTAATCATGAAGCACTTTGAGAAATCTAAAGAGTGGAATAGACAGGGCTCCTTTAGTGATAAAGAAAAGATGTTCTCACATCCAAGGCCCCTGAGAGGTTTCTGGCACAGAGCCTGCAACTATGAGAATGATCTCATTTGTCCAAAAAGACAACTTTTCCCTACACTAGAATTTTTTACATCATTTAAAGGTAAATTTTTTGGAAAATGTTTGTGCTGATTAAAAAGCTGACTTTTGCTCTTGTGTGAATGATTTACCTCTACAGTTGCTAAAAGTTAGTCTTTCAGTTTACAAACATATTGGAAGAAATCATTCTTGGAGACAACCAGAAATACTTCAGCTTGATAAATAGTTACCCACTTGCTCTTTCTTAAGAGCAGTTAATGGGTACATAGTAGTGGCCTGAACCCTGAACCAGGCAGGTTTGAAGACATCTCTGAAATGGAGTCAAGGACAACTTCAACACCATCCTGACCCCTTAGAGTGCCTGAGAAGTATGGATTGATTTCTGTTTTCAGATTTCACTTTATGGCTTTAACCTAATGTGTTACCAGTGAGAGATATTTTCATATAGTCTCATGATCTTTCTGTCTTTAATAAGTAGCATGAAATGAATGACTAAAAATATATCTCTAATGAGGGAGACTACTTTTTCATCATGTCTTTACTGTGGTGCAATGAGGAAACAACTCACTGGGTAAAGTGCTTACGACGCAATGCATGGTAGCACACCTAAATTACTCAGGAGACACAGAGACAGTAGGCTTGTCACTGGTCAGCTAGATTAGCTGAACTAAGAAGGTACAGGTACAGGTACAGTGACAAACACTGTTTCAGATAAATAAAGTAGTGAGTATTAAAGAAAAACAACTGACTTTGACTACTGGCCTCCATACATATGCCTATACCATACACACACGCACACACGCACACACACACACACACACACACACACACACACACACACACAGGGAAAGAGAGAGGGGGGTAGAGTCAGAGACAGAGACAGAGACAGAGAGAAAAAAATTTAAAACACTCTTAAATATTCTTAAATGTTCATATGTGCTAATGATGCAAATCAGCATAGAAAATGGGGAAAGTCCCCAATCCTCTAACCTACTTCCCTTTACCTTTAAGAACAAATTTAAAAACATGTTTTATACTTTATACTTTGACTTTAATGTCAAACTCATTTCAAAATCAAAATCTGATTTATTAGTTATATCTACTTCAACAGTTTAATTAGACCATATAAAATAAGAGTTTTCCACTACCCTTTCCCATTCTGGCCTGAGTGAACTAGGCTTCTGGGCCAGTGACACCCAGGAATTACAAGTTTTTTGGAACATGGGAGGTCGCAGATGGCTGCTCCACGGCTGTCATCATGCCACAAAATGAATATATTGAATAGTACCGTAAACGATATGGATATCATTTGGACTACCATGAGAAAAAGAGAAATGAAAAATGTCTGGAGGCCAATGAACATTCAAAGAAGGAGAAAAAAAAAAGATTGGCCTGAAGGTTAAGCTCTACAATAAACTGTGCCATGCTGAGAAAATACAAATGAAAAACACCATTAAGATACATGAAAAGAGAAACACTAAGCAGAAAGATGATGAGAAGACTCCACAGGAAGCAGTTCCTGCCTATCTGCTGGACAGAGAAGGGCAGTTGAGAGCAAAAGCACTTTCCAACATGATTAAGCAGAAACGAAAGGTGAGAAAATGGGAGGTCCCTCTACCCAAAGTTCATTCCCAAGAAGGAACAGAAGTATTGAAAGTTATTCGAATTAGAAAAAGAAAAAAGAAGGCATGGAAGAGAATGGTTACAAAAGTCTGCTTTGTTGGTGATGATTTTACAAAAAAAAAAAAAACAAAAAAACAAAAAACAAAACACCTAAATACGAAAGGTTCATTAGGCCAATTGGTCTATGTTTCAAAAAAGACCATGTCACACACCCTGAGCTGAAAGTTATCTTTTACCTGCCTATACTCAGTGTGAAAAAGAATCCATCATCCCCACTATAGACAACCCTGGGTGTGATCACCAAAGGTACAGTTATTGAAGTGAATGTGAAAGAGCTGGGCCTTGTGACACAAGGAGGCAAGCTTATTTGGAGAAAGTATGCTCAAGTCACAAACAATCCTGAAAATGATGGGTGCATAAATGCAGTCTTGCTGGTTTGACAGTTACCTCATACAGGTCATTTCAGTGACTATGGAAGACTGAATACTGTCAGGAAAATACCATTGCTGTGATCTTTCTGAACTACCAAGCAGCATTACCCCATGTGCAGTCATCAAAAGGATTTATTAAATTGTAAAAGAAAATAAAACTCTGCCCAATTTTAAAAATAAATAAATAAATAAGAGTTTTCATGTGTACATATATTTTATGGGAAATACCTGAAATAAAGCAACATGTCTAGCATATAGTAAATTGATAATAAATGACAGTCATTGCTTGTGCCAAAGAGAAAAACATGTTCTTAAACTCCACAGTCCCAAAATCTCTTGGAGAACAAAAATGTGTGTTTGTGTGTGTGTGTGTGTGTGTGTGTGTGTGTGTGTGTTGTGTGTGTGTGTGTATATAACAATAATTGTGATATGCTGCAAAGGTGTTACCACATAATCAGATAATAAATAAATAGAGCTTTCTCTGCTATATAATCATGAGAAGCTACTAGAAAAGAAAAATAAGAAAATGGTAAGCTAATTTATAAATATTTCCCTTTGGTCAGTTCAGGGAAATAGTGACTCAAGGAGTTCTCAACATAAAAACTGAAGTTATGGCTAAAGTTAAATCTATAAATAGATACATCCTGAAAGAGCATAGCTAAAATAAGACCTGTGGAAGAGATACTTACATCTAGTAAGAAACATTCATGAACTTCCTTTTCTTGCCACAATGAATGTATAACAAGTGAGTTTAGTGCTCTGTTTATTTTGAAAGATCTAGAAAAATACGAATGAGAAGGGAGATTGGAGAGAGGTTGCTATCTTGAAAATACATTCAGAATGTTTTGATTTTTCTCGGCTTCCTTATAATATAAGGATAGTAGCCTCTAGTTGTTTCAATTCCAAATAAAAAAAATGTTGCTAGGAAATGAGTTGGAAAGAGAAGGCAAACATATTTTCTGGACCTCAGGCAGAGGATTCCCATAAGCTTCCAATTTGTGGCAGGAGGCATCATCATCACGAGACTTGTAAGAAGCATTACTCCACCTCTCCTGTAATGCCTAACTCCACACACCAAACTTTATGCTTGTAAAAGTTCACAAGATCAAAATAAACAGTTGTGAATCTGACAAAACAGAGCCAGAGATACTAGGCATTGACAGTAAGAGGGAATGATCCCAGGAGCTGGCTGTTGCATGTGCAGACAGTCCTTCAGATAGGACTCACAGAGTCCCTGTTCAGGATACCATGCCAGATGGTGCAAGGATCAGCTGGAGGAAACATCAGGGTGTATGTTTGTCCACATGCCTAAGCATGCATGCACACATGCACAGGCAGCATAAATGACTTGTTAGTTGATGAAATGGCATGTGCATCTCATTTTTAGAGATGAAGAAAGGTAAGGAAGGAATGATACATTCTACAAGATTATATAGGCAATAAGTTACATCAGCATTGCAAGCTTCAAAATGAATCTTATTTTCTATTAGATACTCTTAGAAATCCCTTGCCATATTTATATTCTGTGATTCTTTTACTTGATATTCATGACTTTTGCATTATATAAGTAACTTTTCATTGTACAGAAATGTATAATCTTAATTAAACAAACTCCTCATTTCTGTTGCCCAATGCATAATCGTAAGGCGTAGACATAATAAAAACAACAGGATGGGTTTAAAGAATTACCCATAGATAACTATTTTATTTATTTGAACCTGATAACATTATCTATCAGAGGTGAAAACTAAGAGATTACTTAGTATACGAAACTACAAATTCTACAGTCGTGCTTCTCAACTGTCTGTCAACCTTTGGGAAACTTTGGTGAAAATACCAGTGAGTGTATGTAACCACTACAACTTCCTACTCATCTTGTCTGGAGAAACCCAGCTTTCTCTTATATATGGTCAAGGCTGAAATAACTCTTTTCAAGCTTTGAGTATGAGGAACAAGACCAATATATAAATCCGGTCCCAAATGGTCAGCTGTAAAAGAGTTATATGCTTATTTAAAGATCAAGAAAAATGTCTGAGCCCAACCTCGCTGATCCCCACCCACACCTCACTGCTCCCAAACCCTGTGGGGGAGAGAGCTCCCCACCCAGAAAGGTAGGCACTCCTGAGTCTCCAGAGCAGAAGAGACCACCAATACTGCCCACCCCTGACCACAACCCTGGCCCAAGTGGAAACTGTATATGGCCTCTAGAAACTGATAGATAAGGGGACTGGAGTTGCAGTTCCCCGGGGCCAAAGACACAGCCAGAACCTGAAGGGACTGGATTAACAGTTCTCTGCACCCAAATCCTGTGGGAGGGAGGCTAAACCTTCAGAGAGGCAGACAGGCCTGGGAAGCCAAAAGAGATTACCCTTTCCCCACATTTCTGACTCCAGAGGAAAACACCAAATGCCATCTGGAACCCTGTTGCACTAGGGCTCCCAGAAAGGGCGATGCAGGTCCTCCTGGTTGTTGCCCTCTCAGAGTTCATAAGCAACACCTCAGGAGCAAACTTCAGCCTCGGGACCACAGGTAAGACCAACTTTTCTGCTCCAAGTGACCTGCCTGGTGAACTCAGGACACAGGTCCACAGGAACAACTGAAGACCTGTAGACAGGAAAAACTACACGCCTGAAAGCAGAACACTCTGTCCCCATAACTGGCTGAAAGAAAACAGGTCTACAGCACTTCTGACACACAGGTTTATAGGACAGTCTAGCCACTGTCAGAAATAGCAGAACAAAGTAACACCAGGGATAATCTGATGGCGAAAGACAAGCACAGGAACCCAAGCAACAGAAAGCAACACTACATGGTATCATCGGAGCCCACCGAGGCAAACACTGAATATCCAAATAAGCCAGAAAAGCAAGATCTAGATTTAAAATCATATTTGAACATGATGCTGGAGGACTTCAAGAAAGACATGAAGAACTCCCTTAGAGAAACGCAGGAAAACATAAATAAAAAAGTATAAGCCTATAGAGAGGAATCACAAAAATCCCTGAAAGAATTCTAGGAAAACACAATCAAACAAGTGAAGGAATTAAAAAATGGAAATAGAAGCAATAAAGAAAGAAAAAAGGGAAAAAATCCTGGATATAGAAAACCAAAGGAAGAGACAAAGAGCTGTAGTTACAAGCATCACCAACAGATTACAAGAGATAGAAGAGAGAATCTCAGGAGCAGAAGATTCCATAGAAATCATAGACACAACTGTCAAAGATAATGGAAAATGGAAAAAGCTACTGGTCGAAAACATACAGGAAATCCAGGACTCAAAGAGAAGATCAAACATAAGGATAATAGGACTAGAAGAGAATGAAGACTCCCAGCTCAAAGGACCAGTAAATATCTTCAACAAAATCATAGAAGAAAACTTCCCTAACCTAAAGAAAGAGATACCGATAAACATACAAGAAGCCTACAGAACTCCTAATAGTTTGGACCAGAAAAGAAAGTCCTCCTGTCACATAATAGTCAAAACACCAAATGCAAAAAATAAAGAAAGAATATTAAAAGCAATAAGGGAAAAAGGTCAAGTAACATATAAAGGCAGACTTATCAGAATCACACCAGACTTCTCGCCAGAGACTATGAAAGCCGGAATATCCTGGACAGATGTCATACAGACACTAGGAGAACACAAATGCCAGCCCAGGTTACAGTATCCTGCAAAACTCTCAATTAACATAGATGGAGAAACCAAGATATTCCATGACAAAACCAAATTTACACAATATCTTTCTACAAATCCAGTGCTACAAATGATAATAAATGGTAAAGCCCAACATAAGGAGGCAAGCCACACCCTAGAAAAAGCAAGAAACTAATCGTGTTGGCAAGAAAACAAAGAGAAGAAAAGCACACAAACATAATCTCACATCCAAATATGAATATAACAGGAAGCAATAATCACTATTCCTTAATATCTCTCAACATCTATGGTCTCAACTCCCCCATAAACAGACATAGATAAAAAAACTGGGTATGCAGTGAGGACCCCTGCATTCTGCTGCCAACAGGAAACACACCTCAGAGACAAAGACAGACACTACCTCAGAGTGAAAGGCTGGAAATCAACTTTCCAAGCAAGTGATCTGAAGAAGCAAGCTGGAGTAGCCATTCTAATATTGAATAAAACCGACTTTCAACTAAAAGTCATCAAAAAAGATACAGAAGGACACTTCATATTCATCAAAGGAAAAATCCACCAAGATGAACACTCAATCCTAAATATCTATTCTCCAAACACAAGTGCACCTACATACGTAAAAGAAACCTTGGACTGGAGAGATGGCTCAGTGGTTAAGAGCACTGTCTGCTCTTCCAGAGGTCCTGAGTTCAATTCCCAGAAACCACATGTTGGCTCAAAACTGTCTGCAATCTCATTTCTAGGGAATCTGACACCCTCAAAAACAAACAAACAAAAAAAAAACAAACAAACAAAAAGAAACCTTACTAAAGCTCAAAACACACATTGCACCTAACACAATAATAGTAGGAGATTTTAACACCCCACTCTCATTAACGGACAGGTCATAGAAACAGAAATTAAACAGAGATGTACACAGACTAAGATAAGTCATGAACGAAATGGACTTAACAGTTATTATTGAACATTCTTTCATAAAGCAAAAGGATATATATTATATTCTTCTCAGTACCTCATGGTACTTTCTCCAAAATTGACCATATAATTGATAAAAAAAAAAAACAAAAAGAAACAGGCCTCAACAGATACAGAAAGATAGAAATAATCCCATGCATCCTATCAGACCACCACTGGCTAAAGCTGGTCTTCAGTAACAATGAGGGAAGTACACCAACACACGGGGAAGTTGAACAATGCTGTACTCAACGATAACCTGGTCAAGGAAGAAAAAAAAGAAAGAAATTAAAGACTTCGTAGAATTTAATGAAAATTAAGGTACAACATACCCAAACTTATGGAACACAATGAATGCTGTGCTAAGAGGAAAACTCATAGCTCTGAGTGCCTGCAGAAAGAGACAGGAGAGAGCATATGTCACCAGCTGGATGGCACACCTAAAAGCTCAAAAAGAACAAAAAGAAGCAAATACACCCAGGAGGCATAGAAGACAGGAAATAATCAAACTCAGAGCTGAAATCAAACAAGTAGAAACAAAAAGGACCATACAAAGAATCAAGAGAACCAAAAGTTGGTTCTTGGAGAAAATCAACAAGATGGATTAACCCTTAGCCAGACTAACAAGAGGAAACAGAGAGTGTGTCCAAATTAACAAAATCAGAAATGAAAAGAGAGACATAACTGCAGAATCAGGAAATTAAAAAAATCATCAGATTTTATTACAAAAGCCTATATTCAACAAAACGTCAAAATCTGCAGGAAATGGAAAATTTCCTAGACAGATACCATGTACTGAAGTTAAATCAGGAACAGATAAAACATTTAAACAACCCCATAACTCCTACTGAAATAGAAGCAGTCATTAAAGGTCTCCCAACAAGAAAGAGCCCAGGTCCAGACGTGTTTAGTGCAGAATTCTATCAAAACTTATAGAAGACCTCATACCAATACTATCCAAACTATTCCACAAAATTGAAACAGATGGAGCACTACTGAATTCCTTCTATGAAACCACAATTACTCTTATACCTAAACCATACGAAGACTCAACAAAGAAAAAGAACTTCAGACCAATTTCCCTTAGGAATATCGACGCAAAAATACTCAAGAGAATTCTGGCAAACCGAATCCAAGAGCACATCAAAACAATCATCTACCATGATCAAGTAGGGTTCATCCCAGGCATGCAGGGATGGTTTAATATACAGACAACCATCAAAGTGATCCATTACATAAACAAACTGAAAGAAAAAAATCACATGATCATTTCATTAGATGCTGAGAAAGCATTTGACAAAACTCAACATCCCTTCATGATAAAAGTCCTGGAAAGAATAGGAATTCAAGGCACATACCTAAACATAGTAAAAGCCATAAACAGCAAACTAGTTGCTAACATTAAACTAAATGGAGAGAAACTTGAAGCAATCCCACTAAAATCAGGGACTAGACAAGGCTGCCCACTCTCTCCCTACTTATTCAATATAGTTCTTGAAGTTGTAGCCAGAGCAATCAGACAACAAAAGGAAGTCAAGGGGATACAGATCGGAAAAGAAGAAGTCAAAATATCACTATTTGCAGATGATATGATAGTATATTTAAGTGATCCCAAAAGTTCCACCAGAGAACTACTAAAGCTGATAAACAACTTCAGCAAAGTGGCTCGGTATAAAATTAACTCAAATAAATCAGTAGCCTTCCTCTACACAAAAGAGAAACAAGCCGAGAAAGAAATTAGGGAAACGACACCCTTCATAATAGACCCAAATAATATAAAGTACCTCGGTGTGACTTTAACCAAGCAAGTAAAATATCTGTACAATAAGAACTTCAAGTCACTGAAGAAAGAAATTGAAGAAGACCTCAGAAGATGCAAATATCTCCCATTTTCATGAGTCGACAGGATTAATATAGTAAAAAGAGACATTTTACCAAAGGGCATCTACAGATTCAATGCAATCCCCATCAAAATACCAATCTAATTCATCAGAGAGTTAGACAGAACAATTTGCAAATTCATCTGGAATAACAAAAAAACCGAGGATAGCTAAAACTATCCTCAACAATAAAAGGACTTCAGGGGGAATCACTATCCCTGAACTCAAGCAGTATTACAGAGAAATAGTGATAAAAACTGCATGGTATCAGTACAGAGACCGACAGATAGACCAATGGAATAGAATTGAAGACCCAGAAATGAACCCACACACCTATGGTCACTTGATTTTTGACAAAGGAGCCAAAACCATCCAATGGAAAAAAGATAGCATTTTCAGCAAATGGTGCTGGTTCAACTGGAGGTCAACATGTAGAAGAATGCAGATCGATCCATGCTTATCACCCTGTACAAAGCTTAAGTCCAAGTGGATCAAGGACCTCCACATCAAACCAGACACACTCAAACTAACAGAAGAAAAACTAGGGAAGCATCTGTAACACATGGGCACTGAAAAAAAATTCCTGAACAAAACACCAATGGCTTATGCTCTAAGGTCAAGAATCGACAAATGGGATCTCATAAAACTGCAAAGCTTCTGTAAGGCAAAGGACACTGTGGTTAGGACAAAACGACAACCAACAGATTAGGAAAAGATCTTTACCAATCCTACAATAGATAGAGGGCTTATATCCAAAATATACAAAGAACACAAGGAGTTAGACCACAGGGAGGCAAATGACCCTATTAAAAAATGGGGTTCAGAGCTAAACAAAGAATTCACAGCTGAGGAATGCTGAATGACTGAGAAACACCTAAAGCAACATTCAACATCTTCAGTCATAAGGGAAATGCAAATCAAAACAACCGTCACACCAGTGAGAATGGCTAAGATCAAAAACTCAGGTGACAGCAAATGCTGGCTAGGATGTGGAGAAAGAGGAACACTCCTCCATTGTTGGTGGGATTGCAGACTGGTACAACCATTCTGGAAATCAGTCTGGAGGTTCCTCAGAAAATTGGACATTGATCTACCTGAGGACCCAGCTATACCTCTCTTGGGCATATACCCAAAAGATGCCCCAACATATAAAAAAAGACACGTGCTCCACTATGTTCATCGCAGCCTTATTTATAATAGCCAGAAGCTGGAAAGAGCCCAGATGCCCTTCAACAGAGGAGTGGATACAGAAAATGTGGTACATCTACACAATGGAATATTATTCAGGTATAAAAAACAATGACTCTATGAAATTCATAGGCAAATGGATGGAACTGGAAAATACAATCCTGAGTGAAGTAACCCAATCACAGAAGAACACACATTGTATGCACTCATTGATAAGTGGCTATTAGCCCAAATGCTTGAATTGCCCTAGATGCACAGAACACATGAAACTCAAGACGGATGATCAAAATGCTAATGCTTCACTCTTTCTTTTAAAGAGGAAAAAAATCACCCTTGGCAGGGAATAGGGAGGCAAAGATTAAAACAGAGGCAGAAGAAACACCCATTCAGAGCCTGTCCCACATGTGGCCCATACATATACAGTCACCCAATTAAATACGATGGATGAAGCAAAGAAGTGAAGGCTGAGAGGACCCGGATGTAGATCTCTCCTGAGAGAAACAGCCAGAATACAGCAAATACATAGGCAAATGCCACCAGCAAACCACTGAACTGAGAACGGGACCCCCGTTAAAGGAATCAGAGAAAGGACTGGAAGAGCTTGAAGGGGTTCGATACCCCATATGAACAACAATGCCAACCAACCAGAGCTTCCAGGGACTAAGCCACTACCCAAAGACTATACATGGACTGACCCTGGACTCTAACCTCATAGGTAGCAATGAATAGCCTAGTAAGAGCACCAGTGGAAGGGGAAGTGCTTGGTCCTGCTAAGACTGAACCCCCAGTGCAAGCGATTGTTGGGGGGAGAGCGGTAATGGGGGGAGTGTGGGGAGGGGAACAACCATATATAAGTGGCCGGGGAGGGGTTAGGGGGATGTTGTCCTGGAAACCGGGAAAGGGAATAACTATCGAAATGTAAATAAGAAATACTCAAGTTAATAAAGATAAAAAAAAAAAACCTATGCTGCTGCTAAATATAAAATTTTAGGGGGGATATTTCTTGTAATTAATTCCATACATATGAGAATTCAGCTTTGTACTTATGTGAACATAAGATACAACAGTTGGAACAATTATTACATTTTATGACAGGCGTTATGTTTTCAGCCCATCACATTTATTAACTCCTATAATATTTACATCACTGTTCTGCCATAAGTGTTGTTGTTTTCCTCCTTTGAAACACGTTAAAACTGAAACACAGGTATTTCAAGTTTCTCTGCATCATAGAGGTAAAAAGAGGCAAGACAGAGTTGAAAACCCATGGAATATGGATGCAGAATCCAAGAACATAGGTTTCAACCTATACTATTTTGTTTTAGGATTTCATTGCTATCAAGAGACATCATGGCAACAACTCTTATAACAGAAATCATTTATTTGGGGCTTACAGATTCCAAACTTTATTTCATTATTTTCATGGTGGGGAGCATAGTAGCATGTAGGGAGACATGGTGCTGGAGATGGAGCTCACAATTCTTTATCATGATTTATAGATAGCATGAAACTATTGTACACTGGGCATAGTACCAGCACAAGAGGCCTCAAAACCTACCCTCACAGTGAGATATTTTCTTTAATAAGGGCTACTCCAACAACTCTATACCTCCTAATAGTGACACCCCTTAGGTGCTAAGCATTCAGGTATATGATTCTAAGGGGGCAATTCCTATTGAAACTATCATATTCACATAATATTCAATATTTAGCTAAGAACTTTATAGAATTAATTTTCATACTTGATGACCTACATGAGTATTGGTCTACAATAATGAAATAGACAAGTGTTCTTATTATCACCTGAGGAAAGAAATAAAATTGAAATGCTCAACCATACATGATTAACTAGATAAAAGCAACATAGCACTCTTTCCACATTAAGAAAATTTCCTATTTTCTCACCTATGAAATGGTCATCATTGTAATACACAATATAAACAAAGTCAAAGGATGAAAACACATGATCATCTTATTAGATGCTGAGAAACCACTTGACAAAATTCAATACACCTTCATGATAAAAAGGCTAGGAGAAACAGGGAATGTAAGGACCATATGTAAACATAGTAAAAGCAATATACAGCAAACCAGTAGCCAAAATCAAATTAAATGGAGAGAAACTTGAACCAATTCCACTAAAATCAGGGACTAGACAAGTCTCTCCATTCTCTGCCTACCTATCTAATATCATAGAGAAAGTTCTAGTCACAGAAATTGAACAACAAAAAGAGGTCAAAGTGATACAAATGGGAAAGGATGAAATAAAAATATTAGTTTGCAAGTGATATGATAGTATATTCAAGGGATGCTTAAATTCCACTAGATCCTAGACCTGATAAATAACTTCAGCAAAGTGACTGGATATAAAATTAACTCAATTCAGTAGCTTTCCTCTACTCAAAGAATAGACAGTCTAAGAAAGAAATTACAGAATCAACACCCTTTAAAATAGCCATAAGTAATATAAAATACCTTGGTGTGACTCTAACCAAGCAAGGGAAATATCTATATGACAAGAACTTCAAGCCTCTGAAGGATGAAATCAAAGAAGACCTCAGAACATGAAAAGATATCCCATGCTCATGGATTGGCAGGATGAATGTAGTAAAAATGGCCATCTTGCCAAAAGCAATTTACAGATCCAATGCAATCCCAATCAAAATTCTAACTCAATCTTTATAGAGGTAAAATTTGCATCTTAACTTGGAATAGCAAAAACCCAGGAGAATGAAAAATATTCTTAACAATAACAGAACTTCTGGTGGAATCACCATTCCTGACCTCAAACTGTATTACAGAGCAATTAGGATAAAGAAAAAATAATTAAAAAAAAAACTGCAGTGTATTGGTACGGAGACAGTCAGGTAGAGCAATGGAATGGAATTGAAAATTCAGAAATAAATCCACACACCTATGGTCATTTGATCTTTGACAAAGGAGCTAAAACTTTCCAATGGAAAAAAGTCAGCATTTTCAACAAATGGTGCTGGATCAACTGTATGTCAGCATAAAAAGAACGCAAATTGACCCATTCTTATCTCCTTATACAATGCTCAAGTCCAAATTGATCAAAGACCTCCACATGAATCTAGATACACTGAATGTAATAGGAGAGAAAGTGGGAAAGAACCTCAAGAACATAGGCATGAGGTAAAATTTCCTGAAGAGAACACCAGTGGCTTATGCTCTAAGATCAAGAATCGTCAAATGGGACCTCATACAATTGAAAAACTTCTGTAAGGCAAAGGCCACTGTCATTAGGACAAAACAGCAACCAACAGACTGGGGAAATACCTTTATCAATCCTACATCTGATAGAGGGTTAATATCTAATATATACAAAAACCTCAAGAAGAACCAAATAACTACAGAGAACTAAATAATCCTATTAATAAATGGGGTACAGAGCTAAACAAAGAATTCTCAATTCAGTAATACCAAATGGCTGAGAAGCACCTAAAAAATGTTCAACATTCTTAGTCATCACAGAAATGCAAATCAAAACAAAACCAAGATTCTACCACACCAGTCAGAATTGCTACATTCAAAAACTCAGGTGACAATGGATGCTGGCGAAGATGTGGAAAAATAGTAACACTTCTCCATTGTTGGTGGAATTACAAGCTGGTACAACTACTCTGGAAATCAGTCAGGAAATCCTTAGAAAATTAGACATAGTACTACTCAAGGGCCCAGCTATATCATTCCTGAGAACATACCCAAAAAATCCTCCAACATATAACAAGGACATATGATCAACTACATTCATAGCAGCCTTATATATAATAGCCAGGAGCTAGAAAGAACCCAGATGTTCTTCAACAGAGGAATGCATACAGAAAATGTGGTACATTCCATAATGGAGTACTACTCAGCTATGAAAAACAGTGACTACATGAAATTCATAGGCAAATGGATGAAACTAGAAAATATTACCCTAAGTCATAAAAGAACCTAGTCATAAAAGAACACACATTGTGTACACTCATGGATATTAGCCGAAAGCTTGCAATACCTAAGAAGGAAATCACAGACCACATGAAGCTCAAGAAGAAAGAAGACCAAAATGTTGATGCTTCAGTTATTCTTAGAACGTAGAATAAAATACTCACAGGAGAAATTACAGGGACAAAATGTGGAGCAAGGACTGAAGAAAAGATCATCCAGAGAATACCCCACCTGGTGATCCATCCCATATGCAGCCACCAAACCCAGTCACTCTTGTGGATGTTATGATGTCCTTGTTGGCAGGAGCCCAATATGGATGTTTCCTGAGAGGTTCTGGCAGATACAGATGAGCATGCTTGCAATTAACCATTGGACTGAGCATGGGAACCATAGTGGAGGAATTAGAGAAAAAACTGAAGGAGCCATATTCCTATGCAATCCCATAGGAAGAACAACAATATCAACCATCTAGATTCCACCAGAGCTCGCAGGGACTAAAGCACCAACCAATCAGTACACATGGAGGGACCCATGGCTCCAGCTGAATATGTAGCAGAGAATGTCATTGTCCAGCATCAGTAGGAGGAAAAGCTCTTGGTCCTGTGAATACTTGTTTCCTCAATGTAGTGGGTTCCAAGGTATTGAATTGGGAATGGTTGAGTGAGAATGGGAGTATCCTCATAGAAACCTGGGGAGGGGGAAGGGAATAATATTTGAAATGTAAATACATAAAATATCCAAAAAATGAAATAAAATGTCTTCAATAAGAAACTATTTACTAATGTCTAATATCAACATAAAATTAAGGAAGCACATGCAACCATTTATTTTTTGTAGTTTTTCTTTGGACAGCATAGTCCTATTTTAATCAAATTGCATTTTAAAAGAAATTAATAGTCAAAGCAAAACATTGAAGTGTTTTGTTCAGTGCTCATCCACATTCCCTTTCCCTTATGCCTTCTCTCATCCACTAACTTACACTTTCTTCATCTTTAGGATACTCAGTGTCTTCACCCTGCTTCTGATAAGCCAAGATACGTAGGATTCATTGGTAAGCAAGCTAAATTACTAGGCAATGAGAAAACCTAGCTCTAGCGTCCTCTCTCTCTCTCTCTCTCTCTCTCTCAAATATATGATAGGAGAGCTAGGATAGATGGCTAAGCAATAATTAAGAACACTTTCTGCTTTTGCAGAGGACCAGGGTTTATTTCCCAGCAACTAGCAATCACCTGTCACTCCAATTCCAGTGGATCTGATGCTATATTATGTCCTTCATGGGCATTGTATGCATATGGTACACATGCATACATGCAAGCAAAACATACACATAAAATAAAAATAAATAAAACTTTTACAAATAATGGATAGTATCTAAGGTAAGAAATTTGATCTTGCCCTTTTGCCTCAACAAGCTTGCATACACACATACATTCCTATATGCATATGCACCCTAACACCTGAACACACACACACACACACACACACACACACACACACTTGCATTCCTTTAGTGTCATTAACTTACACAGTGCTCAGAATTAATCCTTTCTCTGTTCTGTCAAAATTTCTGTCAAAATTACATTCAGTCCTTAGTAAGGTAAGTAAATGACAGTATAGAAAATTTATCCCACAGTATATAAGTCCAAACCGCTAGTGATAGAATTTAGAGAAACAGCTTTGCTAATGAAATAAGCATTGTGACAGAAGAGAACAAAACTATCAGTCATCTCCAAATCACAACAAGGGAGTCACTTTCTTCAAAGTCCAAAATTTCTTTGCTCATTAAGACATCTACAACAAATTGAATGAAATCAAGTAATCAAAACTGCTTTTATTTGTATACCAATCGATACCAATTGATCAAACTATGTGGCTGACATTACTAATAAAACTAGCCAAAACAAGTTACCTCAAATAACCCATTCACTTCTCATGAGAGATTCAGCTATAGACATCACTAGCCTGGGTAAATGTACAATATTCATCTTCCTAGCCATACACTAAAGTTACTGCATATAAATAAAAAAGTAGACTGTACATTAATAATAAAATATTTAGTGATGACCTCTATACTTCAAGTCCATCTTACTTGCAAAGGTTGCTAGCTTTTCTTGCCAAATTAGAAAAAGTATCTTCACATGGGAGGGAAAATCTTGAGGGATAGGAATGAAAGTCTACACTTTCCCATTCAAGAAACACTTCAGAGAAGCCCATGCTTCTAACATACAACATTACATAGTGAAGCATACATAAGCACAGTCAAAATACTGGATATCAAGGACCTTCTCTGAAGGATAGAAACATTTCAGGAAAATAGAATGGCCAATCAAATGACCAGCACTATTAATTTTCTAAACTGTGCACTGTGCACTGTGCTTGGTTAATATATGCAAAACTGGCAAGCATACTAAAAAAATTAAATAAAACTAAAGCTGTATTATAATACAATTGAAGGTCTAAGCACACACTAGTAGAACATCTGCAAGATTCATCCAACATCTGCTTCATTATCCTTATGAACATGAATGTACCTTTGAATGATCCCACCAAAAGATATATTAAAGTTAATATAATACAAATTGACATATGGGAATTCAGAGTGATTAACCTTTATTACATTTAGCATGCTCTAACAAGCAAATCCAGAAAATATATTATTTTATCTCTTAATTACAAGTGAATATACTTAAGGTATAATTAATATAATTGTCTTTCTATACAGTGTGTTCTTTTCCAAATATTTGCCCCTTTCTTACTTTAATTCAATGCTTTCTAAAAATAACTATTGGATTTCAATTTGATACAAGACAATTATAATATATATTAATTTAAGAAGACCCTTGGAGAAAATTGTATGCAAAGGCTTATTTATAACACTTCTCCTCATCTTCATATAATATCACTTTTAAGTCATGCTGATGCTAGGGAATAACTCCAGAGACTAATAACACCACACTTAGTTTACATTACAATTCACAGTGTATAAATCACGTTCTTAATTTTCATCCTACTAGATGTTCACAGCACCATCCTGAGTCTCTGTTTTAATTATCTACCTTTAACAAATGAAAAACCTGGATAATCAGTGAGGTTATAATATTTTATGTTTGTTTCTTCTGTTTCTGCCTCAGCTAATAGGCTAAAATGACACATAAACCAAAGATCCAGGGCCCCCATATGCTTTCTTCATATACTGATGTTTCCTTCAGTAATTAATTTCACTTTGGTAGCCAACAGGAAATGCTTCATGATATCTACTTAATTTTAGCTGTTATAGTTGAAAGGCATGGAAATATCAAATCATGTTGCCAATCTTACAACTTATAACACTCTACTGCTTCCACATTGCTGGAAAGAAAAAAGTCCAACAAGACCCTGAAGGAGATAAGAAGTGGTGTAGCCTATCATTTGATAACCCAATAAATAGTCAACATGATTTTTAAGCAGATATTAGGAAAATGATAGCTATGTCACCAGTGTCTATGATACATTGATCCCCTAAATTAAAGAGAATAATCATAGTCTTCCAAGAATAAAATACACAAACTTAGGAATATTAACAGTGAATCATGTAAAAAGACTCACTACTGCAATTTAACTTCAAATGATCAAAACGTATTTTAATATACCCATTATTCAGTTCTTTAAGAATACTGCTTCCTCATTCCTTCTAATATCTTATATAATAATTTAATGTTATAATTAGCTTTGCCAAGGCATATGTTTACCCAGATGTTCATAATTATAGCTAATGTGTTAAGAGAACTAATATTCTTAAATACAACTTCATTTATGATAATCATAATATCCTTTATATTTAGAAATCAAACTGCAAGTATTGTTCTCTGGATCCTACAATATAAGGTAGGCCATTGGCAGTGATAATCACAGTCTACTCACAGCTGTCTCATCCTTGAGAGGCCAGAGCACAGAGATATGACAGAGGAGAGGCAAACTAGGTCAGCCTAGAGGCAGAATGTCAGTGAAAAAAAGTTCATTAGCATGTCTAACACAGGAATGCTGCACACTTAGAACTGAATATCTGGCTACAGTAAAGACCAAGAAAACTTATAGGAAATTTCAAACATCTCCTTTTCAGAAAAATCACTGAATCGAAGACACATAAGAGGTGACTTAGAATGAACAAAGAACAATACGTTTTATGGAGGGTGAATCTATTTGTGGTGAAATGAAGGCTTGTAGGAATAAGCTTTTAAACTGAGATGTAAGGGAAGAAGAATAAAGAAAATGTGATCTGTTCACAGTGGATCTTTATTTAATGGTAAAGAACAAAGTCATGTTATTTTCAGGAAAGTGGATAAAGCTAGAGGATGTCAAGCATACTAAATAAACCAGACTTTGAGAGACAAATAGATGTTTTTTTCTCATGTGTGGGAATAATGGAAGGAGAGGAGTGACTACTGGGACTAGAGATCCCAATTTTAACAATGAGTTTCAACATAAGTTTTAACAAGGAATAAACAAAATCACAGCACTTGATGTACATTCATGACATATCATAATTACACCTGTTATTTTCTATAATTAATATACACCAATAAAGTTACAATGTGGTTAGTTATTAAGTTCCTCATTTGGGCCAACTCACCATTCCTTTCTGAACCCCAGCAGAGTACAGCCTCATAGATCTAAGCATGAAAAAAATGTTTAAGTGATATGAATATCTTGTAAGTGTTAAAATATTGATAATATAATTTACTTTATTGGATCATATAATTTACTTTAACTGAACACTAAGTCTAATTAATTTGGATCATATAATTTACTTTAACTGAACACTAAGTCTAATTAATTAAATAATAGTCATTATAATAGTAACTGTTATGAAGGCCATTTAAAAAGACCTTAGTGAATATTTTAAAGGGGTTTTGGGGAAAGGAAATGTGAAGGTGATCATATTTCATTCGATATGCATGAAATCCTCAAAAACAAAATTTTAAAACTTACTTCCATTAGAACTAAAATGTCAGCTCTTTCTTGTCATGTTGATGACTTATTAAATAAGAAAAATAAGTATCTAGGAAGAGGAAAAAGTGAAAATATGCAAGAAAAGTGAGAAAATGATATTGACACATTATTTTTTACAATTTTTTCTATAGTTTTAAATATTTCCTTGTGTAAGTTGGCTTCAAACATATTAGTGAAACAATGACCACACGAGCTATGTGGATAAGCATGATCACACACTCACACCTAACAACAAGGTATGTACTAAAATAATGCTTAGGAACAAGATTCTATTTATCTACTGTGCAGTATTTTAATTTTAAATGTTCCATTTAAAAAATATTCCAATTCTTTTGCGTGCATAACTTCCCATTAACTGATAAAATATTCACCTTACTGGTGAGAATTTAGGAACCTTTAAGCATTTCCCCTATATCTTTAATAAATCCTAAAGTATGAGTAATTTTTCTTCATGATAAGAAATTTGGTTTAATATTTAAAACAGAAATATAACGACACAATCTTAAACATGTGTGTGTGTGTGTGTGTGTGTGTGTGTGTGTGCGTGCGTGTGTTGGAAAGAGAGAGAGAGAGAGAAAGAGAGAGAGAGAGAGAGAGAGAGAGAGAGAGATTTTTCTATCAACATGTTAATACTGCAGATTTAGGACATGAAGCAATTTATATACCTGTGCAATTCTTCCCATGTTTGCCTGGACAGTTCTTAGAAACACCATTCGTAAATAATCATCACTATACAGGAAACTTTGTGGGGACAGATACTGAATGTGATTTTAGGATACCCACACATCACCATCCAAAACTACTTTTTACCCATAGTAGTTTGGAATTAAGAGATGTAATTTCCAATTAATTTAATATAAAATTGCATTCAAAATATGTTCAGTAAGAATATATTGGGATAGATTCATGGAGCATATTTGTGACATGAGAGTTTGGTTCAGGGATCAGAAAAATAGAGAGAGAAAGATAGAAGGAGGAAGGAGGGAAGTATATATTATTAAAATTAGCTTCTTAACAGCCTTTTCTTACTCTTAACCCACAAAAATTAAAATTTCTAAATAAAATAAAGATTTAGAATTTACCTAAGCTTTGATATGTCATGCCTTTCTCATCTATTAGTAACTCTAGAAGAGAAACAATAAAATTTGTTATATAATAATAGAATAGAAATATAATAAAACCTGTTAAGTTTTTAAGGTATCTTCAGGTAAAAACAACAAGATCTTATTTATAAAATCACAGAATGAAGTGAATATCTCACCTAGCAGTCAAAAGTTGATCTGATTCATATTTGTACATTCATATTCATTGTTAAAAAGGACTACAATATTTTCATTGATGCATATATGAAAATATCTTTCTATTATATATTTGAAAAGTTTACTGATTGAATAAGTTTTACTAAAGTGATTTACTTGCATTTTGTCTAATGCAGTTTTTCATTATAGTTAATAGTTACATTAATAATTATATTACTATATTATTAATGTAGCTATTGAAAAGTAAACATCATAGCTCTATAATTGAAATAAGTGCTTATCTATTTATTATCTACACTGCTTTGATTTTTACTTAATAATAAAGATAAGTACATTGCCAAAAGAAAATATGTAGTGTAAAACTAAATAAATAAAGAGGAAAAAACAAAATTTACATTTACATGTTAATATTTGATGCTTTTCATCTTTCAAACTGGATAGTCATTTTTAATAATTAATTTGACACAATCTAGAATCTCTCGAGAAGAAAATTATCATTAGAGATTGTCCAGATCAGGTTAGGCTCTGGGGATTGTATTAGGGAGATATATAATTTACATTAACTGTTCTTTAAGGAACTGGTCACCCTGCATGGCAACAGTTCCTTAGTATGGGATCTTCGACTATTAACTTTGCAGAAAAGACTGGGCACTAGTAAGACTGAATGTGAAGTCTTTTTTGAACTAAGATTGTTTCAAAATCATGCCTTTCGTACACCTCAGTGATAAACTCTGACCTGGGACTGTACACAGAAATATCTTTCTGCTGTAAAGGCCTGCCTTAGTACTGTATTGCAGCAACGGAAATGAAACCAGGGTAAACATAACCTTAAGTGTGCAGCTACTGAAGGAAAAGAGAATGCAAGCAAGAGGCATTCATAATGCCAGCCACTGATGACACTCTGTACATGAGTCTCCTCCATTGTACCTCAGGCTAGAAAGGTTTGAGTTTTCATACATCCACTTGGAGAAAGAATTTAATTTAAAACAAAAGGAAAGATAGTTTGTTGGGGTTTTTTGCTGTTGTTGTTGTTTTTTGGTTTTTTTTTTTTTTTTTGAGATATCTTCATAATGACAGTTAGCACAAGAGGGAAAAAAAGAGATACTTTATAATCTGAATACTGTCAGGCCCACAAAGTATTTATTGATATTTGCATCTGGAAGAAACATAAATCTCCTTTCTCTAGAATTTACACCACAAACTCCCTCATATCTGTCTGAAGCTTCAAATGGAATTATTATTGTCCATAGCTAAAATTTACTCTTTCAGTCTCTGCCTGCCAACCCAATCTCAACATTATCACTCTCTAAAACAAATGCTTTAGGGAGAACAAGAACTTTTTTGTTGTTGGTTGAATTGTGTTGTTGTATTTATATATATTTTGAAGAAATACGGAAGTTTTTTATTACTTGTGGCAAATTTTAAAAGGATACAGAGATAAATTTGCTTTCTGTAAATTTCAAATAAATGACATTACTCCACTCAGAATCCAATAACAGGATCATCTTTTCCCTATATAGCCAATAACACAATGTCAGATTTTCAAAAACACTATTAAAGTAAATCATAGGCATCTCTGGTCCTCTCCTTTCTTGGAAATAAAAACCATCACTAACCAAAAATAACAGATATTTGACTGAAAAAATTCAGCAAATAAAAGCACTCATAAACAAACCAATCTCATAAGAAAAAAAAAGCCATAAAATTTAAAGAAAGCTCACTGAAACAATCAGATAAATAGGTATATATATATATATATATATATATATATATATATATATATATATATATACATGTATATATATATATCTTTATATATATATATATCTTTATATCTTTATATATATATGTAAAGAATATTTTTTGTTCAAGTCTACAGATTCTACTAAATAAAAGTTGAAGGCTTTTTGTCAGTATAGCAACAACTGCTCCTTGAATTTGTTGTTGGAATAATGTAAGTTTATCTTTCAAATGTTTCTGCTATCCTTTGGGAAAAGACCATAAGAAAAAGAATGGAAGCAAGATGCAATGCATCTGAATTCCATTCCTGTAATGTGTGAGACAAAAATAAAATAAAACTATAAAAGGAAATTGTATTTTTCATCAATAATTGAGATATTTCAAATTCTTCACCCAAGAAAGATCAGTAACAAATATCTGTTTAATGATACAATATTAAGTTTGGCTGTTTCCATTTGGGCCCTGGAGCTAAGACATTCCAAGAGTCCTGGGTACCCAAATCCTGTCCAGAGAAAGTTGATCTCCCCAAGTGCACTCATTCCTAAGACCACAGTTGAGACCCTACTTTCCTTCCAATAATTTTTAAAAGAGGGACTTGCCAAGGAGTCACAGGTCACAGGAACTGGGGAGCAGCGAGGGACAGGATTCTTCCTGTTTTTATCTGCACCCTGGGGCTAAGAATGACCAACAGCCCTCCAGACCCAAATCCTGTCCAGAGAGAGTTGGTCTGCCAGTAGTGCTCTCACACCTAAAGTCAGAGGATTACAGGCACACAGGCGGGACAACCTCCATTCAGAGACAGAAAGACCAATTAACACTAGACATAACAAGATGGCAAAAGCCAAGCACAAGAACTTAAGTAACTGAAACCAAGGCTATTGGGCATCATCATATCACAATTCTCACAAAACAGGTTAGTCCTCAATTCTCCCCAACACACTGTAAAAGCAAAACTCAGATTTAAAAATTGCATCTCATGATGATGATAGAGAACTTTAGAAAGGACATAAGTAACTCCCTTAAATAAATACAGTAGAACATAAATAATCATGTAGAAGCCATTAATGAGGAAACACAAAAATCACTTAAAGAAGTACAAGAAAACACAACAAAATAGGTGAAGGGATTGAAGAAAACCATCCAGGATTTAAAAATGGGGAAAAAAAGAGCAATTAAGATATCAGAAAGAAAGACAAACTTGGAGATAGAAAATCTGACAAAGAGATCAGGAGTCATAGATGCAAGCATCCCCAACAGACTACAAGAGATAGAAGAGAGATTCTCAGGAGCAGAAGATACCATTAAAAATGTTGACAAAATCATCAAAGAAAATGCAAAATGCAAAAAAGCTACTAACCAAAAACATCCAGGAAGTCCAAAACACAAGGATAAGACCAAACCCAAAGATATTAAGTATATAAGAGAGCAAAAATTCCAAACTTAAAGGGCCAGTAAATATCTTCAACAAATTATAGAAAAAAAAAAAAACTTGCATAACCTAAAGAAAGAGATGGCCATAAACATACAAGAAGCATGCAGAACTTCAAATAGATTGAACCAAAAAAGAAATTCCTCCTGTCACATAATAGTCAAAATATCAAATGCATAAAACAAAGAAAGAATATTACAGGTAGTAAGAGGAAAAGGTCAAGTAACATATAAAGGCAAACCTATCAGAATTACACCAGACTTCTCACTAGAGACTAAGAAAACTGGAAGATCCTAGACAAATGTCATACAGATCCTAAGAGAAAACAAATGCCAGACTAGGCTGCTATATCCAGCAAAACTCTCAATAACCATGTATGGAAAAACCAAGATTATCCATGACAAAACCAAATTTACACAATAGCTTCAAACAAATCCAGGCCTACAAAGGATAATAGATGGAAAACTCCAACACAGGAGGGAAATTACAGTCTAGAAAAAGCAAGAAAGTAATCTTCTTTCAACAAATCCAAAAGAAGAGTGCCAAAGACATGTAATTCCACCTCTAACAACAAAAAATAACAGGAAACCACAACTACTATTCCTTAATATCTGTTAACATCAATTTACTCAATTGCTAATAAAAACACATAGACTAACAAACTGAATAAGAAACAGGACCCAGCATTTTGCTGCATATAGGAAACACATCTCAGTGATAAAGACAGACACTCTTTGTGAGTAAAAGGCTGGAGAAAATATTCCAAACAATTGGTCCCAAGAAACAAGCTGGAGTAACCATTCTAATATAAAAAAAAATCTACTTTCAACCAAAAGTTAGCCAAAAAAAGATAAGGCAGGACACTCCATACTTATCAGGGGAAAAAAATAAATCCTCCAAATGCTCCAAATGCAAGGGTACCCATATTTATAAAAGAAAGTTTCATAAAGCACAAAACATATATTGCATACCTCACAGAATAATACTGGGAGACTTCAACACTCCACTCTCATCAATGGACAAATCATGAAAACAGAAACTAAACAGACCCAGTGAAATTAACAGAAGTTATTAACCAAATAAATCTAACAGATAGAACATTTCATCCAAAAGAACAAAAGAATATACCTTCTTCTCAGCACCTAATGGGACCTTCTCCAATATTAGCCATATAATTGGTCACATAACAGGGCTCAGCAGATACAAGAAGATTGAAATTATCCCAAGCATCCTATCAAATCACCACGGATTAAGATTGGTCTTCAATAACAATAATAATTACAGAAAGTCCACATATACAGGGAAGCTGAAAAATGATCTATTTAATAACTTGATAAAGAAAGAAATTAAAGACTTTTTAGAATTTAATGAAAATGAAGACTCAACATACCCAAACTTATGGAACACAATGAAAACCGTGCTAAGAAGAAAACTCATGGTCCCGAGTGCCTCCAAAAAGAAACCGGAGAGAGAACACATGAACAGCTTGACAGTACATCTAAAAGCTCTAGGAAAAAAAAAAGAAAAGAAGCAAATACACCCAAAAAGGAGTAGATGGCAGGATATAATCAAATTCAAAGCTGAAATCAACCAAGTAGAAGTAAAGAGAACTGTACAAAGAATAACAAACCAGGAGCTAGTTCTTTGAGAAAATCAACAACAAAGATAAACCTTTAGCCAGACAACCCAAGAGCACAGAGATAGTATCCAATTTAAGAAAATTCAGAAATGAAAAGGGAGATATAACAACAGAAATGGAGGATATTCAAAAAATTGTCAGATCCTACCTCAAAAGCCTATATTCAACAATACTGGAATATCTGGAGGAAATGAAGAAACTTTTTACACAGATACCAGGTACCAAAGAAAAATCAGGATCAGATAAATCTTCTAAAGTGTCCCGTAACTACTAAAGAAATAGAAGCAGTCATTAAAAGTCTCGCAATCAAAAACAGCACAGGACCAGATGGGTTTAGTGAAGAATTCTACTAGACCTTCAAAGAAGACTTAGTACCAAAATTCTTCAAACTATTCCACAAATAGAAACAGAAGGAACACTACCCATTTCATTCTCTGAAGTCACAATTACGCTTATAGCCAAACCACACAAAGATCCTACAAAGAAAGAGAACTTCAGAACAATTTCACTCAAGAATAATGTCAAAAATCTCAAGAAAATCCTTGCATTCTGAATCCAAGAATACATCAAAACATTGATTCATCATGTTCAAAGGAATACAGGGATGGTCCATTCCATCAATGCAATCCACTATGCAAATACAGTGAAAAGAAACATATGATCATCTCATTAGATTCTGAGGAAGTATTTGACTAAACTCAATAATGCTTCAAGAAAAAAATTGGGAAAGATCAGGAATTCAAGGAATATGCGAACATAGTAAAGGTGACATAGGGCAAACTAGTATCAAAATAAAACTAAATGGAGAGAAACTTGAAGCAATTTCACTACAATCAGGGACTAGACAAGGCTGCCCACTCTTTCCCTACCTATTTAATACAGTACAGGAAGTCCTAACCAGAGCAGTTAAACAACAAAAGAAGGTCAAGGGAATACAAATTGGAAAGGAAGAAATCAAAATATCACTATTTGCAAACGCTATGATAGTATACTTCAGTGGCCTCAAAACTTCCACCAGAGAACTCCTCAACCTGAAACAACTTGAGCAACATGTCTGGATATAAAATTAACTCAAATCAGTAACTTTCCTCTCTCAAATGATAAACAGGCTGAGAAAGAAAGTAGGGAAACTACACCCTTCGCAGTAGTCACAAATAATATAAAAAATACCTTGGTGTGACTCTCATCAAGCAAGTAAAAGATTTTTATGAGAAGAACGTCAAATCTCTGAAGTTAGAAATTGAAGATCTCAGAAGATGGAAAGACCTCCTATGCTCATGGATTGGCAGGATTAATATAGCAAAAATGGCCATTTTTCCAAAAGCAATTTACAGATTCAATGCAATCTCCATCAAAATTCCAACTCAATTCTTCATAGAGATAGAGCAATTTGAAAATTCATTTGGAATAACAGAAAGACCAGAATAGCAAAAACTGTAGCCAACAATAAAAGAACTGCTGGCGAATCATGATCCCAAATCCCAAGCTGTATTACAGAGCAATAGTGATAAAAACTATATGGTATTGGTACAGAGACAAATTATAGGAATGGAATTTTATGTCTACTTTCCCTTACCTATATTATAGAACCATGTGTACAAGTTAGACAAATCATCCCCATGTAAGGACTAAGACAACGGATACTAATGCCTTTTAGACCATGTGAAGGCATCATGCCTACCTTGCTGGTGTATTTAATGAAAAATGCATATCATTTAGCATATTGATGGTATATGGGTAAGGACATCAGATCAGAAAAGTATAACACTCTATCATTGTGTATTAGTTATATATTTCCTCATAAATCTCATTTCATACTTTTTCAGATGCAGGATAAGTGTTCTTTTCTAAGATTGGAGGCAGTTCATTCACAATAGTTTTGAAATTGCCATTCTTAACTTTTCTTAATTACTTTGCAAAGTAATTAAATTGACCATCTCACCTTCTTCCAAATGAAAACACATTTTGATACAGCTTCTTTCATGGTTTTGTTTATTTGGGTTCATTGGTCTTCAATTCTCTATTATTGGTTTCTCCCTTTCACTCATATAACTTGTCAATTTTCAAAATATTAACTGTCACCTCTAAAGCTGTTATCTTTAACCATCTATTAACCAACTATTCCAACCTGTAATCCTGAATCCTCAATTTTCTCTTCATTGAGCAGTGTGATAAAGCTGGAAACTCAGTGATGTCAAGCTTTTAATGATCTCACAGTCTTCCAGTATTCACATTATCCAAATACAAAATACTCAGATCCAAACCTATCCTTCTATCCTTTTCACATCATACCTTCTTATTGAAAGCCTGAAAATTTTCGAGAGCCATTCATTCGTTAAGAAGAAAGTTTAAGGGAAATAAACCTTATGTTGTAACTACAAACTGTAAATGACTCATTGAACAAAATATACAAGTTTCCACATTTTTTCAAGAATTTCTTCTAACCATAAAATAAATACTCAACAGTCAATACCATTTCTAACCATACCATATTTGCCAAGGACTCTAGATCTCGAATGCTCTTATAGTTACTAATGATTACAAGATAGTCCTACGAATTCCTGAATTATAGCATTTTGTTCAATAGACTGCTTACCATACTCTAAAATAAAAATAAATAAAACCATAGGTTGCTATTTTATGCCTCTAGCTTACAGCATTACACATATCTTTAAGGGATACATAGTGAAAGAAAGTAAGATGTGTGTTTGTGTGGTGTGTGTGTATGTGTGTATGTGTGTGTGTGTGTATACACATGTGCATCTACAAATAAAAAATCTTCTCTGCAAATGCTGTTGGGTGTTTCTGAATGAACGATGCATAGGTACAACACAATGAAGAACAAAAGCATGTTGATTATTGCCATGCAGACCACAAGCATATTGCAGTGGGTAGAAAAGAAGTTAATGGATTCCATGGTCATATTGCTGACATAATACTGATGCTTCCACACAGACTGTCTTCTTTCATGATACATTGATTCTAAAGCTGTTTGTAAATGCTAACCCAATACTGAATCGCTATTTATTTATTAAGGAAAACTAAACCACGATTATTTCAATGACTGATTTTCTAAAACTGTAGATATTAGCAACAGACTCTACTTTTGTAAAAATTTGGCAGGCTTGAGAAGTAACTCCTATACAATGAGTATTTGAACCTACTGTTGTTTCTTTTCTGGAACAAATCATTCTCTAAAATAAATCATTGGATGGGTTATTCAAGGAAGATATTAACCTCATTCAAAGCACTCCTGGTCATATCAAAATTGACTGCCACAATAACCCTTTCTTTGCCCTCTATAATCCCATCCCTTTTGATGTGTATTCTTTCATTTTGATTGACAAGACTACTTATATCAATGGGTCCTGAAAACAAAAAGGAGAAACAACAAAATGTCCTCAGGAAAATGTGCAAGAGTTCAAAAATAATTAAAGCTACAAAAGTAAACAGTCATTAGTGTGTGTGTGTGTGTGTGTGTGTTTGCGTGTGTGCACGCACATGCACTTGTGTCTTGAAAGAAAATAGAAAAAATATATATCAACTAAACCCTACTCACTTGCTTAGTGTTTAGTGGAGAAATGAATAGTAATTTCTGCAAAAACAATATAATGAATGAAAATAAGATCTCTGTGTGTACCCATGGGCACATTTACATCTAACAGAACTCTTAAAATAAAAATGAACTTCTCAAAGAGTTCTCAGAGGAGAACATTATTTCATATGTTCATATCAAAGGAACTTCCAAGATCGGTCATTACAAAGTCATTGTACAAAGTTCAGTGAGCAGAAATTAATTGTCTTTTATTCATTAAAAACAACCATATTTGACCATGAATTTAATGTGTCTATCTATCACCTTGAGTTTAATTACGAATCCCCAGGCTTCTGGGGCTTAAAACTAGACTCTCTAAGATAGGATGCAAGAAACTGTATATTAAAAGTAAATCCCAGTTATTCATTGATTTGATAACCTCTAGTTTAAATGAACAATTTCAGGATAGCAAATCTCAAATAAATTGGTTGAAGTAATGCTTCCATCCTGATATGTTTATAAGAATCTTCACTGTCTTTCAACTCCCCACAACAACTCCAATAAATCTCTAGACTTCAAAGATTCTCCAATACCTTGATTCCTAAATCACTCCTTGCCTAGAATTTTCGATTCCACAAGGTTCACAGAACATATTTTGTATCTCTATATCATATAATGATGTGATGTTTTACAACTAAATGACATTATGTCCACCCTATAGCAGTATGTTTTTGGCAACAGTGGCTCACTTATTGGGAAACATTTTTCTCATTTGACAGAGAAGTTTGTAGAACATGGAAGCAACCCAAACTGGTGGAGTATCATTTCATTTATCTAAACTCTAAAAATGACATGAAGTACTCAAGGAGCTATCAGACGAGTACATCATTTCACAAGCTTTTGTAACTACATTCTGATGTTTCACTTCAAATAGAAGGAATAAACAAAATTTGTTCAAGTTTACACTCTTGAGCCTGAGTATAAACTCTACAATTTTCATTTAATAAAAGCAAAAATATCAAACACAATTAGATAATTAATGAAAATATCAATTTTTTTACAATACATTTTTTTGAATACACACACACACACACACACACACACACACACACACACACGGTACTTAGCTCTGTGCTCAACAATATAGGAAAGTATTAAAAATTTGAGATTTAAATAGGTTTTGAATTATTAGTTAAATTTCTGCTCCTATGTCATGCAATAGCTTACAAATGAGTCAGTCAGTAGATTCTCCTTGGCATACATTCCCCCACAACTTAAATTTTTCTTCCTCCTTGATGTATGTAAAAATCCCCAAATGGAAAATTATACCTTCTTGGTAATTCATGATACAAACGTAGATATTTATAGATACTGCATTTATTTTTCTCACAGTCAATGATGTGTATATTTTATTTTCAGCTTTGTATAAACAGACACACAACAATAGACAAGATCACTGCAAAAATAATGATGAGGTACAGGGGAAATAAAATTAAGAAGTTTTATGATGCCTCTCAGAATTCTTCAAGGTAGACAAATTGTACAATAAAACTGAATAAGTAATTGCATCATCTCTTCATCAACTAAGGATCAGTGACATTTATCCCTGTGGTTCAATTGTATCTTTAAAGTAAAAGCCTGCAACCGAGCTTTTAGCTATTGAACAGAGCACTAGGTATGCAGCCAAGAACACAGGATTTAAGCTAATGTTTATTGTATTATCTTGCAGCCTCCTATATATAATTTGAATACACATACTGATTAGATTGAAAGCATTGGATGAGGAATCTTTTAAATTCTCATCAAAACAAAAATAAGTAGTTTCATCTTTTGCAATTTTAATTCATTTTCTGTGAAATACTCACATTGTATCACACAAAATTGTCTACCTGTCAATACATGGTCCCTAAAGGAATTTTATGAATTTCCCCACAGCAGTTAGTGGTTTAATAGAAATTTCGAGAAGTACAATGATTTTATAGGCCTGTGTACACTTATGAACCATAGCTAGAATGATCAAAAGGCGACACAGTTTTAAATTTTCAAATGAATTTGTTGGCTAATAAAACAAAATAAAGTGATTTTTACTTTTTCCTCTTAATGGAATTTATTGTATTTTTCTATTACGGTTATAAATAATACTATTAAAATGAGGAAGAAAGAAAATTTTAACCTTTTTCAAACCATCAACATTTGATTGTAATTTATGAGTCCCACCCTAAAACCTCTTACTAAGTTAATGAAGGTTTAAAAAGTAAACATACATAAAATAATATCTTAGGGTTTTACTGCTGTGAAAAGATGAGATGACTAAGGCAAATCTTCTAAGGACAACATGTAATTGTGGCTGGCTTACAGGTTCAGCAGTTCAGTCCATTATCATCAACGGAGGAGCATGGCAACACCCAGGCAGGCAGAGTTGAGAGTTCTACATTTTCACTGGAAGACTGCTAGAAGTCTGAATTCCAGGCAGTTGGGGTGAGGGTATTAAAGCCCAGTCCCACACTGATACTCTACACCAACAAGGCCAAACCTACTCCAACAAGGCCACACCTCCTAACACTGTCACTCCCTGGGCCAAGCACATACAAACCATCACACACACTAACACATGTTTCTAAGAAAATATTTTATTATGAATATATTCTATTAATTTTATGAGTATAGTCAATTTGCTTTTCATGATTTAATTAAATTGAACCAAAAATTTTAAAGTACATAAATTATTAGATATCCTATTTCACAAAGAAATTTTTTATATTTTCATTGTTCACGTTGTTTCTGAGGTTGATTTTCAGTGATTACATGTGTCAGAGAGTTATTTTGTGTAGTATCAGGAGAAGCTAAATATGATGATTGTCTCTCCTTGCTTTTTCTTAGGCTTTCACTAATATAATTTTCTTTCCCTAAATAAGGAAACATTATTTGTTTTTCGGGCATGCCCAGTATCTCTATTTTTCATTTCACACTTTCTTGGGATAATTTCTTTTTGTTGTAAAATTTCCTCTCTCGTTTTATCATCCTTCCATTTGTGTTACATTTCTTCCAGCTTTTCTATGATCTTCAAAGCTACCTGTAATGGCTCAATAATGTACAGAATTCTGAAAAGAAGTCTCAACCTTGAATGGATCTGACTTCGTTTATCCACTAACAAGCTGATGAGAACAAATCCTAACCTGATGTCAGAGTCATAAAATAAAATCCAATAAAATGAGTTGCTAAATTCATCCTTGATACAAAGTCTCGTACCAATAACTCCATTTGTGTCCAAGTATCCAATTACTTTCAAATAAAGGACATAGTAAGTTATTGTCATGTCTCCAACTGGGCCTGTACAATAATGTTTGTTATTATGACTGTACTGCAAAGACACACAGTGCAAAAAAAAATACACACAAAATGTTCCTTGGATGTCACAGTGCAATCAAAGTTCCTATGCTCCTTTCAATTCACATTCCTCAAATTAAGGACTAAAGAAGTCCATAAAAGCTATATGTAGATAATTCAGCATCTGTTTCCCCAATCCAATATCTGCTACACAGTGGAGCCTCAGTTATTAGTTAAATACAATAATGACTTGATGTTTACAACTTAAGAAAGTAATGTAACTTTCTACAAAGTTTCCCAATGCAAATTATATGTTCTTATAAAGAACACAGACCTTCTGCACTTTTTAATATCACAATTTCTTTCAAATTTCTTGTTCTGAAAAGCATTATCTGGGCACATGTTTTTCACATCAGTCACTAAACTCCAAATTACAAAAGAAACCACCAGAAATTATTTCTTGTCTCTCATTCTCACAGTAGATACATCAGTTATCACTTTATTTTCCCTAAGCCTCAAGTGAGTATTTGAGAATATTCTATGCAAAATCATTATCAAAGACACTTTAGAAACCTCTATATTTTACTTCTCAAGCACAAAGAAAAAAATCTGGGTTACAAGGATTCTTTACCAATGGATCATTATGTTTAGTTAGCTATATGAACCTGTTGACTGAAGTATTGATATGTTGCAAAAATGTTATGTTGTGGGTTGATACAAACCTACATATGCACAGCTACTGAATTCCTCTCATACTCAGTTATGTTTGACAATTTGTAGCATTATATATGTCTCAGGATTATCTTCTGTGGGACAAATTTATAGGGAAGATTGAAAACAAATCAGCCAACCTGATCTGAATTATCTTTCTAGATTATCTGTAGGATGGTGTGTTAAAGAGTAAAACACAACAGAAAGAAAAGAGACTGAAAATATGTTTCAGTGTTGAAAGAAACACTTCTCCAATAACACAGATACCACAGTGATGTCTGTGGCATTGCCTGGACCAGAACATAGATCCTTAACATCTTGCTTTTCCCCAGGACTTTTCTACACTGAGTACAAGTATGCTTTCCACGGGAAACCTAGGATACACTAAATAAGAGAACATTGTCCAAATACATTGAGGGAAGTTCAGAGAATGTTAAAGTCAAAGAAATGAGAGCAGAAGGGGAAAATGTAGTTCTTAAAGAAAGTTAAAGTTTTTGCTTTCAAAACCTGGATGAGGTTCAAAAGTGGGTGCAAATTTGACATTGAATCTCCTTTACACTCTGTAATTGAGTGGATTTCTACAAACCCAAAGTCTGCTTAGTAAATGGTAAAAAACAGAGGCCTGACATTCCTGAAAAATCATACAGGCAGGAGTGGGAGAAATGTCTGAGGAGGAATGAATAAGAAGTGGTATGTAAGAATGACTAGAACCAGGGTGTACAGGGGAAACTGCTAATACTACATATCCTAAGATCAACATATGTTTGAAGGAAGTACATGAAGGCATGCATTCATTCAATAAACATAGTAGTGGATTCTAATATAACGGAGGCATAAAAGAAGAAATAAAAACATTTTAAAAAAACTGAAACAGTGGAGAATCTAAGGATAAGAAAGTCCAGGATGAGGTAAGGGTACAAGTGACTTTTATTTTTACAAAGACACCAGGTTTGCCCTAAAAGGAAAACTGAGCCAATAAATTTATAACAAATAAGAAAACATCACGAAGGTGCTCTGTGTGTGTGTGTGTGTGTGTGTGTGTGTGTGTGTGTGTGTGTGTAAACATAGCATTACAGTTTTGTATGAGAAAAAACAACTCAGAAAAATATCTAAGAGAGCTTTCTTAAATGTGAGAAAAGCATTCAAAAGAGACTGCTGTGAGTCTGTGGAATTCAGAGATGCCCTAAAAGGTCAAGAATCAGACCAAGAGAGTGTGGGAAATAGGAAGAGTAAGAGCTTCCAGAGGAGGGAGCTGGGGCCTCTTTGGAATGTTGGAAAGGGAAATGGGAGTTGCAGAACCAGAACACACCCTGGGAAAGTTTTGAGCAGAAAGAAGGGAGGGTTGGGAGGAAGAAAAGATAGAAGAAAGAAAGGAGGGAGGAAAGGAGGGAGAAGAAAGAAGACCGGAAGAGAGGAAAGAAAAGAGAGTTAAAGTAGAAGAAAGCAGAAGAGAAAGAAGGAAAATAGAAAAACAGGTGGCCTGAAGGATCCCTGAGGCTATCAAAGAAGACAACAGTGTAGTTTGATTTAAGCCTGGAAGTGGACAGGCAGACCTTGGAAAGAATGGGTCTCATTATTTCCCAATGTTCCCCTTCTGCCTAAGCCCAGACCTCTAGGGACCACTAGGAACTCAAGGCCAAAGAGGGTGAGGCCGAGTCGCCCCCAAGCGGACGGGAGCTCCCCAAGCTCCCCAGATAGCTTCGATCCAACTTTCCCCATCCCTTTCCCGGCTCACCGAGGGCGCCGTCAGGAGACTGATACTCTCGCCCAGTGAGTCCAGGTTGACCCTCCGGCGGCGTTGGGCTCTCTTGGACCCGGCGGCGACTGCAGCAGCTGCCGCAGCGACAGAGGCAGCGGGGACTGGGGTGGCAGCCATAGCGGCTGCTCTGGAGCCAGGTGGCCCTGGCGGGCTCCGGCTGCCATTCCAGCAGAGCTTAGACAAGGGGCATTCCCCTTCCTCTTCCGGGCTGGTCTCCAGGTAATCGGAGCCCAGAGAGCTGAAGGACTCGGATGAAATCTTCCTGCGAGACATGCTGCTTGGAGACACTACTGCAGCAGAGACGGCGGCGGCAGCAGTGGTGGTAGTGGTAATGGTGGCGGTAGTGGTGGTGGAGGCAGGGACGCAGTGGTGGTGGTGACCGTGGCTGGATATGCTGTAGCAGGCAGCTTCAGTCGCTTCGGGGCTGCTTGGCGTTGCGCTCGCGCTCTCCCAGATGCGTGTCCCTGGGGCAGCTGAGCCCACCGAGCCAGCTGCTCATGGCGGGAACTTGGGTTGCCGAGGCTCCTTACGGCCCAGGCTCCGCAGTGGCGCCGGAGATGAGCTGAGGATTCAAGTACCGCCACCGCTGACTCTGCAGCTGCTGTTCTCCAAGCTCAGCCTCAGCACCGGCCAGTGCACAAAGCTCCCACTGAAGGACTGCGGAGATAAGGGTGCATGCAGCAAGGATCCTCCGCCTTGCATCTCGATCGCCCGTGGCTCGTGTCCTCCGCCCCCTCCAGGAGCTGCGCGACTCCCTCCTCCTCCCTTTATACCCCCGCCCTCCAGCGCTGCCTCCGCGGGCATCACGTGTCCCAAGCATACTCATTGGAAGTCTTTTCCTTTTCTGTCGCCAGATTTCGGGAGCAACTAGGACACTTTGCTGCTGTTCTTTCGGTTCCCAGCCATTGTGCCCTGATACCAGGGGGAGCGTACAGTAGTTGTCATAGGGCTAAAGGTTCCTAAGCCCAAATGTCCCTTGGCCCCTGAAAAACAGAAGGGCAGTGAGCACGCCCAATGTCTGACGCTAGGGTGAGGGCCATAGAATTGAGGGAGTGATCTCTCTCTGAAGAAAACTGACAGCCCGACCTAGAGTATTGGGGTCCCTACACACAGGCGTGCTCACGGACACAAACAGACTCATACACACACTCAACACACACACACACACACACACACACACACACACACACACACACACACACACACGCCATGTCCAAAGTCCAATGTCTAGTTTATTTTAGAAGTTCAGATTGGTCACATCAACTGCTCCAGCGGACACACAGGCAAAGGAAAAAACTACGGGACAGATTGTGAGGATGATTCCCCACCTCTAGTGAGGCCACGAGGACAGTGAGGCTAGCGTCTGTTCCTTGTTGCTTCATTTGTGGGAGCTCTTTTGGAGGAGCATCTCCCAGCTCCAGCTTTCTAAGTTCCAGTGCTGGACAGCTCCGCTCACCTCCTGCACCATGTTTGTCAGATGGTGACAGCATCTGATCTATTCCTGTACAGACTCCTCTCTTTGACCTGACCCTAAGGAGCATGCAGGAGGTTCCTATGAACCTAGACCACTGAACTTGTTCCAGATATGCATTTGGGAAAACCAAGGGCAGTGGCGATTCATACACCAAGAACAGATTTGCCACACTATGGGTCTCTTGAGTGTTAGTTTCAGCACACCAGCTTCGTTTTACAATTTGAACCATTGCCACCAGTCGCAGGGGTGGCCCCAAAGCCCTTGGTTAGTTCCAGAAAAGATTGTTCTGAAATTTTTAATAGACGAGGGTAAAAAGGAAGAGGAAATTGCAGTATCCCAGGGGAGGAGTTCCAAGCTTAGTTTCCTGGTGAAAGCGATTGTGCACCTTCCTCTCCTCCTGATCTCAGAAGGGCTTGGGCTTTAACTTGAAGGACACAAAAGCCACAGTGTTTTTATGCTCATTTGCAAAGGGCTAGTCTGGGTAAGTTAGATAAGTTTAAATGGACAGAGCATATTTCAAAACAAAAGAAAACCTCAGAGTTATTATTGCTTCCCTACTCCAATTTGCTTTTAATTCTAAATCTTCTTAATTGTTTAGAACAAACTGTAAAAATGTACTGAGCTTTCCTTTTATACTTTGGAAAAATCAGATCTTAAATAGACATTACAGATATGAAATGATTGTTTGCAGTACTATTAACTTATTTAAATACATATTCATATGTATGCTATATATGTAGTCGATACATATGTACATACTGTTTCACAGCCTATGGTAAAAGATCCCACTGTGTGATTTCACATTTTACCAGATTAAATTCAAGCCTGTGTTTTAAATTTATTATTAATATTACCATCATCCTTAATATTATTTATATAGTATTACAGATTCATGGTTAAATTCACCATTGCATCAATTAAGCCTATATGTCTTTGTTTATGTTAAAATTAGATACAGGATTGGAAATGAGTCTCTGCTATAGTAATTAAACACTAATTACATGTTTTGCAATTATAAAATTCTTGTAGCTTCATTTGTATTCATTCTTTGAGGACTTTGTACAATGTATGTTGATCAAATTCACCCCTACACACAGCTCTTCACTCCAATTACTCATAAATCTATGTCCCCACTTCTACATACGGGCTCTTCACTCTAACTGCTCCAATTACCCACACTGTCACAACTTCATGTTCTCTTTTTAATATTTTGATGGGTTAATATTACTGTTCTTAGTTGAGATAGTATTGTATCACCTCTTTTCCTTCTTTAGGTTCCTTCATGCTACCCTCCCTCAAACCCATGAAATCCACATTGTATTATCCATATACTCATATATGTGGAGCTATCCCCTGGAATTTGTTGGGTACAACAGGGTCTGCATTGTCCCATACCGCCTTAATTTCACATGAGGATTTATGTGCCCTTCTATGGTGGCATGACAATAGGTTTGATCTTATGCAGGTCTTTTGCAGATAACCATAGGTTCTGTGGCTTCATGAGTACAGTGGATCTGTCACATTCAAAACACAGTGTCCCCAGTTCTCTGCAACCACTGATTGGCTCTCAGATCTCACCAGAGCTATTTATTTGTACAGGCAATGACAGGTAGCAAAGAAACTAAGAACTGATTGAAGAGCAGAGAATATGTGCTAGTTGAATCCTCAGCCACAAATGGGACCCCCCCCCTCTCTCTCTCTCTCTCTCTCTCTCTCTCTCTCTCTCTCTCTCTCACACACACACACACACACACACACACACACACACACACACACACACACACGGAGCTGAGTAAGTAAATTAAAAGTTTGAAACTAGCCATGGCCTATAGTGATCAATTCTACTAAAAAGTCTCATAGGTCTCTCCGTTCTGTGTTACAATTGATGATATTTTTTGAAAATTGCATTCTTCCAACTTTTGGGTAAAATATCATATGTTCAGCTCAGTCAATTCCTAATTATCTTCTTTAGTAAAGATATTGCAATTTTCAATTTCTTTAAATGACAGATTTTTACAGCTATTTTTAAATACATTAAGTACTACCTTCCCTTCCTATTTCTTCAATTAACTATTACTGTACCCCTCTTTCCAAAAAAATTCTAAAACTTATCTTAATCGTTTTAAATCAAACAATATAATCAAAATCACTATGGAATTTTTATACTTGTGTGTCATTATTCTTTAGTTGACTCTATCCTCCCTGTTTTGGGCTTCTGTAACCCCAGGGATTAAAAAAATCAGAGTTTAGAACTGATCCATTTCCTTATCATTTAGGAACTGTGAACAGTTAGTATTTGAAACACTTGAAGGATTACACATCTTCCTGTTTACAGTGGAAGTTTATTTCCAGAAAAACATCTGAATCTATTTGACATTGTGTGTGTGTGTGTGTGTGTGTGTGTGTGTGTGTGTGTGTGTGTGTGTGTGTGATTTGAATAAAAGATTCTTACCGGAAGTGATTCAGATGAAGTGGTCTCACGGTTTCTCATACGAATTGCCCTGCCTTTGATCATAGTCCTCCCACTGACTTTTAAACCATAAAGAAATGGAAGTCCAAATATGAACTGGGCACCATCAGCTTTGCTTTCAAGAGTTTCTTTGTATTCCTGTTAAAGAATAAATTTCAAAATCTCTCAATATGAAGAGAGCTTTGTTCTATATTTGAATTAACATTATCAAAGATAATTATAACCTACCTTCCATTTAGAAAATTTGCTTCAGAGGTAGTAAATACACTACCTCTACTTTAAACTAACAAAATCATATTGCAATTGAATAATCTATGGTTTTATTTTAAGAGGGAGAAAGCTGAGCAATTCATGCCCAGAAACCTAGCTACACTGATCTATCATAATATAATATTAACAAATATAAACCTAAAAGATAGCTCAGCAGGTATCAGTATCTACCATCAAACCTGATGACATAAATTTGGTGCTTATGAACCATATGGTAGAAAGAACTATCTTGCGCACAAGCTCTGCTCTAACCTTTACATATATATCATCAAACAGAAGCACCCCCCACAAACACATACACATGCACATATACAATCAAGCAACCAAGCAATCTATAAAGTGTAATTAAAGAAGTCTTTAAATCTTGCTATTCTGTGGGATATATATATATATATAATTTGTAAATTATATATTTATATATTTATCGATTTTGGGTACCTAGGAGTTAGGTAAGATTGATAAATTTTGTGGGAAAAGACACTAGAAAGCAGATACACCATTGTAGTCAAGATAATTCATTTAATTTGATTTTTATCCTTCCCACAGAAACAAAGAAAAATTACACTTGATGTATTGGAATAAGAAATCAGTTCTGGTCTTTCTTTTCTCTTTCTTCTCTTGTTTCCTGCTCTTCCCCTCTCCCCTTTGTCCCTTTCCTCCCCATTCCCCTCCCCCTCTTCCCTCCACATGCTCATGGCTGGCCTTTACTCCTCTCCTCTTCTACTCTTTAAACCTTTCCATGTGGAAAAAAAAAAAGAAATCAGTTCTGATTCTCCTTTCTTTTTATACATTCAAAGCCCAGAACTTCCCTAATCTTTTTCCTCCTTCTATGTCTCCAGCAAGAAAATTTGCAACAACTTTATAAATGTTCCCTGATGGAGTGTTCTTCCATAGTACCAGAAGACTCAGGAAACTGAGGGAACTACAGTCAATTTGTGCGTAAATCTGGCAGCTCACAAGGACCATATCTGTTGTGTGTGAAATATAGTAGTCAAATTATTAACTAGACTAAACTTTTCTGGATTTCCAGCCTGAAAAACTGCATGAATGCATACACATCGACACACACACACACACACACACACACACACACACACACACACACACACACTCATACCATTTTGTATGGCATATTCTTATATCCTCACAGTTTTTTATTGTATTAAGATATGCTTCTCTTATTCCTAGTTTCTGTGGGGACATTTGCTGTTATAGCATGAGTAAATTATTTACTGTAACATGGGCATTGTGGAGTTACAGGTAACGAAAGTGGTATCACTTCCTCCAGCTACCATAACCTGTCAGAAGTACGAAAGGTAGGAGCATCATGAACATTTTCTGTGACAAAATATTGAAGAGCCTAGTCGCATGCACACAATGACAGTGACGCTAAGTTTATGAGTATGTCAGCTATATCACATCCAGAAGACAGTGTTTCACTCCTCCACAGTCTAACAGGGGCCAGGTGTACCTTTCCAGTGAAAGTCTAACGTATAAAAAGGAATGTTGTATTATGTATTCTTCCAGAATTTTAAGGAAAATTAACTACTAAAAGTAGTGCCAAAATGAGAAAAATCTGATTGTATCATCTGCAAATAGTCACATGAGAGATAATGTAATTTCATCACCCTATGGTTATATTCTAGCATAGAATTATCCTTTAGAGGTGCTCACTGTTAGAGAGGGAGAAAAAAGATAGTCTGGAATTCAAGTAGAGCAGCAAATTTAACAATATACTTAATAGTTTCAGAATGATAAATAGATAATAGATGTTTTTGGTACTACCAAAAAAAAAATCAAAGGCACAAGGAAAGATAGTAACTAAACATTGTATTTTGGCACCTCTAGCAGACTACTCCATATCTCAAGTGGCTTTGTGCTGAACCATGTATAGTGGATAATCGTTTTTCCTTCCTATCCAGTAGCTCAAGTAAGCTATGTACCCGGCTATAATATCCAATATTTTAGTCTCTAAAGTGTATACTCAACATTCTTAGCTCTCTATACACTTCACTTTAGCTCATGTGTTTTGGAGCACCAAGTGTAGGCTGCACTTTGATAGTATTATGCTTGATCTTGTGGTAGTTTAGACTGAACTATTAACTTTACATGCCTAATAACCATAATATTTATATATTATATTTATCATATTATAATGCTATATGTTAAATAATGTAGTCATAATTATATATTTATATACATAATTAGTATATATTTTATTTTATTTTTTCATTTCTTTTATTGGATATTTTCTTTACTTCTATTTCAAATATCCCTTTTCCTAGTTCCCCTTCTGGAAACTCCCTACCCTATCCCCCAACCCCCTGCTTCTATAAGGGTGCCTCCCTTCCCACCCACCCATTCACCCACTCCCTCCCTCCTCCCTGCCCTAGCATTCCCCTATACTGGGGCATTGAGCCTTCACAGGAACAAGAGCCTCTCGTCCCATCGATGATAGACAAAACCATCTTCTAGTACTTATGCAGCTGGAAACATGGGTCTACCATGGTACTCTTTGGTTGTTTAGCCCCTGGGAACTCTGGGGTGTCTGGGTGGTTGATATTGTTGTTCTTCCTATAGAGTTGCAAACCCCTTCACCTCCTTTAGAACATACCAACCACACTTTTTCCTCTCTCTGTTTTTCTCAGTCCCTCTTCCACCTCCTCTCTGACCCCCTATCCCTTCTTCCTCTGTTTTTTATTTTTCAGAAAAGGGAAGACCTCAGTGGAAATCAACCAGCCATTTCAATACTAAGTTGTAGTAAGACTATGTACCTTGTTATCTTTAAAGGCTAGCAAGTCAATCCAATAAAGGATAAGGATCCCAAAAGCTGGCAACAGAGTCAGAGACAGCTCCTTCTCCTACTGTTAGGAGTTCCATAAAAAGATCTACCTACACAACAGGAACATATGTATAGAAGAGCTAGGTAAGTCCCATGTAGTCTTTCTGGTTCACTATTCAGTCTCTATGAGTCCCTATGGGCACTTGTTGTTTGTTTCCTTGGGTTTCCTTGTGAAGTCCTTGACCCTTCTGGCTCTTAAAATCCTTCCATACTTCTGCTGAATCCCTCAAGCTCTGCTTAATGTTTGGCTGTGTGTCTCTGCATTTGTTTCTAGGAGTGGCAGGGTGAACTCTCTCTGATGACAATTGGGCTACACATCAATCTATAAGTATAACAAAATATCATTAGGAATCATTTTATTGACTTTTTTCCTATTTGTGTTTGATTCTTTCATGGGTCTCTGAGCTATCCAGCCTCTAATTTCTGGCCCTCCAGGCAGTGTCAAAAGTAGACTCCCTCTCAGAACATGGTACTCAAGTTTGACCAGTCACAGGTTAACCACTCCCACAATTTCTGTTCTAGTTTGGAGGCAGGACAAATTATAAGTCAAAGGTTGTGTGGGTGAGTTTCTGTCCCAATATCTATACTAAAAGTTTTGCCTGGTTTTAGGATATGGGTCTGTATGACTACCACAAGGAGACTTAGTTAGGGTCACTCTTATCATTTCCTGGGAGTATTTTTTTGTCCTGCCCTTCCAATTTCAGTTGTCTGTTCAGTACTCTCTCTCTCCATCAGTCCTCTACATACCTGATCCCTTCTGTTCACACACCCCCATCCCTGTCTAGCCCTTTCTCCCCATCCACCTGAGATATCTATTTTGTTTCACCTTCACAGTGAGATCCATCATTTGCCCCTTGTGTCCTCCTTGAGTCTGTGTATTGTAGCAAGGTTATCCTGTTTTCTTTCGTGAGACTAGCTCACCTCAACATTTTTTCTAGTTTCATCCATTTGCTTACAAATATTAAGATGTAGTTTTTCATAGTAGAATAATACTCCATTTTTTAAGTGTACCACATTTTCTTTACTCATTCTTTAATTTAGGGACATCAGAGTTGTCTCCAGTTTCTAAATATTAAGAATAAGACTGCTATGAACACAGCTGAGCATGGATCGTTATGGTATGGTAGAGCATCTTTGGGCGTATACTCATGTGTGATATAGCTTGGTTTTGATGTAGATGAATTCCCAATTTTCTGAAAAATTGTAATGTTGATTTCTAAGGTGACTGTACAAACTTGCACTCCCAGCAATGGGGGAATGGTCCCCATGCTCCACACCCTGAACAGCATGATGGGTCACTTATGTCTTTGATCTTAAACATTCTGACTGGTATATAAAATTGAATATCAGGGTTTTTTTTTTTTTCTTCTCTGATGGCTACAGACTGAAGATTTCTTCAAGTGCTTGTCTGCCATTATGGATTCCACTCTTGAGAGTTCTCTTTTGGGGTTTATAATCATTTTTATTAGTTATTTTACTTATTTACATCTAAAAGTTATCCCCTTTCTAATGCCCTCTTGCCTGTGCTTCAGTGAGGATGCTCAACCACCCACCACCCACCACCCACTTCTGCCTCACTGGCCTAGCTTTCCCCTCTACTGGAGAATCGAGTCTCTACAGGACCAAGGGCTTCCCCTCCCACTGATGTCCAATGAGGTCATTCTCTGCTATATATGCAATTGCAGCCATGGGTTCCTCCATATATACTCTTCGGTTCGGGGTTTAGTCTCTTAGGGCTCTGAGGGATCTGATTGGTTGATATTGTTCTTCCTATGAAGTTGCCAACCTCTTCAACTCCTTCAGTTCTTTCCTTTACTCCTCCATTGGAATCCCCATGTTTAGTCAGATGGTTGGCTGTGACCATCCATATCTGTATTGGTTATGCTCTGGCAGAGCCTCTCTGGACTATCTGTATCAGGCTCCTATAAGCAACATTTCTTTGCATCAGCAATAGTTTCTGGGTTCGGTGTCTGCGTATAGGATAGATCCCTAGGTGAGGCAGTCTACAGATGGCCTTTCCTTCAGTCTCTGTTCTACTCTTTGTCCTTGCATTTCAATTAGATGGGATAAATTCTGGGTTAATATTATTGAGATGGGTGGGTGGCCCATCCCCCAACCAGAGGCTGTGCCTAACTACTGGATATGGTCCATACAGGTTCTCTTTCCTCTTTATTGTGTATTTCAGTTAATGTCATCTCTGTTTGGTTCTGGAAACCTCTTTCTTTCCTGGCATCTGGGACTTTCTAGTGATTTCCTCCAGTTCTCCATCCCCCATTGCTAAATAACTACATTCAATTTCTTGACCCTCTGTACTTCTCCCCCATATCCTCTCACACCTGATCTTGTCCCCAATTTTCCCCCTGCCTCCTCTCTCCCTCCCAGTTTCCCTCTTTCCCAGGACCCTCCTTTTCTCTACCTCCTGTGATTATTTTGTTTCCCTTATAAATAGGACTGAAACATCCATGCTTTGGTCTTTTTCTTCTTAAGCTTCATATGATCTGTGAGCTGTATCGTGGGTATTCCGAGATTTTGGGCTAATATTCACTTAACAGTGAGTACTTACCATGTGTGTTCTTTTGTGACTTGGGTTACATCACTCAGGATGATATTTTCTCATTCCATCCATCTGCCTGCAAACATCATGAAGTCCTCTTTTTAAAATAATTGAATAGTACTCTAATGAGTAAATGTTTCATATTTTTTGTATCCTTTTCTCTGTCAAGGGACATCTAGGTTGTTTTCAAATTTTGACTATTATAAATATGGATGCTATGAACATAGTGAAGCACATGCCTTTGCTATATGTTGGAGCATTTTTGGGTATATGACCAGGAGTGCTATAGCTGGGTCCTTAGTTATTGCTATGTCCAATTTTCTGAAGAATTATCAGACTGATTTCCAGAGTAGTTGTAACAGCTTACAATCCCACAGGCAATGGAAGAGTTTTGCTCTTTCTCCACATCATCACCAGCATCTGCTGTCACCTGAGTTTTTGGTCTTTGCTATTCTGACTGGTGCAAGGTAGAATCTCAGGGTCATTTTGATTTGCATTTCCTGGATGAATAAGAATGTTGAACATTTCTTTAGGTGATTGTTGGCCATTCAATATTCCTCAGTTGAGAATTCTTTATTTAATTCTACACCCCATTTTTTTTATTGTAAAGGATTTTCTTTATAAATCCTGGGTTTTTTTCTTATTTTACAGATTTTTTTTCTTCCATCTTTATTAAATTGGGTATTTCTTATTTACATTTCAATTGTTATTCCCTTTCTCAGTTTCCAGGTCAACATCCCCCAACCCCTCCCCCTCTCCTTCTATATGGTTGTTCCCCTCCCTATCCTCCTCCCCTTACCTCCCTCCCCCCAATAATGACGTTCACTAAGGGTTCAGTCTTGGCAGGACTAAGGGATTCCTCTTCCACTGGTGCCTTTACTAGGAAATTCATTGCTACCTATGCAGTTGGAGCCCAGGGTCAGTCCATGTATAGTCTTTGGGTAGTAGCTTAGTCCCTGGAAGCTCTGGTTGGTTGGCATTAGTCTACACCCTATTTTAAATGAGGTTATTTGGTTTTTCTGGGGTCTAACCTCTTGAGTTCTTTATGTATGTTGGATATTAGCCCTCTATGGGATGTAGGGTTTATAAAGTTCTTTTCCCAATCTGTATGTTGCCATTTTGTCCTGTTGACAGTGCCCTTTGCCTTACAGAAGCTTTTCAATTTTATGAGGTCCCATTTGCCTATAGTTGCTCTAAGTGCCTGAGTCATTAGTGAAGAATTCTACAGAACTTCAAAGAAGACCAAAGACCAATACTCTTCAAACTATTCTACAAAATAGAAACAGAGGGAACACTACCTAATTCATTCCATGAAGCCACAATTATGCTGATACATAAACCATACAAAAACCCCACAAAGAACAAGAACTTCAGGCCAATTTTCCTTATGAATGTCAATGCAAAGTTCCTCAATAAAATTCTTGCAAACCAAATCAAAGAACACATCACCATGATCATTCACCATGATCAAATAGGCTTCATCTTAGGTATGCAGGGATGGTTCAATATACAGAAATCCATCAATGTAATCCAGTACAGAAACAAACTCACATAAAACAATCACATGATCATCTCATTAGGTGCTGAAAAAGCATTTCACAAAATTCATGTTAAACCTCTCAGAAAGATCAGGAATTCAAAGCACATACCTAAACATAATAAAAGCAATATACAGCAAATCAATAGCCAACATCAAATTAAATGGAGAGAAACTTGAATCAATCCCACTAAAATTAGGGACTAGACAAGGCTGCCCACTCTCTCCCTCTTTTTCCAATACAGTACTTGAAGTTCTTGTGAGAGTAATTAGACAGCAAAAGGAGGTCAAAGGCATACAAAATGTACCAAATTTTTAATTATATTATCTGGCGTAGGCTTATATTTTTCAAAACCTATTTTAATAAGTGTACTTAAATGCTTTAACCTCCTTTCTAGTTCATCACCCACCAGAGGTAGTAAAAGAAAAGGATAATGGAATAAAAGAAGATATATTCCTGTTTAGATATAGTTCTTTGGAGTGAATCTAATCTGCTTTGTCAGGATATCAGCTGTGCTGTTCAGTTCACAAGAATTAGCAGCAATAGGTTGATCTAATCAAACACAAATCAAAACTCAGCAAAGGTGTTTCTATCCAGAAGGAACCACATCACTCTGTCAATTGGCCAATGACGAAGGGTCTCTCTTATTGATTTTCTTGAATAACCATCTCTTTTTGCTGTTGGATGATCATTATAACAGTAGAACTTCTCAGGAAGCCAATGGGATCCATGGGCCAGACAACTAAGTTTGGAGGACATAACTCTGCTGGCTGTGCCCCTAAACAGACATAAATGGGAAGAGGTTGTGTTGTTGTAAAATATAAAAAATAAAAAAAGTACAGTTGTCCTTTGTCCCCACTTAGGTCCGGCACTGCAGTGCCCCAAGATATCTGCTAGATATCTTAATTCCCAGTCAGCAAAGCCTCTCACCCACTTTGCTCCATCGTATATCACACTGCTGAAGGCCTCTTTCTCTCTGAGCCATCAGCAATCTCTCTACCTATCTAGTTCCCAAGGCAAGTTTCCATGCCAGAAACACACATCCCAACTCAGTGGTAGCCCAGACCAGCCGCCCCACACTCCATTACACTTAAATCTACACATTAAAGAACACACAACACAATAACCTTTGACCCAATTGATAAGATATAATTGCCCACCTAAACATACAAAGCCTGGTACACATCCATCCCTTAAAAACATTTATAACAACCTGCAAAGGTACAGCATGGAATCTTAACGTCACCTGCCATGGCTTCTTGCCCTCTCCCTCCTGTCTCTTCTCCTGAAACAGATCAGTCTCATCCTCTTCCTTCAAACTTCTCTCCCACCCATCCTTCCTTCTCCTCCAATGACATGCCTCCTTCTATCCTGTACCTGCCCCCCCCCCAGCCTGGATTTTACAAATTCAGTGGGGAGAAGGTTCTGGTGAAGTCACCTGATTCCTGAATATGTGACTAGATAGCTGTCCTTGGGGCAGTGGAATTAGGATCAAAATACAAATAACTCCATGGCAAACCACATTTCCCCCTTTTTGTCCAGTTAAAATATATCAATTATTACCATTCTACAATTTATAAAACATGCGATACACATAACACCCCATCCATTAATTTTATCCATTACCTAAAGTACCTTGTGTCACCTATGCTAAAAGACTATAATTCTATACCTGACTTATATCCTGGTTTGAGTTTGTACACCATCTAAAAAAACACTCTTTCAAATTTATTATCCTTCTCAATGCTAAACAGCTTGGGTTGTTTACAAAACTACCAGTCTTCACCCACATCAGAAATCTTTGAATGACCCAATAACTACACATATAGGAAGACTAACACGGCTTCCAGAAATAAGAGGTTGCAAAGACAAATCTCCACTAGCACAGTCATCTGTTAGCAACATGTGAGCGCAAGTCTTCAGCCTTTTAGCCCACAGATTTTTGAAGGGCTGATGACTCTGTTTTGTCAGAGCTTATCAGTCAACTATTCTGTATGATTTGTCCTTTTCTGGACAGTATTAGTCTGCAGATGAAACAGGAAGTTTTGTCCAGTTGCTGCCTAGCCACAAAGTATTGCCTCATCTGTAGGTAGAGATGTTCATTTTCTTCATTAAATCCAACAAAGAGGAACTGTTAGGAGCAAATATGTCTCAACAAAAGATAAATAACTTTAATCTCAAATTTTGTGGATTTCTGATGTTTTTTAGAACCATTTATCTATATAAGACTATCTTAACTGTTGTCTTTATATCTTAATATTATCTTGAAAGTACTCTCACAAACTCAGAGCCATAAATTTGCTATTTGGCCCTTAACTCACATGTGTAATAAACTCAGAAATTTGTAATGACATCATTAGAAGGACTGGCTCTAAACCTTGTACTTTTAAACTTTGTCAAATAAATTCTATACCAAAGCAAAGATGATTTTAGTGTAGTTACTAAATCAGATTATGACTGTATAACTCAATCTAGCTGATTCCTCTCTGTTAAATTACAACCATTTCTAAATTTCTCATAAATACAACTTTAAAATATCCGCTTTCAGCCCCCCAAAAGTCCAGGGAATTGGGGCAATGACTCCTCCATAACTTCTTCAAGTTGTACATGGGCGTTGAGATATCCTTGGGGTAAGGGGTGGGAAGAATGAAACAAATTCTTTAGTCAACGTGTCCTGACTGGACCCAGCTGAAAGTCCTTGAGACCAGGAATCTAAGTAGGTGCACTCTAAAATATAACTCTCAAGACAAAAGTTTAGAATTGAGATATCTTTTTGTTTGATTCTCCTGAATCATTTTTTTTCAGGAGGTCTACCACTATCAAATCTGATCAGTATGATGCTCTGAGGTTTCCAGAGCCTAATCACACTTTTTAAAAACACAAAGACAAAATCTTTCTCCCAAAATACTGTGTTTCTTAGTCTGTAACCAGGAAAGCTTGTATTTTACACTCTCTCCCAGAGTAATAATATAACCATAAAACTCAAAGTCACACCCATTATGAAGATTAAACAATTTTTTAAAAAGGAAGTAAGCTAAACAATGAGCCTGATAGGCTTTTGTACTCTATGATATCAGGAAATGAACCCAAAATTCCCATGGAGCCCACATTAAGAGAATCTGAGCTTCCTGTTGTGGTAAATATCAAAAGTAACCACAAACCCTTGTTAGCCGGCATCACTGAGCCATATGGCCTTTAGTGGGGTAATTCATAAAACGAACCAAATGCCTTCTATCAATTCCAATATCAATAAGCAACATATCAAACTAGGACTTTAGCCCAAAATATATCCATCTGTTAAGCTCTCTACCCAGAGCCACAGATTTTTATTTAACTTTAATTACTTGTAAATATCACAATAATCTACTTGGAGTCAGTGACTAATTTTTCCCTAAGTTCCAAACCATGAATGAAAAACCCCACGTGATTTGTGTAATCTCTATATGCTCCTTAAAACAAAGTTAAACACCTTCTATCAATTCTAATACCAATAAGCAATGTATCAAGCCAGGACTTTAGTCCAGAATATATCCATCTGTTAAGCTTTCTACCCAGAGCCACAGATTTTTATTTAACCTTAGTAACTTCTATAATATATCTCTGCTTTCACTCTGCCCAGTGTTACAGACATTTATCACAACTCTCTACCTGCAGTTAGTGACTAAATTTTCCCTATTTAAGTTCTGAACCGTGGGTGAAAATCACCACATGATTCAGGTAATCTCTTTACTCTCTTCTTTCTAAGAACAAACTTAATCACCTTTTTAAAATACCTGACATTAAGAAGTAGCTAGTCTAAATGGGATTTCAACCCGAAATTCCCATGGAGCCCATATTAGAGTGAATATTAGTATCCTGAAAGATTTTCTAAACAACTTTCTTTAAAAAAAACAAAAACAAAAACAAAAACAGCTTTTAATCTCTAACTCTCTGATCTGTCATTACTTATTACACAACAGAGGACCTATAGCCTGCCAGCCCAAGCTACTTTCCTGTTTCTTTGTTTGAATTCTCACCCTTGAGATATCACATGACTTAACATGGTGCTGGTCTCCTCTTAGAAACTAAAAACTTTCTCTCAAGTCTTAGGATTACTAGTGGACTCTTGCCCACAAGTTGATTTGCTAGCTGTTGTTGTAAAATATAAAAAATAAGAAGGTACGGTTGTCTTTTACCCTGCTAGGTCCTGCACTGTGGTGTCACAGTGTCTCCTGCCCTGACACACTTTTCTACACTCAAACAGATACATGAAAGAACACACAACACAATAACCTTATTAGTGAGATATAATTGTCCACCTAAACATACAAAGCCCAGTACCATCCATCCCTTAAGAACATTATTAACAATCTGTAAATACACAGAGCAGAATCTTCACGTCACCTGCCATGACTTCATTCCCTCCCCCTCCCATCTCTTCTCTCTATTCCAGTCTCCTTCTCTTCCTTCAAACTTCTCTCCTGCCCATGCTTCCTTTTCCTCCAATGACAGGTCTCCTTCTATCGTGTGCCTGCCCCCACCTGAATTTTACAAATTCAATGTGCAGAAGGTTTTGGTGAAGTCACCTGATTCCTGCTAAAGTGACTAGACAACTGTCCTTAGGGCAGTGGAATTAGCATCAAAATACAAATAACTCCAGGGCAAACCACAAAAGGATTGGTGGGGCTGGGTTTCAAGATATTTAAGCTTGTGTCCTCAGAGGCCTCTGCTAGGAAACAGGATGATTTTGGCAACCCACTTCTCTCCTGGGGACCAAAGGGTGAATCCAGTGCCAAACAAAAAAGGAGACCATGAAAATTTCACCTCTGACAGCTGTGCCCCAGAAAGATGCAACTGGGAAGGAATTGGTCCTTCCAAATACTTTATCAAGATAACTAATGTATCTAAAACTCCAAGTAACATTCAAGCCACCAAATGAAAACACTCAAGTTGTTCTGTCTCAGTACAAACCTTGCTTGCTACTTAATTTTCCTTAATTAACATGGACTAAATATTTCCAAGTTGCTATGTAATGAATAATTATAAAGTTAATTGTTTCTAGGATAGGGTCAAGAGTTTTCAACGTTCTTTTAGTTTTTATAGCTCGAATTTTTATTGCATAGAGAAAGAAAGTGCCTACCTTTTAATGCTAAATGAATTAAGCCTAAATTTATAAGAAGAAAGCATTGTTCCTCTAAGAAGATTAAGACTGCCTTGTTAGTAAGAAAACACATGTTTTGGCCCAGGGTAAGGAGAAAACTGCCTGCTCCTTCTGTTCTCTGCAGCTTCTCTATTTCCTTTTCTGCTCTGCATTCTGCAAATTGCTCTCCTAGTTTTTTATATTAACTATAGTTTCTAAGTTAGTCCACTCTTCATTCTCCTTCTAAACTTGCTCTCTCTTCCTAAAAACTCACAAAAATGCTGTTAATCTCAATGCCTTTCCTCCTAATTTAAAATGTTATTAATATTTTTATCAATAAACATTTCATTCTTTCACATGTTTTGCATATTTTTATACCTAGAGTTGCATAGAAATTTTCTGGGCTCTTACTAGGTTATTCATTGCTACCTATGAGGTTGGATCCTTGGGTCAGCTCTTTGGGTAGTGGCTTAGTCGCTGGAAGCTCTGGTTGATTGGCACTGTTGTTCATATGGGTTCTTAAGCATGGTCAAGCTCTTTCAGTCCTTTCTCTAATTCCTTCAAGAGGAGTCCTGTTCTCAGTTCAGTGGTTTAATGATGGCATTCGCCTATGTATTTGCTGTATTACAGAAAGATAGAAACAATCCCATGCATGCTATCAGACCACCACGGCCTAAAACTGGTCTTCAATAACAATAAGGGAAGAATGCCCACATATACATGGAAATTGAACAATGCTCTACTCAATGATAAACTGGACAAGGAAGAAATAAAGAAAGAAATTAAAAACTTTTTAGAATTTAATGAAAATGAAGGTACAACATACCCAAACTTATGGGACACAATGAAAGCTGTGCTAAGAGGAAAACTCATAGCTCTGAGTGCCTGCAGAAAGAAACAGGAAAGAGCATATGTCAGCAGCTTGACAGCACACCTAAAAGCTCTAGAACAAAAAGAAGCAAATACACCCAGGAGGAGTAGAAGGCAGGAAATAATCAAATTCAGAGCTGAAATCAACCAAGTAGAAACAAAAAGGTCCATAGAGAGAATCAACAGAACCAAAAGTTGGTTCTTTGAGAAAATCAACAAGATAGATAAACGCTTAGCCAGACTAATGAGAGGACAAAGAGAGTGTGTCCAAATTAACAAAATCAGAAATGAAAAGGGAGACATAACTACAGATTCAGAGGAAATTCAAAAAAATCATCAGATCTTACTATAAAAGCCTATATAAAACAAAACTTGAATATCTGCAGGAAATGGACAATTTCCTAGACAGATACCAGGTACTGAAGTTAAATCACGAACAGATAAACCAGTTAAACCACCCCATAACTCCTAAGGAAATAGAAGCAGTCATTAAAGGTCTCCCAACCAAAAAGAGCCCAGGTCCAGACGGGTTTAGTGCAGAATTCTATCAGACCTTCATAGAAGACCTCATGCCAATATTATCCAAACTATTCCACAAAATTGAAACAGATGGAGCACTACCGAATTCCTTCTATGAAGCCACAATTACTCTTATACCTAAACCACACAAAGACACAATAAAGAAAGAGAACTTCAGACCAATTTCCCTTATGAATATCGACGCAAAAATACTCAATAAAATTCTGGCAAACGGAATCCAAGAGCACATCAAAACAATCATCCACCATGATCATGTAGGCTTCATCCCAGGCATGCAGGGATGGTTTAACATACGGAAAACCATCAACGTGATCCATTATATAAACAAACGGAAGAACAAAACCACATGATCATTTCATTAGATGCTGAGAAAGTATTTGACAAAATTCAACACCCCTTTATGATAAAAGTCCTGGAAAGAATAGGAATTCAAGGCCCATACCTAAACATAGTAAAAGCCATATACAGCAAAACAGTTGCTAACATTACACTAAATGGAGAGAAACTTGAAGCAATCCCACTAAAATCAGGGACTAGACAAGGCTGCCCACTATCTCCCTACTTATTCAATATAGTTCTTGAAGTTCTGGCCAGAGCAATCAGACAACAAAAGGAGGTCAAGGGGATATAGATTGGAAAAGAAGTCAAAATATCACTATTTGCAGATGATATGATAGTATATTTAAGTGATCCCAAAAGTTCCCCCAGAGAACTACTAAAGCTGATAAACAACTTCAGCAAAGTGGCTGGGTATCAAATTAACTCAAATAAATCAGTTGCTTTCCTCTACACAAAAGAGAATCGAGCCGAGAAAGAAATTAGGGAAACGACACCATTCATAATAGACCCAAATAATATAAAGTACCTCGGTGTGACTTTAACCAAGCAAGTAAAAGATTTGTACAATAAGAACTTCAAGACACTGAAGAAAGAAATTGAAGAAGACCTCAGAATATGGAAAGGTCTTCCATGCTCATGGATTGGCAGGATTAATATAGTAAAAATGGCCATTTTACCAAAATCGATCTACAGATTCAATTCAATCCCCATCAAAATACCAATCCAATTCTTCAAAGAGTTAGACAGAACAATTTGCAAATTAATCTGGAATAACAAAAAACCCAGGATAGCTAAAACTATCCTCAACAATAAAAGGTCTTCAGGGGGAATCACTATCCCTGAACTCAAGCAGTATTACAGAGCAATAGTGATAAAAACTGCATGGTATTGGTACAGAGACAGACAGATAGACCAATGGAATAGAATTGAAGACCAAGAAATGAACCCACACACCTATGGTCAATTGATTATTGACAAAGGAGCCAAAACCATCCAATGGAAAAAAAGATAGCATTTTCAGCAAATGGTGCTGATTCAACTGGAGGTCAACATGTAGAAGAATGCAGATCGATCCGTGCTTATCACCCTGTACAAAGCTTAAGTCCAAGTGGATCAAGGACCTCCACATCAAACCAGACACACTCAAACTAATGGAAGAAAAACAAGGAAAGCATCTGGAACACATGGGCACTGGAAAAAATTTCCTGAACAAAACACCAATGACTTATGCTCTAAGATCAAGATTCGACAAATGGCATCTCCTAAAACTGCAAAGCTTCTGTAAGGCAAAGGACACTGTGGTTAAGATAAAACGACAACCAACAGATTGGGAAAAGATCTTTACCAATCCTACAACAGATAGAGGCCTTATATCCAAAATATACAAAGAGCTCAAGAAGTTAGACCGCAGGGAGACAAATAACCCTATTAAAAATGGGGTTCAGAGCTAAACAAACAATTCACAGCTGAGGAATGCCGAATGGCTGAGAAACACCTAAAGAAATGTTCAACATCTTTAGTCATAAGGGAAATGCAAATCAAAACAACCCTGATTTCACCTCATGCCAGTGAGAATGGCTAAGATCAAAAACTCAGGGGACAACAGATGCTGGCGAGGATGTGGAGAAAGAGGAACACTCCTCCATTGTTGGTGGGATTGCAGACTGGTACAACCATTCTGGAAATCAGTCTGGAGGTTCCTCAGAAAATTGGACATTGAACTGCCTGAGGATCCAGCTATACCTCTCTTGGGCATATACCCAAAAGATGCACCAACATATAAAAAAGACACGTGCTCCACTATGTTCATCGCAGCCTTATTTATAATAGCCAGAAGCTGGAAAGAACCCAGATGCCCTTCAACAGAGGAATGGATACAGAAAATGTGGTACATCTACACAATGGAATATTACTCAGCTATCAAAAACAATGGCTTTATGAAATTCGTAGGCAAATGGTTGGAACTGGAAAATATCATCCTGAGTGAGGTAACCCAATCACAGAAAGACACACATTTTATGCACTCATTGATAAGTGGCTATTAGCCCAAATGCTTGAATTACCCTAGATGCCTACAACACATGAAACTCAAGATGGATGATCAAAATGTGAATGCTTGACTCCTTCTTTAAAAGGGGAACAAGAATACCCTTGGCAGGGAAGAGAGAGGCAAAGATTAAAACAGAGACAGAAGGAACACCCATTCAGGGCCTGCCCCACATGTGGCCCATACGTATACAGCCACACATATAGACAAGATGGATGAAGCAAAGAAGTGAAGACCGACAGGAGCCGGATGTAAATCGCTCCTTAGAAAAACAGCCAGAATACAGCAAATACAGAGGCGAATGCCAGCAGCAAACCACTGAACTGAGAATAGGACCCCCGTTGAAGGAATCAGAGAAAGAACTGGAAGAGCTTGAAGGGGCTCGAGTCCTCATATGTACAACAATGCCAAGCATCCAGAGCTTCCAGGGACTAAGCCACTACCTAAAGACTATACATGGACTGACCATGGACTCTGACCTTATAGGTAGCAATGAATATCCTAGTAAGAGCACCAGTGGAAGGGGAAGCTTTGGGTCCTGCTAAGACTGAACCCCCAGTGAACTAGACTGTTAGGGGGAGGGCGGCAATGAGGGGAGGGTTGGGAGGTGAACACCCAAAAGGGAGGGGAGAGGGGAGGGTTATGTTTGCCCAGAAACCGGGAAAGGGAATAACACTCGAAATGTATATAAGAAATACTCAAGTTAATGAAAAAAAAATTTTAAAAAAGGGGGGGGGGATGCGAGCAATACCCTGGTAGAAGCAAGAAACTAATCATCTTGGCAACAAAACAAAGAGAAGAAAAGCACACAAACATAACCTCATATCCAACTATGAATATAACAGGAAACAATAATCACTATTTTTTAATATCTCTCAACATCAATGGAGTCAACTCCCCAATAAAAAGACATAGATTAACAAACTGGATATGCAACGAGGACCCGGCATTCTGCTGCCTACAGGAAACACACGTCAGAGACAAAGACAGACACTACCTCAGAGTGAAAGGATGTAAAAAAACTTTCCAAGGAAATGGTCAGAAGAAGCAAGCTGGAGTAGCCATTCTAATATCAAAAAAATTAATTTTCAACTAAAAGTCATCAAAAAAGATAAGGAAGGACACTTTATATTCATCAAAGGAAAAATCCTCCAAGATGAACTCTCAATCCTAAATATCTATGCCCCAAATACAAGGGCAACTACATACATAAAAGAAACCTTACTAAAGCTCAAAACACACATTGCACCTCACACAATTATAGTAGGAGATTTCAACACCCCACTCTCATGAATGGACAGATCATGGAAACAGAAATTAAACAGAGATGTAGACAGACTAAGAGAAGTCATGAGCCAAATGGACTTAACAGATATTTATAGAACATTCTATCCTAAAGTAAAAGGATATACCTTCTTCTCAGCTCGTCATGGTACTTTCTCCAAAATTGACCATATAATTGGTCAAAAAATGGGCCTCAACAGGTACAGGAAGATAGAAATAATCCCATGCGTGCTATCAGACCACCACGGCCTAAAACTGGTCTTCAATAACAATAAGGGAAGAATGCCCACATATACGTGGAAATTGAACAATGCTCTACTCAATGATAACCTGGTCAAGGAAGAAATAAAGAAAGAAATTAAAACCTTTTTAGAATTTAATGAAAATGAAGGTACAACATACCCAAACTTATGGGAAACAATGAAAGCTGTGCTAAGAGGAAAACTCAGAGCTCTGAGTGCCTGCAGAAAGAAAGGGGAAAAAGCATATGTCACCACCTTGAAAGCACACCTAAAATCTCTAGAACAAAAAGAAGCAAATACACCCAGGAGGAGTAGAAGGCAGGAAATAATCAAACTCAGAGCTGAAATCAACCAAGTAGAAACAAAAAGGTCCATAGAAAGAATCAACAGAACCAAAAGTTGGTTCTTTGAGAAAATCAACAAGATAGATAAACGCTTAGCCAGACTAAGGAGAGGACACAGAGTGTGTCCAAATTAACAAAATCAGAAATGAAAAGGGAGACATAACAACAGATTCAGAGGAAATTCAAAAAATCATCAGATCTTACTATAAAAGCCTATATAAAACAAAACTTGAAAATCTGCAGGAAATGGACAATTTCCTAGACAGATACCAGGTACTGAAGTTAAATCACGAACAGATAAACCAGTTAAACCACCCCATAACTCCTAAGGAAAAAGAAGCAGTCATTAAAGGTCTCCCAACCAAAAAGAGCCCAGGTCCAGACGGGTTTAGTGCAGAATTCTATCAAAACTTCATAGAAGACCTCATGCCAATATTATCTAAACTATTCCACAAAATTGAAACAGATGGAGCACTACCCGAATTACTTCTATGAAGCCACAATTACTCTTATACCTAAACCACACAGAGACCCAACAAAGAAAGATAACTTCAGACCAATTTCCCTTATGAATATCGACGCAAAAATACTCAATAAAATTCTGGCAAACGGAATCCAAGAGCACATCAAAACATTCATCCACCATGATAACGTAGCCTTCATCCCAGGCATGCAGGGATGGTTTAACATACGGAAAACCATCAACGTGATCCATTATATAAACAAACTGAAAGAACAAAACCACATGATCATTTCATTAGATGCTGAGAAAGCATTTGACAAAATTCAACACCCCTTAATGATAAAAGTCCTGGAAAGAATAGGAATTCAAGGCCCATACCTACACATAGTAAAAGCCATATACCGCAAACCAGTTGCTAACATTACACTAAATGGAGAGAAACTTGAAGCAATCCCACTAAAATCAGGAACTAGACAAGGTTGCCCACTCTCTCCCTACTTATTCAATATAGTTCTTGAAGTTCTGGCCAGAGCAATCAGACAACAAATGGAGGTCAAGGGGATACAGATCGGAAAAGGAGAAGTCAAAATATCACTATTTGGAGATGATATGATAGTATATTTAAGTGATCCCAAAAGTTCCACCAGAGAACTACTAAAGCTGATAAACAACTTCAGCAAAGTGGCTGGGTATAAAATTAACTCAAATAAATCAGTACCCTTCCTCTACACAAAAGAGAAACAAGCCGAGAAAGAAATTAGGGAAACGACACCATTCATAATAGACCCAAATAATATAAAGAACCTCGGTGTGACTTTAACCAAGCAAGTAAAAGATTTGTACAATAAGAACTTCATGACTCTGAAGATAGAAATTGAAGAAGACCTCAGAAGATGGAAAGGTCTTCCATGCTCATGGATTGGCAGGATTAATATAGTAACAATGGCCATTTTACCAAAATCAATCTACAGATTCAATGCAATCCCCATCAAAATACCAATCCAATTCTTCAAAGAGTTAGACAGAACAATTTGCAAATTCATCTGGAATAACAAAAACCCAGGATAGCTAAAACTATCCTCAACAATAAAAGGACTTCAGGGGGAATCACTATCCCTGAACTCAAGCAGTATTACAGAGCAATAGTGATAAAAACTGCATGGTATTGGTGCAGAAACAGACAGATAGACCAATGGAACAGGATTGAAGACCCAGAAATGAACCCACACACCTATGGGCACTTGATTTTTGACTAAGGAGCCAAAACCATCAAATGGAAAAAAGATAGCATTTTTAGCAAATGGTGCTGGTTCAACTGAAGGTCAACATGTAGAAGAATTCAGATTGAACCATGCTTATCACCCAGTACAAAGCTTAAGTCCAAGTGGATCAAGGACCTCCACATCAAACCTGATACACTCAAACTAATAGAAGAAAAGTAGGGCAGCAACTGGAACACATGGGCCCTGGAAAAAATTTCCTGAACAAAACACCAATGGCTTATGCTCTAAGATCAAGAATCGGCAAATGGGATTTCATAAAACTACAAAGCTTCTGTAAGGCAAAGGACACTGTGGTTAGGACAAAACGACAACCAACAGATTTGGAAAAGATCTTTCCCAATCCTACAACAGATAGAGGCCTTGTATCCAAAATATACAAAGAACTCAAGATGTTAGATAGCAGGGAGACAAATAACTCTATTAAAAATGGGGTTCAGAGCTAAACAAAGAATTCACAGCTGAGGAAAGCTGAAGAGCTGAGAAACTCCTAAAGAAATGTTCAACATCTTTAGTCATAAGGGAAATGCAAATCAAAACAACCCTAATTTCACCTCATGCCAGTGAGAATGGCTAAGATCAAAAACTCAGGTGACAGCAGATGCTGGCGAGGATGTGGAGAAAGAAGAACACTCCTCCATTGTTGGTGGGATTGCAGACTGGTACAACCATTCTGGAAATCAGTCTGGAGGTTCCTCAGAAAACTGTACATTGAACTGCCTGAGGGTCCAGCTATACCTCTCTTGGGCATATACCCAAAAGATGCCCCAACATATTAAAAAGACACATGCTCCACCATGTTCATCGCAGCCTTATTTATAATAGCCAGAAGCTGGAAAGAACCCAGATGCCCTTCAACAGAGGAATGGATACAGAAAATGTGGTACATCTACACAATGGAATATTACTCAGCTGTCAAAAACAATGACTTTATGAAATTCATAGGCAAATGGAGGGAACTGGAAAATATCATCCTGAGTGAGATAACCCAATCACAAAAAAACATACATGGTATGCACTCATTGATAAGTGGCTATTAGCCCAAATGCTTGAATTACCCTAGATGCACAGAATGCATGAAACTCAAGAAGGATGACCAAAATGTGAATGCTTCACTCCTTTTTTAATAAGGGAACAAGAATACCCTTGGCAGGGAATAGGAAGGCAAAAAACTTTAGAAGAGAGGCAGAAGGAACACCCATTCAGAGCCTGCCCCACATGTGGCCCATACATATACAGCCACCAAACTAGTTTAGATGGATGAAGGAAAGAAGTGCAGGCCGACAGGTGCCGGATGTAGTTTGCTCCTGAGAGACACAGCCAGAATACAGCAAACACAGAGGCGAATGCCAGCAGCAAACCACTGAACTGAGAATAGGACCCCCGTTGAAGGAATCAGAGAAAGAAATGGAAGCGCTTGAAGGGGCTTGAGACCCCATATGTATAATAATGCCAAGCAACCAGAGCTTCCAGGGACTAAGCCACTACCTAAAGACTAATCATGGACTGACCCTGGACTCTGACCTCATAGGTAGCAGTGAATATCCTAGTAAGAGCACCAGTGGAAGCGGAAGCCCTGGGTCCTGCTAAGACTGAACCCCCAGTGAACTAGATTGTTGGGGGGAGGGCGGCAATGGGGGGAGGATGGGGAGGGGAACACCCATAAAGAAGGGGAGTGGGGAGGAGGATGTTTGCCTGGAAACCAGGAAAGGGAACACACTCGAAATGTATATAAGAAATACTCAAGTTAATAAGAAAAAAAAAAGAAAAAGAAAAAAAAAGAAACAGGAATTTCATGTATGCCCTGGGTTCCATCGGGATAGGTGTGGGGATAGGCTTGATTTCAATTGCAAATGATGTAACATTGCCTATGTTAGTACTCCTAACACTTCTTGGGACAGTGCCTCAGGGATCACAATCTGTATAAGTTCAGAAGTTCTAAAAGGCAGTCATGTCTTTTGTGTGTAGGTTCAGATAGTGTCCAGATTGGAATCCTGATGCTAAAGACTTAGTAAGACAGAAAAGAGAGTTGAGAATTACTTATGGCTATCTTAAGGCTGAGTCTAGGTGCTGCAAGGGCAGCTACAAGGACATCTGCTCTTGCCCTGCAACACAGGGAGAATTCAGATCTGCCATTGACTTAGATATAGAAAGAGTAAAAAGACTTTTTAGCTGACCTCCAAGAATCCCTAACCTCCCTCTCAGAGGTAGTCCTTCAGAATAAGAGATTAGACCTGATATTCCTTAAAGAAGGAGGTCTGTGTACTACACTAAAAGAAGAATGTTGCTTTTATGTAAACCATTCAGGACTAATTAAAGACTCCAAGAGTAAACTTAAAAAAGGGTTAGACAAAAGACAGAGAGACAGAGACCATCAGGGATGGTTTGAGAGCTGGTTTAGTAGATCTGCTTAGATGACTACTCTGATATCTTCCCTTATGGGACCCTTCTTAATTTTGCTTTTGTTTCTGATTATAAGTCCACGTGTGTTAAATAAACTAGTTACCTTCATTAGAGAAAGAGTAAGTGCTGTTCAGATTTTGATGTTACATCAATAATATCATGTTTTAATTTAGTTCTATGATTAGAACTAGCCACTAGAAGAAGTGGGGAATGAAAGGTAGAAGTTTTAAGGTTACCCCTACCCCACCAGACAAAATTCAGAGTAGAAGAAAAAAACTGGTTAGGCCCAGGAATTGCTTGTTCCAGGAAGCTTCTCCTAGGACTATAGAATGGGTAATTACATCCGCGGGTTCGGCAACTCTCTCCCAGTGACTAGCTGACCATAAAGTTAAATAAAACCTTAGAGAACAATCTTGAGAAGCAGGAAGCTTCTCCCAGGAACTAGCAGACCATAAAGTTAAACAATCTTGAGAAACAGGAAGCTCCTACTTGTGATTTTTCACTGGTATTCTCGACATTTTCCAATGATGTCCTTCCTACCCCCTTCTCCCCAACAGCAGTTTTTTGGCAGCAATATCCTCTTTAATGGATACATTTACCCACCTCCTCAACTAGGGTCCTTCCCACCTATCCCTTGCTGGTGGCACAATTCATACATCTTGGAAGAGAACAGTCCCGTAAGCTCTTTGGAAGGGACTCCGATGCTTTAATCTTACCCTATATCCCCTCCCAGGTCTTTTGACTTCGTCAACATGTAGACGAATAGACAATTGGCTGCATTGCCTTTCAGGGTAAGATAGATAATCATTACCCCTCAGATAAGTTAATACAGTTTTTTCACAAAATTACAGTCCCAGTGGTCTTTCCAAAGGTAACAGGTGATCACCCTATGTTGGGAGTCCACCTTGTCTTTACAATCGGCTCATCTAATGGACAAGTCACATTTTCCATTGATGGGCAAATACAAAAGTTCTCTATCCCTTTAGATTCCACTCAGCTGGTAGAGCTTCAAGTCATCCTCGCAGTTTTTGTGCCCTGCCCGATGCACCCTTTAACCTGTATACAGATAGCTCATATCTTGCGTTTTCTACCCCATGTTAGAAACAGTGCCCTATATTTGTCCTACCACCAATGCTGCCCCCCTGTTTGCCACCTTACAAAAGTATATTCAAAGGCGTTCTTGCCCCTTCTTTTGGCACATATCCTAGCACACACCGGATTGCTAGGCCCCTTGGTTGATGGTAATGATGTCATTGATCACCTCACCCGACTTGTGGCCTTGACCCAGGAGGCCTTCTCTAAGCCCTTTACACTTGCCCAAAAAGCACATGACTTATAGCACATTATTGCATTAGGATTAAATATAAGATCACCTGTGAACAGGCTAGCCAAATAGTCCGTAATTGCAAAGGCTGCGTGACCCTACTGCCTGACCCCCACCTAGGGGTCAACCCCCGTGGGCTGGTTCCTGGAGAGCTCTGGCAAGTGGATGTCACCCATCTTCCCTCCTTTGGTAAATTAAAATATATTCATGTTATCATTGATACCCTTAGCGGCTTTATCTATACATCCCTGCAGATAGGGGAGGCCACCAAACATGTTATAAGTCATGTTCTGGCTTGCCTCACAGTTTTTTTTTCTTTTTTAAAGATTTATTTATTTTATTTATATGAGTACACAGTCACTGTCTTCAGACACAGCAGAAGAGGGCATCGAATCCATTTACAGATGGTTGTGAGCCACCATGTGGTTGCTGGGAATTGAACTCAGGATCTCTGGAAAAGCAACCAGTATTCTTTTTTTTTTTTTTTTTGATTTTTTATAAGGTCTAATATTTTTGTTTTTTTGTTTTTTTTAATTTATTTAATACTTAATAATACTTAATAATAATTCTTTGGTTTCCGGGCAAACATTCCCCTCCCCCCTCCCCTTCCTTATGGGTGTTCCCCACAGGTAATTCAAGCATTTGGGCTAATAGCCACTTATCAGTGATTGCATACCATGTATGTCTTTCTGTGTTTGGGTTAGCTCACTCAGGATGATATTTTCCAGTTCCAACCATTTGCCTACGAATTTCATAAAGCCATTGTTTTTGATAGCTGAGTAATATTCCATTGTGTAGATGTACCACATTTTCTGTATCCATTCATCTGTTGAAGGGCATCTGGGTTCTTTCCAGCTTCTGGCTATTATAAATAAGGCTGCGATGAACATAGTGGAGCACGTGTCTTTTTTATATGTTGGGGCATCTTTTGGGTATATGCCCAAGAGAGGTATAGCTGGATCCTCAGGCAGTCAATGTCCAATTTTCTGAGGAACCTCCAGACTGATTTCCAGAATGGTTGTACCAGTCTGCAATCCCACCAACAATGGAGGAGTGTTCCTCTTTCTCCACATCCTCGCCAGCATCTGCTGTCACCTGAGTTTTTGATCTTAGCCATTCTCACTGGTGTGAGGTGAAATCTCAGGGTTGTTTTGATTTGCATTTCCCTTACGACTAAAGATGTTGAACATTTCTTTAGGTGTTTCTCAGCCATTCGGCATTCCTCAGCTATGAATTCTTTGTTTAGCTCTGAACCCCATTTTTTAATAGGATTATTTGTTTCCCTGTGGTCTAACTTCTTGAGTTTTTTGTATATTTTGGATATAAGCCCTCTATCTATTGTAGGATTGGTAAAGATCTTTTCCCAGTCTGTTGGTTGCCGATTTGTCCTAAGCACAGTGTCCTTTGCCTTACAGAAGCTTTGCAGTTTTATGAGATCCCATTTGTCGATTCTTGATCTTAGAGCATAAGCCATTGGTGTTTTGTTCAGGAAATTTTTTCCAGTGCCCATGTGTTCCAGATGCTTCCCTAGTTTTTCTTCTATTAGTTTGAGTGTATCAGGTTTGATGTGGAGGTCCTTGATCCACTTGGACTTAAGCTTTGTACAGGGTGATAAGCATGGATCAATCTGCATTCTTCTACATGTTGACCTCCAGTTGAACCAGCACCATTTGCTGAAAATGCTATCTTTTTTCCATTGGATGGTTTTGGCTCCTTTGTCAAAAATCAAGTGACCATAGGTGTGTGGGTTCATTTCTGGGTCTTCAATTCTATTCCATTGGTCTATCTGTCTGTCTCTGTACCAATACCATGCAGTTTTTATCACTATTGCTCTGTAATACTGCTTGAGTTCAGGGATAGTGATTCCCCCTGAAGTCCTTTTATTGTTGAGGATAGTTTTAGCTATCCTGGGTTTTTTGTTATTCCAGATGAATTTGCAAATCGTTCTGTCTAACTCTTTGAAGAATTGGATTGGTATTTTGATGGGGATTGCATTGAATCTGTAGATCGCTTTTGGTAAAATGGCCATTTTTACTATATTAATCCTGCCAATCCATGAGCATGGGAGATCTTTCCATCTTCTGAGGTCTTCTTCAGTTTCTTTCTTCAGTGTCTTGAAGTTCTTATTGTACAGATCTTTTACTTGCTTGGTTAAAGTCACACCGAGGTACTTTATATTATTTGGGTCTATTATGAATGGTGTCGTTTCCCTAATTTTTTTCTCGGCTTGTTTCTCTTTTGTGTAAATGAAGGCTACTGATTTATTTGAGTTAATTTTATACCCAGCCACTTTGCTGAAGTTGTTTATCAGCTTTAATACTTCTCTGGTTTGCCTCACAGTTTTACCTCAGCCTAAGATTGTTAATACAGATAATGGACCTGGATATACTAGTTCCAACTTTAAAGACTTTTGTTCCCAACTCGGAATTAAACATGTCACGGGCATTCCTTATAATCCTCAGGGACAGGGTTTAGTTGAAAGAGCTCACCAAACCCTTAAAAATATGATCCATAAATTAGAGTCAAATGGGGGAATATTATTCCCCCTCGCCAGTAATCACAAAAAATTAATAAATCATGCACTCTTTGTCCTTAACTACATTGTCATGGACAAGGATGGAAAAACTGCAGCAGACCACCTGTGGCACCCCATACTTATGATTATGCATGAGTCCTATGGAAGGACCCGTTAGCATCCCAATGGTATGGTCCTGATCCAGTCCTCATTTAGGGGTGTGGATCAGCCTGCATTTATGATTCAAAGACTGGGGGTGCCTGTTGACTACCCGAGAGCCTTAAGACCTTTAACCCACCCAGGGACAACCCTGAGGAAAAGTCTAACTATGCTGAATTACAGACCATGCTGACCATGTTCCCATTCATCTGGATCCTTGGAAGCATCATCACATCTGCCCTTGCTACATCACCTCACTAGATCTTCAACTATACCTGGGTGATTCTTAATGGTGCCAGAGATGTGGTGTCTGCCAACTCCAACACCGCTGCACAAGTTCCCTGTCCCAATCTTGAGTTCCTGCAGTTCTGGAAAAGAGGCACCTCCACACATACGAAGAGAGAACCCATCACTGCCGTGACTCTTGCAGTACTGCTAGGCCTGTCAGCTGTGGGGACAGGAACCAGGGTTGCCTCCGTGATCACCTCCCAACATAGTTATCATCAGCTCAGTGCCGCCATAGACAGGGACATCAGTGATATTCAACAAGGAATAATCTATCTTAAAGATTCAGGCGCTTCCTTGGCTGAGGTTGTTCTATAAAATAGAAGAGGATTAGATCTTCTCTTTCTCCAACAGGGAGTGCTCTGTGCGGCCCTCGAGGAGGAGTGTTGCTTTTATGCTGATAAGACAGGATTAGTAGAAAACAGCCTACAAAAGTTAGAGAAAATCTACAAAAGAGATATAGAGAAAGAGAAAAGAGTGAAGCCTGGTATAAAAATTGGTTTTCTGCTTCTCCCCCGCTCACCACTCTTCTACCCAGTATCCTGGGTCCCTTTATAGGACTCCTGCTGCTCGTCTCCTTTGGTCCATGGGTGCTTAGAAAGTTAACTGATTTTATCAAGGCCCAAGTAGATTCAGATACCAAGCAGGTCTCATTCCATTACCACCACCTCCATTATGAGGAGGCTGAGACAACTGGGGAGTGTGGTACTCTCCTTTGGTTGCCCGTGACTGGCCTCGACTTCTCCACCCTAAATACAGCCTATAACTCAGGCTGGAAAATCAGTCGCTGGTGGAAGCATCAATGACGGGGATATTATGGTGCCACATACCAGGCACACACCTCACTGCTGTGAAATAACTTTACAATGGGATTAACACGGGTCCACCATCTGGGTTGCCCACTCTCACAAAACACACACGTATAGCCCAGAACGTTGTGTTAAAGCATAAGATTGTTACTAGCCATTCGGGTGCAGTCCTAACTGCAAGAGTGGCTCGCCATGGCCGAGCTGGGCACTCTGTGAGGCATGTCTGGTCTATCTCAGACGACTACTTCCACCCTGGCAGAAATAATGGAACCTAAGTGAGAGTGCCAGATCCATGAACTGGGTCACCCACTCTCACAAAACACACACGTATAGCCCAGAACGTTGTGTTAAAGCATAAGATCATTCCTAGCCATTGGGGTGCAGTCCTAACTTCAAGAGTGGCTCACCATGGCTGAGCTGGGCACTCTGTGAGGTACGTCTGGTCTATCTCAGACCACTACTTCCACCCTGTTGGAAATAATGAAACCTAAGTGAGAGTGCGAGACATGGGGGCAACCTGTGTAGCCTAAGACATGAGGCTTCACCGACTCCTAATAGGTGCTGGTCGTGGATGCACACCATATAGCCCAGACCTTCCTCCCACTGAGAGTTAAGGAAAGGGGGAGATGTTGGGGACTGGGACTGGACTGCCGGACTGGGCAAAGCTAGAGCCCTGCCCTGAACAGATTCCTGAGAAGGACTTGACATTTTCAAAGAAAGAACATGTCCCCGGAAGACTGTTGCCTCTTTGTCTAAGGAGGATATCTGTGGTTCTATGATTCATCTTGGGCACTTCCCAGTACTCCTCCTCCGCCCCCCGACTCCCGCCCTAAGCTTCAATTCCTGCTTCAGAGCTTTAAATGCTGTACATTCCTCTCAGTAAACAGACCTTGACAAGGACTCTGCTTGGTCTCGCTCCTCTTTCTCACCCATTCTCCCTCAGGTATGGGTCCCCCTTGACCCCCACGAATAATTGAGTCCCCACTCTAGATTCTCTAACTACTGTGCCCAAGATTCTGTGAAGATTTTTTTTCTGCCTCTTTTCTCTCCTTAATTCTCTAGCTTCCTGCTCTCTGTGTTTCCTGTCTTCTTTTTCCTCTTCTGTTTCTCAGTTATGAAATACTCTCTCAGCAACTTGCACTAGATCTCTCAAAGACTTTTCTTGTATCCCTTCCTTATATCTTATCTGTAGCTTTTTCCTGATATCTCAGCTCGACTGATCAATAAAAGCAAGCGTAACCGTAGCCTTATGCTCCTCACTGCTGGGATCATAAGGAGTGAACTGGCGGAAAGCCTCCATGAGCCTTTCTAAGAAATCTGAGGGAGACTTGTCCAGTCCCTGGACCACCTCTCTCACCTTTGTCAAATTTGTGGGGCATTTCGCCGCCCTTCTGAGACGTGCCAGCAGAGCCTGACAAAAGACTTTCAGATGCTCCCTACCTTCAGGCGTGTCTGGCCTGGTCAGTGGAAAACACGCATCAATATCTGCCAGTAGAAGGGAGGGTCACCCCTCTGCCCCAGGGACATTTTTCCTGGCCTCAAGGAGAATACACTGTTTCTCCTCAGTGGTGAACAGAACCAGTAAAAGTTGTTGGCAGTCTTCCCAGGAGGGTTGATGGGAAAAGAGGAGATTTCAATGAGGTTAGTTGGATTCTGAGGATTCTCAGAAAAAGAAGGGTTGTGGGTCTTCCAGTTTTATAAGTTGTCTGCTGGACACGGCCAATACTGAGGAGGTTGGAGGCCCTGATTGACAGGGGGGCCATAGGCTAGGAGCAGCAAGATGTTTGTCTGGTCCGGTGCCATCATTCTCCTGCTTCAAGTCCCTTGTTCAGGTCCCTCTGGTCCTAAAAGCAGACTTTCTGTCCCTTTTCTCTCATCTGGTGGGGCCGAAGAGCCTGCAGCCGATGGTGCCAGGGATTTGGTGGCTGGACCTGTCGAGACTGGAAACTAGGAGGATAGGGAGGAAGGGGGTCCAGGAGAAGAAGGTCAGCTTCAGTGTCCATGAGGACGTTCTTCTTGGCTTGGTCCTGTGACAGTGAAAACAGACACCTTACCAATGGGGGAGGGTTACATACCAAATCTTCCCAGACCAGACTATATGGGATTTGATCTGGGTGACTTTAAGGACTTGCCCCCCCAAAATATTGTTTGAACAATTGAATAAGAGTCGAGGAAAAAGAGCCCATGACTGGCCACCCAACCTCAAAGGAAGGCCACTCTGAAGCACAAAGAGTCCCCATTTATGCTCTTTCACTTCTACTGAGATATTGTGGGCCCTAGACTTCACTTCTACCCAATGTTTAAGAGTCATATTCAAGGAAGTTGCTACAGTCTGTCCCATGCTGTCCAAAAATATCATCAGTCCAAGTCCACACACAAGCAAATAAGGTACAAGACCGATACAGTCCTGCCACAAGTGTCACGAATACACATGCAAACAGAAAAACAGAAAATTCAAGACTGATACACCCCTGCCATGATTTTAGTGAGTACACACACTAACAGGTTCTAAAAGGAGTGGAGTCCTCCTGACTCTCTCCAGACCAGACCAAACCAGAAAGCTCCACAGTGGCCTCCCAGTCACTGCTTCTGAGTGAAGTTGGGCCCTTCCAAACAGGACAGAGGCTGCCACTGCTGCCCCAATGGCCGCACAGATTCAGAGAGAAAGACAACCTCAGTACCGGTTCCAACTCCCAGATGGCGCAGCGGCCTCCCACCTCTTCCCCAGAGTTCGCACAGATTCAGAAAAACTAGACATATATTTAGACAAGTCAGACATGTCGGCACCAGCACCGACACGGTACTGAGAATCGGGCAAAAGCCTGTGGGATGAAAGAAACACACACACACACACACACACACACATACACAGGTTATTGTATCAAGCCAGGAGAGGAAGAGAAGAAGAAGAAGAAGAAGAAGAAGAAGAAGAAGAAGAAGAAGAAGAAGAAGAAGAAGAAGAAGAAGAAGAAGAAGAAGAAGAGAGAGAGAGAGAGAGAGAGAGAGAGAGAGAGAGGAAGAGGAAGAGAGAGGAAGAGGAAGAGCAGAAGAGAGTCAGAGAGAAAGAGTCAGAGAGAGAGAGAGGAAGGAGAGCAGAAGAGTCTCCTGTAGCTTTGTTCACCACTTATATACCCAAGTCTCCAGGTAGAAAATATCTGGGAAGCACAGTGGGAAACCCTGGCTTATGACTACCTGGCTCGTGACTTCAGTAACAAAAGACCGACTACGAGATCTGAATTAATTAGGGAGAAATTCGAGAAAACCAGCCTAAATTTCAAGGATAAAGGCTGAGGAAGCAAAAGGCAGAAGTAAATTGACCACCACCCAGGTGTGCTCCAGGTGTGTTGGTTCCACATGCATCAGCCGGGCTCAGCAGGGGTCATGCAGTGGAGACACCGGGTGTTTACTACTTGGTCTTTTCTTCCTGTGCCATAAATACATGGGAGAGGCCTCTGTCCAACAATCCCATGACTTCTTAACTGTGGCCATACAGTTACAAAGCAGCCAGGCCCAAATCCAATATGGCTCACTACAAGACACAGACTAAGACAATGACGGTACCTGCTGCAGCTTTTCCTCCATTTTCGGTCACTCATTCCATGAGTAAGAAGATTTTCCGGCCCATGCACCAAAATGTAAGACTCGAGAAAAGCTCACTGAGACCTGTGTCCCAGATATCCCACTCAGAGATTGAGACAAATATAATAAACAAGAAGTTTTACTAGTCCAATGCACTAGGGTCGTTCTGCAATCAGGGCAGAGGCAACCCCAGGAGCAAAGGCAAATACACTTCATACCGTTTTAGGGGTACAAATTACATCAGCAAGGTTACAGTTTAAACTTATTGGCTAAATATATTGACCTTTAAATCTATTGGCTAGTAAGTATGACATACATTCATGCTCTGTCAGGGAGATATCTTTGACTCTGTAGAGTGGGTGGTGGAGGATTCTGTCCCTATTGTGGTTATGATACTTCTAGAATGGGGTGTTTACTCAGCAAATTCTTGTGGAGCTCCCTAGCAGGAAGTTTCAAATACTTGAGTATTCTAAGATAGCTTTTGTCTGCTTGATGCTTGGTTCCCAGCAGGAAGTCCTAGGCACCTGGTGGTTTTGGGAAGCCGTAGGCACCTGATGTTTTCTAAGATAGTTTTAGTCTGCTTGATCCACACATTCCACACTTTCCAGCTTGTGACTATTACAAAAAGGTTGGTATGAAAATAGTGGAGCATGTGTCTTTGTTGTGTGTTGTAACATCATTTGGGTATATGCCCAGGAGTGGTATAATTGGGTTCTCAGGTAGTGCAATATCCAATATTCTGAGGAACCTCCAGCTGATTTCCAGACTGGTTGTACTAGTTTACAATTCCACCAACAATGGAGGAGTATTCCTCTTTCTCCACATTCTCGCCAGCATCTGATCACCTGAATTTCTGATCTTAGCCATTCTGACTGGCATGAAGTAGAGTCTCAGGATTGTTTGGATTAGCATTTCCCTGATGAGTAAGGATGTTAAATATTTCTTTAGGCACTTCTCAGCCATTAGATATTCCTCCATTGAGAATTCTTTTTAAAGCTCTGTACCCCACGTTTGATAAGATTATTAGGCTCTCTGGAGTCGAACTTATTAAGTTGTTTGTATATATTGGATATTAGCTCTCTATAGGATATAGGATTGATATGAAAGACCCCCGGAGAGGACCTTTCCCTCAGGAGGAGTCCCAAGTGCCCAATGACCGAGCCGAGTCCACTCGGATGCAATCAGCACGAGGGTTTATTGGAAAACACAGGTACCTGCGGGCACACAGTCTCTTCGGAGGACTTGCGCGCCCAGCAGCTCCAGCATGGGGCTTTTATAGGGATTGGGGAAGCAGAAGCGGGCATACAGAAGCAGATGCATAGTTACGGGGATTGGTGGATTCAAACGAGGCACATAGACATGTTCACATATGATTGGCTATTTCACATGATGAGGTAATAAGGTATAGCTACACACATTGGCAGGTTTGGGACGTTGTGGATGTCGGGGGCTGGGGGCTTATCTCTTCCTGCCAGGTGGACTGTGAGTCAGATCCGGTACTCCTGGTCTGTTCTGCATTCTTTTCCTTTTATGGTCTGTTAGTTCTAGCGGCAGGGCGGGGCTGCCTGGACTTGCTTTTCACAGTGTTTAGTCCTGAGGTTGTGAATTTTGAAACATACTCTTTTAACTTCATATTTTTAAACCTTAAATCTGTATAATTTTCCTTTCAGATAAAGATCTTTTCCCTCAACCAACATGCTGCTATTTTGTCCTAATGACATTGTCTTCTGTCTTACAGAAGCTTTCAAGTTTTATGAGGTCTCATTTGTCGATTCCTTATTTAGTGCATAAGTCATTAGTGTTTTGGTCAGGAAATTTTCCCATCATGTGTTCAAGGTTCTTCCCCAATTTTTCTTCCATTAGTTTGATTGTATTTGGTTTTATGTAGTCCACTTGGACTTAAGCTTTTTACAGGGCAATAAGAATGGGTTGATTTGCATTCTTCTACATGCTGATCTCCAGTTGAAACAGCACCATTTGTTTAAAATGCTATCTCTTTTCCACTGGAGGATTTTAGATTCTCTGTCAGAGATCAAGTGATGTTAGCTGTGTTGTTCATTTCTGGGTCTTCAATTCTATTCCATTGATCTGCCTGCCATTCTGTACCAGTACTATGCAGTTTTTATCACTATTGCTCTGTAATACTGCTTGAATTCAGGGATGATGATTTCCATAGAAGTTCTTTTATTGTTGAGGATAATTTTCAAAATCCTGGATTTTTTTCTTGCCAGGAGCCAAGACCTCTTATAAACCCTCTATTTCAGGAATGTTCTCAGGAATGTTTCAGGCCCACTTTTATAGCCCATGTTTCTGGAAAACCTAGCCAGTTATCTGTTCTTATCAGTACATCTGAAATTTGCAGTCACAGAAACCAAAGGAACAATGAGAAGGTGGGGATGGATGGTGATGGATTGGTCTTGGGCCCTGTGTGACCTTCTCACTTGCTTGCCTTTAGAAGCCACTGCCCTGAAATAAAGTTCAAGAGCATGATCAGACAACTACTTGCTCACCTTTGCACCTCTTGTCCCCCATTCTTTCAATCCCATCTCAGGTCTCTGCTGAACCCCCTGTAGGTCTTGGCATTTTGTAATTCCACATGAATTTGCAAATCAATCTTTCTAACTCTATGAAGAATTGAATTGGAATTTTGATGGAGACTGCACTGACTCTGTAAATTGCTTTTAGCAAAATGGTCATTTTTCCTAATATTAATCCTGTCAATCCATGATCATGGGAGGTCTTTCCATCGTCTGAGATCTTCATCAATTTCTTTCTTCAGAGACTTGAATGACAAACCCAGCAGAGTCAGTCAATAGGTACCCCAGGGTAGAAGTGAGGATTGAAAAGAAAAAAAGACAAATAATCAACATTTAACATGACTCCAGCCAGTTCTGACCTAGAAATAGATATTTTACTTTCCAATCTGCATTTATTCCACTTTAAATACATAAAGAATGGTAAGATAAGTTCTGAGTTAAGGAACAAAAGGTAATAATCAAGACATTGTCAATACCTTTCTAGGGGCTGGTCAGGATGAGCAAGACAAAAGGACGGCCTCAGTTGCTTAACCTGAACCTGCTCTGAGCTTTGCATTAACTCAAATGTAAGTGTTTATAATAAAAGGCCATTTCCTGAGCCCAATCCCAAGCCAAACTCCTGCCCTGGGCTTCTTTCTTTTGTCCTGATAATATCAAATTCCCATCAAGAGTTTAAAAGCAAGTAGCCCAAAAAGGGCTCTATACACTCTTAAGTTCTTTTTTTTTCTCTCCATCTTTATTAATTTAGGTATTTCTTATTTACATTTCAATTGTTATTCCATTTCCTGGTTTCCAGGCCAACAACACCCAACCAGTCCCCCTCCCCTTCTACAGGAGTGTCCCCTCCCCATCCTCCCCCCATTACCACCCTCCCCCCAACAATCATGTTCACTGCGGGGTTCAGTTCAGTCTTGGCAGGACCAAGGGCTTCCCCTTCCACTGGTGCTCTTACTAGGCTATTCATTGCTACCTATGAGGTTGGAGCCCAGGGTCAGACCATGTATAGTCTTTGCGAAGTGGTTTAGTCCCTGGAAGCTCTGGTTGGTTGGAATTGTTGTTCATATGGGGTCTCGAGCCCCTTCAAACTCTTCCAGTCCTTTCTCTGATTCCTTCAATGGGGGTCCCGTTCTCGGTTCAGTGGATTGCTGCTGGCATTTGACTATGTATTTGTTGTATTCTGGGTGTGTGTCTCGGGAGAGATTTACATATGGTTCCTGTCGGCCTGCACTTTTTGCTTTATCCATCTTATCTATTTTGGTGGCTGTATGTGTATAGGGCACATGTGGGGCAAGCTCTGAATTGGTGTTCCTTCTGCTTCTGTTCTATACATTGCCTCCCTATTCCCTGCCAAGGGTATTCTTGTTCCCCTTTTAAAGAAGGAGTGAAGCATTCGCATTTTGGTCATCCTTCTTGAATTTCATGTGTTCTGTGCATCTAGGGCAATTCAAGCATTTGGGCTAATAGCCACTTATCAATGAGCGTATACCATGTGTGTTTTTCTGTGATTGGGTTACCTCACTCACGATGATATTTTCCAGCTCCATCCATTTGCCTATGAATTTAATAAAGTCATTGTTTTTGGTAGTTGGCTAGTATTCCATTGTGTAGATGTACCACATTTTCTCTATCCATTCCTCTGTTGAAGGACATCTGGGTTCTTTCCAGCTTCTGGCTATTATAAATAAGGCTGCTATGAACATAGTGGAACACGTGTCTTTGTTATATGTTGGGGCACCTTTTGGGTATATGACCAACAGAGGTATATCTGGGTCCTCAGGTAGTTCAATGACCAATTTTCTGAGGAATCTCCAGACTGATTTCCAGAATGGTTGTACCAGTCTACAATCCCACCAACAATGGAGGAGTGTTCCTCTTTCTCCACATCCTTGCCAGCATTTGCTGCCACCTGAGTTTGTGATCTTAGCCATTCTAACTGGTGTGAGGTGGAATCTCAGGGTTGTTTTGATTTGCATTTCCCTTATGACTAAAGATGTTGAACATTTCTTTAGGTGTTTCTCAGCCATTCAGCATTCCTCAGCTGTGAATTCTTTGTTTAGCTCTGAACCCCATATTTTTAAATAAGAATATTTGTCTCCCAGCAGTCTAACTTCTTGAGTTCTTTGTATATTTTGGATATAAACCCTCTATCTGTTGTATGATTGGTAAAGATCTTTTCCCAATCTGTTCATTGCCATTTTGTCCTAACAACAGTGTCCTTTGCCTTACAGAAGCTTTGCAGTTTTATGAGATCCCATTTGTCGATTCTTGATCTTAGAGCATAAGCCATTGGTGTTTTATTCAGGAAATTTTCTCAAGTGCCCTTGTGTTCAAGATGCTTCCCCACATTTTCTTGTATTAGTTTAAGTGTATCTGGTTTGATGTGGAGGTCATTGATCCACTTGCACTTAAGCTTTATGCAGGGTGATAAGAGTGGATCATTCTACATTCTTCTACATGATGACATCCAGTTGAACAGACACCATTTACTGAAAATGCTATCTTTTTTCCATTGAATGGTTTTGGCTCCTTTGTCAAAAAACCAAGTGACCATAGGTGTGTGGGTTCATTTCTCAGTCTTCAATTCTATTCCACTGGTCTATCTATCTGTCTCTGCACCAAAACCATGCAGTTTTTTTTTTTTTTATCACTATTGCTCTGTAATGCTCCTTGAGTTCAGGTATAGTGATTCCTCAGAATTCCTTTTATAGTTGAGGATTGTTTTAGCTATCCTGGGATTTTTGTTATTCCAGATGAATTTACAAATTGTTCTGTCTAACTCTCGGAAGAATTGGATTGGTATTTTGATGGAGATTGCATTGAATCTGTAGATCGATTTTTGTAAAATGTCCATTTTTACTATACTAATACTGGTAATCCATGAGCATGGGAGATCTTTCCATCTTCTGAGATCTTCCTCAATTTCTTTCTTCAGAGACTTGAAGTTCTTATCATACAGATCTTTCACTTGCTTGGTTAAAGTCACACCGAGGTATTTTATATTATTTGGGACTATTATGAAGAATGTCATTTCTTTAGTTTCTTTCTTAACTTCTTTCTCTTTTGTGTAGAGGAAGGTTACTGATTTATTTGAGTTAATTTTATACCCAGCCACTTTATTGAAGGGGTTTATCAGGTTTAGTAGTTCTCTGGTGGAACTTTTGGGATCACTTAAGTATACAATCATATTGTCTGCAAATAGTGATATTTTGACTTCTTCCTTTCCAATCTATATCCCTTTGATCTCCCGTTGTTGTCTGATTGCTCTGGCTAGGACTTCTAGATCTATATTGAATATGTAGTGAGAGAGTGGGCAGCCTTGTCAAGTCCCTAATTTTAATGAGATTGATGCAAGTTTATCTCCATTTAGTTCAATATTAGCTACTGGTTTGCTGTATATGGCTTTTACTATGTGTAGATATGGGCCTCGAATTCCTGATCTTTTCAAGACTTTTGACATGACAGGGAGTTGATTTTTTTAAAATGCTTTTTTAGCATTTAAAGAGATTGAAAGACCCCCAGAGCAGGGAGACCCTCATTCAAGTCTCAGGATGACACTACCCGCCAAGAACTCATGAGAGATCATCCTTGCTGTAATCACACAAGGTTTATTGATAGGAACAGTGCACTGGAGTCAAGACTTGAATCCCATGCAGGGGTAGAGTGGTTCGACTCCGAGTAGCTGGGAGAAGGGGTATTTTAAGAAAGAAACTGCAACCCAAGGGGGTAGGGATGGCATCATTGGAAAATGTCGATAACATCAGTGAAAAATCACAAGGAGAAGCTTCCTGTTTTTCAAGATTGTAAACTAACTTTATGGTCAACTAGTGCCTGAGAGAGAGTTTCTGAACTGGCTGGTATAATCATCAGTTCTTTGGTCAGTCAAGTTCCTGAAACAGTTACTGAACTGCCTGTTCATTTTTGGCTCTACACTGTTTGCTAGGGGGTCTGAATTTTTCATGGTCCTTCAAGATGATCATGGGTTTTATTTACATTTTACAAAGTGAATTAAGTTGATGGATTTCTATATATTTAACCACCCCTGCATCCCTGGGATGAAGCCCATTGATCATGATGGATTACTCTTTTGATGTGTTCTTGGATTCAGTTTTCAAGAATTTTATTGAGTATTTTAGTGTCAGTATTCATAACGAAAACTGGATTGAAGTTCTCTTTCTTTGTTGTGTCTTTGTGTGCTTTAGTGTAATTGTGGCTTCATAGAAACAATTTGGTAGTAGTACTCTTTCCATTTCTATTTTTGGGAATAGTTTGGACAGTATTGGTATGAAGTCTTTTATGGAGGTCTGATAGAATTCTGCACTAAATCCACCTGGTCTTGGGTCTTTTTGTGGTTGGGAGATTTTAATAACTGATTCTATTAATTTAGGGACTGTTATTAAAATGGGACTGTTAGATGGTTTATCTGATCCTGATTTAACTTTGGTACCTGGTATGTGTCTAGAAAATTGTCCATTTTCATACAGATTTTCCAGTTTTCTTGAATATAGGCTTTTGTAGTAGAATCGGATAATTTTTTGAATTTCCTCCGATTCTGTTATGTCTCTGTTTTCACTTCTGATTTTGTTAATTTGGAAACTGTCTCTGTACCTTCTCGTTATTCTGGCTAAGGGTTTATCTGTCTTGTTGATTTTCTCAAAGAACCAGCTACTGTTTTCGTTGATTCTTTGTATAGTCCCTTCTGTTTCTACTTGGTTGATTTCTGGCCTGAGTTCTGCCTTCTACTCCTGTTTGTTGTATTTGCTTCTTTTTGTTCTATAGCTTTTAGGTGTGCTGTAAAGAAATTCATGTATTCTCTCTCCCTTTTGCTTTTTGGAGGTACTCAGAGCTATGATTTTTCCTCTTACTGCTTTCATTATGTCCCATAAGTTTGGGTATGTTGTACCTTCATTTTCATTAAATGCTAAAAAGTCTTTAATTTTTTATTGCCATTTTTGTTTTGATTGAGTACCAGCATTAGTGCACAGTGAACTGAGAGGATGCATGTGATTATTTCTATCTTCTTGTATCTGTTGAGACCTGTTTTGTGACTTATTAAATGGTCAATTTTGGTGAAGGTACAATGAAGTGTTGAGAAACAGGTATATTCTTTTGTTTTTGGATGAAATGTTCTATAAATATCTGTTAAATCCATTTGGTTCATAACTTCTGTTAGTTTCTCTATGTGTCTGCTTAGTTTCTCTTTCCATGACATGCCCATTAATGAGAGTGGGGTGTTGAAATCTCCCACTCTTAACGTGTGATGAGCAATTTGTGCTTTGAGCTTTAGTAAGATTTCTTTTATGAATGTAAGTGCTTTTGCATTTGGAACATAGATTGAGAGTTTATCTTGGTAGACTCACCTTTGAAGTGTCCCTCCTCGTCTATTTTGGTAACTTTTGGTTGGTGGTCAATTTTATTTGATATTAGAATGACTACTCCAACTTATTTCTTCAGACACTTTGCTTGAAAAATTGTTTTCCATCCTTTTACTCTGAGGTCGTATCTATCTTTGTCATTGAGGTTTGTTTTCTGTATGCAGTAAAATGCTAGATCCTCTTTTACTATCCATTCTGTCAGTCTATGTCTTTTTATTGATGAATTGAGTCCATTGATAATAAGAAGTATTAAATATGGTGATTGTTGTTTCATGTTATTTTTTTGTTGTTAGAGGTGGAATTATGTTTGTGTGTCTCCCTTCTTTTTGTTTTGTTTCAAGAAGATTATTTTCTACCTTTTTCTAGGGTGAAGTTTCCCTCCTTATGTTGGAGTTTTCCATCTATTATCCTTTGTAGGGCTGGACTTACTCAAACACACTGTTTAAATTTGGTTTTGAGATGTAATATCTTGGTTTTTCCATCGTTGTGTTCTCTTAGGGTCTGTATCACATCTGCCCACAATCTTCCTGCTTTCATAATCTCTGTTGAGATGTTTGTTGTAATTCTGACAGGTCTGCCTTTATATGTTACTTGACATTTTTTCTCACTGCTTTTAATATTCTTTCTTTGTTTTGTGTATTTGGTGTTTTGACTACCATATGATGGGAGTAATTGTTTTTCTAGTCCAATCTATTTGGAATTCTGTATGCTTCTTGTATGTTTATGGGCATCTCTTTATGTTAGGGAAGTTTTCTTCTCGAATTTTGTTGAAGATTTTTACTGGCCCTTCAAGTTGACAGTCTTCTCTCTCTTCTACACCTATTTTCCTTAGGTTTGATCTTCTCATTTTGTCCTGGATTTCCTAGATATTTTGGGTTAAGAGCTTTTTGCATTTTTCATTATCTTTGATGGTTGTGTCAAGGTGTTCTATGGTATCTTCTGCCCCTGATATCTTCTCTTCTCTCTTTTATATTCTATTGGTGATGCTTGCATCTATGACTCCTGATCTAGTTCCTAGGTTTTCTATCTCCAGGTTGTCTCCCTTTAAATCTTTGATGGTTTTGTTCAATTTCTTCACCTATTTGGTTGTGTTTTCCTCTAATTCTTTAAAGATTTTTGGGTTTTGTCTTTAAGGGCTTCTAATTGGTTACCTTTGTTTTCCTATATTTCTTTAAGGGAGTTATTCATTGCCTTCTTAAAGTCTTTATTATCATCATGAGATGTGATTTCAAGTCCAAATCTTGTTTTTTTGATGTGTTTGAATACCCAGCACTTGCTATGGTGGGAGAACTGGGCTCTGATGATGCCATGTATTCTTGGTTTCTGTTGCTTTGTTTCCTGTGCTTGCCTCCTGCCATCAGGTTTTTCCCTTGTATTTGCTTGTCTTGCTATCTCTAACAGTAGCTTGACCCTCCTGTAAGCCTGTTTGCTTTCAGCCAAATATGGGAACAGAGAGCTGCTCCTGTGTTTGGGTGTCTTGAAGTCTCCTGTCATGATGCTTGGAGTCGAAGAGTTGATCCTACCTCTGTTCTCAGGTGTGTCTGTGCTCCATGTGCCTGTCTTTCAGCTCTGGGCTTAGGCAGAAACCAGATGGGTCCTGTCCCTGACTGATTCTATGTTCCTGTATTCAGAGGGCACTAGGCAGGTTCCTCTTGGGCCAGGAATGTGAGCAGATGTGAAGGTCTCCCCTGAGCTCTCGGGATTGTCTGTACTTCTGAGAGTCCAGCTCTCTCCCACTTGGGATTTTGGTACAGAGCTTCAGAGTTCTTTAGTAGCACATTTTCGCAAAATTTCTTCCCTAATTGTTCTCTATTCTATTTGTCATCCTATTTCTGCAATAAACAGTCTTACTATATGCTGTTTCTTTTTGTGGTGAGATTGACATTAGGAACAACAAAGAAAGCAATACTTTATTTTGTAAAATAACAAAAGTTAATTTACACACCCATACAACCCAGCAAGATTAAATAGAAATAGGTGACAAATGGGCCATTTTCAACCTACGTGTGATATATATATATATATATATATATATATATATATATATATATATATGAAAGCTGACATTGTCATTCAACATCACTGGAGTATAGAACCAGTAGTGAAGCTGTTATTTGATGGTAGCAAGTTCCAAAATTTGACTGATGTACATTCTTCTCCCAAACGTTTTTTAAGTTATTGATCCTCTGCTTCAAACATGTGACATAGATACATTACTGTTGGAAAAATTGACAGTTTGGGGAAAGTAATGGTAGTTTCATGCTTGAATGTAAGACCATGTAAAAATAGAAGATATATTCCTGTGGTAAATAAAATGTTCTTTTTATTAAAAATGTTAGTTCCATGTATGTATTATAGGGAGTGGTTTCCTATTGAGACAAGAATATATATCAATGGAGAATTCATTTTCTTTTCTTAGTGATAATTTTGCCTACTATGATTATTGTCTGAGCATAGGGAAAGTAGTTTCATTCAGGAAAAATAAAATTGTTTTCTGGCCATAATAAAAATAAATTAAAAAACCATGTGTACATGTTAATTCAAATGTATAAATGGAACATTTTATGGCAAGCACTGAAGTAGTTCTCATGAAGAATGAGCAGCATACATCTTGACTTTTTCTGTCAATATCACAGCAATGGAATTTAAAAACAAAACACTTAGGGAATCACACACATATTATTCCCTAGAATATGTTGATAATAGAGGTACATGGGGTACAGAGAAACTGGCACAAACTTAAGAGAAAGGGGATTGAAATGGATTCTTGATAATAGCTGAGATGAGTTTTCAAATATGTAAGAATAACTTTGAAGACAGAGATGTGAAAGAAAGGAAAAGAGAATCCAGTTTAAGGATAAAACAAAAAATAAGGATAAAAATAAGACATATTGAATACACAAACAGTTCAAATTGTTAAGAGTGTGAGAAAAGGGTTAAATGACTTAATAAAATGTAGTAATAAGAGGTATAAACAGATCTCAGAACGGGGAACCTTATTTATCTCATTAGAGTTCATATTCTCATCTTAGGTAGACCACAAGACTGTGTAGACTCTGGGATCCAAGACTTTAATGATGGAAAAGAGGAAGCCAAGAAACCAAGAACAAAATCACATACCAATGGAATTGAGGCCACCCTGGAAGGTTGGCTATTAGGTCTGCTAAAACATATTTATTAAAACATATGGTGTGATCCCACTTTAGTCAGTCTCAATAGTTGATTCCTCAAAATTCTGCAACCAAGAGAAAAAAAAAAGCAGGTATCTAGACTGTCTACCATCAAACACAGTTCCAGTCAGAATTTCCTTAAGCCCTGAAATTTCTGAGCATATAGATAGGACAACAACTGCTAAAGCTAGGTTTTTTGGAACTTGCCCATTATTAAAATTTCCTTCCCCCCACAAAGGAAACAACATTGGAAGTCAGAAGGAAGCAGTTTGACGAGAATGATACCCTATTTTCAAAAATATAGAGTGCATGGGTTTTGGTTGTTTGATGAGTGATAGATATTTACTGACACTTTAGAAGTTGGTTACATGTTGTTAATGGTCAGGGAGAAAACAAAATAAGGGAAGTTAGACTCAAGGGTTTCTCTTTGGTTTTCTTTTCTTCATGCTTCTTTCTTATGTAATGTTAAAGATGGAGATTCAAGAAAATGGGGCATACAATGAATAACAATTCCTATTAATACAGGAATAATAAAAATAAAGGGTAGATTATTGAACTATAGAGCTATAACTAGAGAAAATTGCACATTAGTATAGATCTTTGTATATTGATACAAAATTAAAGTTATATTTGGTTAAACTGTTATAGATCTTTATATACTTACATAATTAAGATTATATTTGGTTACAAGGTACTATATATCAACTCCTTTTAAGTTATTATGCCTAATTAATTCTTTAAAACATAACCTTATGTTCTACTCCTTTTGAAAGCTGCTATTACAATTTGTTTGGGATAATTAAAAATGCAAGTATAGTGTTAGTCAAACTCATCTTCCTGTCAAATACTAGTTTAGTGTATTGGAAAAATTTGATTTCAAGATCAAAGAGGTAGAAGTCAGAAATGTTTGCCAATGTACATATACTATAGATAAATGGTCTTCAAAAAAAACCTCAAGAAATCTACAAAACATGGTACTTAAAGATATTTAAGGCTTTATTTTTACAATGACATATGTCAGCTCCTGAGAGCACTCCCATTAGACTTTAAAAAAAAATGATAAACATTGAAGAACATACATATGGAGTTTGTTTCATACATTTCAAACTAACTACAGGGGAAGAACTGCACTTGCTTCAACTGGTGACAGTTTGCTGTCCAAACTGAGCAAACAGAATGTAGAATAGTTCATTGCCATGCTTTGCCAAGACTATTTAAGCTGTCCCTCATATTCTTTGCATCACAAAAGATTTATCAAATACTCTAGGACAGAAAGCTAAGGATGGATACTCCAAGGATATAAAGGAAATTTAAAGGACTGTCGAGGTAGCCACATTTCACAGTCACTTCTAGCTTTGGAAAGTACTTGTTCTGTTCTTCTTATATACTTAGGTCAATTTTATTCCTTCTTAATTTTCTGACGGCTTTGAAGACTGGACAGGTATAGTATGACAATTAAGTTTAAGTTGTTTAGGATTTTTTTAGAAAAAGGTTTTTAGGTATAAGAAGTCACTTTTAGATTGGTAGTACAATTTATTATTTAAAAAAGTTTTCTCTACAGAATTCTAAACTCACCATGATAGAAAATATAATGGATTATACATTGCAAATATAATTCTTACATGATAGTTTTCATAGCTGTTTCAAATTGTTTTTATTATATGTAGTTTATTATTATAAGAAAAAGAGTCTTTTATTAGACTAAAATGGGAGATGTTAGGGTTAGCCTTGTGTGCTGTGTATTCTGATGCTCAGTTCTGTATCTCGAGGTTGATTAGAATTAGGTTACAGTGTGGACATGGGCATTGTATCAATAAGGAATACTCCCCAATAAATCCTGACTGGTAAATATAAAGCTATGGCCTGTGTCTGGACAGGGAAGGGAAGAAGACTGCAAATTAAGTAAGGAAATTTCAAATAGGGACCATGAGGTGAAAGAAAGGACAAAGGAGAGGAGAAGAAGGAAGTCTCCATGAGTCAGGTTGGACAATGAGGATGGGACCATGAACATGTGGCCAAGAGAAACTCCCCCGAGGACACAGGTAGAAGAGAGCAAGGCTCAGATGGCAAGTAATGGGGCATTTATCTGGCTATTCATAGACAAGCCAAGTTAGATTAGCTCAAAACATGACCAGCATTGTTCCACCATATAGTTAATAAAATATGATATCTCTGTGTCATTTACTCAGAATCTAAATGTCATAGAGTGAGGGTTAAACTCACATTCACAAAATTACTACATTTGGACCTTAAGAGAAGCTAGATATTGAACTAACACTGAATTTGTGAGTAAAGAAAATGTTATATACAAAAACAATGGACTACTTTACTGTCCTTACAAAAGAATTAAATCTGGGTATTTGTGACTTCATGGGTAACTGAAGTACAATTTTTGTTACATGAGATACATTAGATACCTAAAGATAAGTAGTTTTATTTTATCTATCTACTGAACTAAATACTTCATAGAATCATAGAATCAAGTTAGTTTCTAAAGGACCAGAAAGGACAAAATTTTTCAGTAGACTACGAGAATAAATTCAAAGGTTTTTTTGTATGCATGGTGACTATTACTAATTACAACTTATTATACACATGAACATTATATAAGAGTAAATATTTTAGACCTGAAGGAACCTACCGGATAAACAGTTCGCTGCACCCAAATCCTGTGGGAGGGAGAGCTAAACCTTCAGAGAGGCAGACATGCCTGGGAAACCAGAAGAGACTGCACTCTGCACATATCTCTGACGCCAGAGGAAAACACCAAAGGCCATCTGGAACCCTGGTGCATGGAAGCTCCCAGGAAGGGCGGCGCAGATCTTCCTGGTTGCTGCCGCCGTGGAGAGTTCATAAGCAACAACGCACGAGCAAACTTGAGCCTCGGGACCACAGGTAAGACCCACTTTTCTGCTGCAAGTGACCTGCCTGGTGAACTCCAGACACAGGCCCACAGGAACAGATGAAGACCTGTAGATAGGAAAAACTACATGCCCGAAAGCAGAACACTCTGTCCCCATAACTGGCTGAAAGAAAACAGGAAAACAGGTCTACAGCACTCCTGACACACAGGCTTATAGAACAGTCTAGCCACTGTCAGAAATAGCAGAACAAAGTAACACTAGAGATAATCTGATGGTGAGAGGCAAGTGCAGGAACCCAAGCAACAGAAACCAAGACTACATGGCAACATCGGAGCCCAATTCTCCCACCAAAACAAACATGGAATATCCAAACACACCAGAAAAGCAAGATCTAGTTTCAAAATCATATATGATCATGATGCTGGAGGACTTCAAGAAAGACATGAAGAACTCCCTTAGAGAAACACAGGAAAACATTAATAAACAAGTAGAAGCCTATAGAGAGGAATTGCAAAAATCCCTGAAAGAATTCCAGGAAAACATAAATAAACAAGTAGAAGCCCATAGAGAGGAGTCACAAAAATCCCTGAAAGAATTCCTGGAAAACACAATCAAACAGTTGAAGGAATTAAAAATGGAAATAGAAGCAATCAAGAAAGAACACATGGAAACAACCCTGGATATAGAAAACCAAAAGAAGAGACAAGGAGCTGTAGATACAAGCCTCACCAACAGAATACAAGAGATGGAAGAGAGAATCTCAGGAGCAGAAGATTCCATAGAAATCATTGACTCAACTGTCAAAGATAATGTAAAGCAGAAAAAGCTACTGGTCCAAAACATACAGGAAATCCAGGACTCAATGAGAAGACCAAACCTAAGGATAATAGGTATAGAAGAGAGTGAAGACTCCCAGCTCAAAGGACCAGTAAATATCTTCAACAAAATCATAGAAGAAAACTTCCCTAACCTAAAAAAAGAGATACCCATAGGCATACAAGAAGCATACAGAACTCCAAATAGATTGGACCAGAAAAGAAACACCTCCCGTCACATAATAGTCAAAACACCAGACGCACAAAATAAAGAAAGAATATTAAAAGCAGTAAGGGAAAAAGGTCAAGTAACATATAAAGGCAGAACTAACAGAATCACACCAGACTTTTCCCCAGAAACTATGAAAGCCAGAAGATCCTGGGCAGATGTCATACAGACCCTAAGAGAACACAAATGCCTGCCCAGGTTACTGTATCCTGCAAAACTCTCAATTAACATAGATGGAGAAACCAAGATATTCCATGACAAAACCAAATTTACACAATATCTTTCTACAAATCCATCACTACAAAGGATAATAAATAGTAAAGCCCAACATAAGGAGGCAAGCTATACCCTAGAAGAAACAAGAAACTAATCGTCTTGGCAACAAAACCAAGAGAAGAAAAGCACATAAACATAACCTCTTATCTAAATATGAATATAATAGGAAGCAATAATCACTATTCCTTAATATCTCTCAACATCAATGGCCTCAACTCCTCAATAAAAGGCATAGGTTAACAAACTGGATAAGCAACGAGGACCCTGCATTCTGCTGCCTACTGGAAACACACCTCAGAGACAAAGACAGACACTGCAGAGACAAAGACAGAGTGAAAGGCTGGAAAACAACTTTCCAAGCAAATGGTCGGAAGAAGCAAGCTGGAGTAGCCATTCTAATACCAAATAAAATCAATTTTCAACTAAATTTCATCAAAAAAGATAAGGAAGGACACTTCATATTCATCAAAGGAAAAATCCACCAAGATGAACTCTCAATCCTAAATATCTATGCCCCAAATATAAGGGCACCTACATACATCAAAAAAACCTTACTAAAGCTCAAAACACACATTGCACCTCACACAATAATAGTAGGAGATTTCAGCACCCCACTCTCATCAATGGACAGATCATGGAAAAAGAAATTAAACAGAGACGTAGACAGACTAAGAGAAGTCATGAGCCAAATGGACTTAACAGATATTTATAGAACATTCTATCCTAAAGCAAAAGGATATACCTTCTTCTCAGCTCCTCATGGTACTTTCTCCAAAATTGACCATATAATTGGTCAAAAAACAGGCCTCAACAGGTACAGAAAGATAGAAATAATCCCATGCGTGCTATCAGACCACCACGGCCTAAAACTGATCTTCAATAACAATAATGGAAGAATGCCAACATATACGTGGAAGTTGCACAATGCTCTACTCAATGATAACCTGGTGAAGGAAGAAATAAAGAAAGAAATTAAAGACTTTTTAGAATTTAATGAAAATGAAGGTACAACATACCCAAACTTATGGGACACAATGAAAGCTTTGGGAAAACTCATAGCGCTGAGTGCCTGCAGAAAGAAACAGGAAAGAGCACATATCAGCAGCTTGACAGCACACCTAAAAGCTCTAGAACAAAAAGAAGCAAATACACCCAGGAGGAGTAGAAGGCAGGAAATAATCAAACTCAGAGCAGAAATCAAACAAGTAGAAACAAAAAGGACCATAGAAAGAATCAACAGAACCAAAAGTTGGTTCTTTGAGAAAATCAACAAGATAGATAAACCCTTAGCCAGACTAATGAGAGGACACAGAGAGTGTGTCCAAATTAACAAAATCAGAAATGAAAAGGGAGACATAACTACAGATTCAGAGGAAATTAAAAAAATCATCAGATCTTACTATAAAAGCCTATATTCAACAAAACTTGAAAATCTGCAGGAAATGGACAATTTCCTAGACAGATAACAGGTACCGAAGTTAAATCAGGAACAGATAAACCAGTTAAACAAACCCAGAATTCCTAAGGAAATAGAAGCAGTCATTAAAGGTCTCCCAACCAAAAAGAGCCCAGGTCCAGATGGGTTTAGTGCAGAATTCTATCAGACCTTCATAGAAGACCTCATACCAATATTATCCAAACTATTCCACAAAATTGAAAAAGATGGAGCACTACCGAATTCCTTCTACGAAGCTACAATTACTCTTATACCTAAACCACACAAAGACACAACCAAGAAAGGGAACTTCAGACCAATTTCCCTTATGAATATCGACGCAAAAATACTCAATAAATTCTGACAAACCGAATCCAAGAGCACATCAAAACAATCATCCACCATGATCAAATAGGCTTCATCCCAGGCACGCAGGGATGGTTTAATATACGGAAAACCATCAACGTGATTCATTATATAAACAAACTGAAGAACAAAACCACATGATCATTTCATTAGATGCTGAGAAAGCATTTGACAAAATTCAACACCCCTTCATGATAAAAGTCCTGGAAAGAATAGGAATTCCAGGCCCATACCTAAACATAGTAAAAGCCATATACAGCAAACCAGTTGCTAACATTAAACTAAATGGAGAGAAACTTGAAGCAATCCCACTAAAATCAGGGACTAGACAAGGCTGCCAACTCTCTCCCTACTTATTCAATATAGTTCTTGAAGTTCTAGCCAGAGCAATCAGACAACAAAAGGAAATCAAGGGGATACAGATTGGTAAGGAAGAAGTCAAAATATCACTATTTGCAGATGATATGATAGTATATTTAAGTGATCCCAAAAGTTCCACCAGAGAACTACTAAAGCTGATAAACAACTTCAGCAAAGTGGCTGGGTATAAAATTAACTCAAATAAATCAGTACCTTTCTCTACACAAAAGAGAAGCAAGCCGAGAAAGACCCAAATAATATAAAGTACCTCGGTGTGACTTTAACCAAGCAAGTAAAATATCTGTACAATAAGAACTTCAAGACTCTGAAGAAAGAAATTGAAGAAGACCTCAGAAAATGGCAAGATCTCCCATGCTCATGGATTGGCAGGATTAATATAGTAAAAATGGCCATTTTACCAAAAGCCATCTACAGATTCAATTCAATCCCCATCAAAATACCAATCCAATTCTTCAAAGAGTTAGACAGAACAATTTGCAAATTCATCTGGAATAACAAAAAATCCAGGATAGCTAAAACTATCCTCAACAATAAAAGGTCTTCAGGGGGAATCACTATCCCTGAACTCAAGCAGTATTACAGAGCAATAGTGATAAAAATTGCATGGTATTGGTACAGAGACAGACAGATAGACCAATAGAATAGAATTGAAGACCCAGAAATGAACCCACACACCTATGGGCACTTGATTTTTTACAAAGGAGCCAAAACCATCAAATGGAAAAAAGATAGCATTTTCAGCAAATGGTGCTGGTTCAACTGGAGGTCAACATGCAGAAGACTGAAGATCGATCCATGCTTATCACCCTGTACAAAGCATAAGTCCAAGTGGATCAAGGACCTCCAAATCAAACCAGATACACTCGAACTAATAGAAGAAAAACTAGGGAAGCATCTGGAACACATGGGCGCTGGAAAAAAATTCCTAAACAAAACACCAATGGCTTATGCTCTAAGATCAAGAATCGACAAATGGGATCTCATAAAACTGCAAAGCTTCTGTAAGGCAAAGGACACTGTGGTTAGGACAAAACGACAACCAACAGATTGGGAAAAGATCTTTACCAATCCTACAACAGATAGAGAGGCCTTATATCTAAAATATACAAAGAACTCAAGAAGTTAGACAGCAGGGAGACAAATAACCCTATTAAAAAATGGGGTTCAGAGCAAAACAAACAATTCACAGATGAGGAATGCCGAATGGCTGAGAAACACCTAAAGACATGTTCAACATCTTCAGTCATAAGGGAAATGCAAATCAAAACAACCCTGAGATTTCACCTCACACCAGTGAGAATGGCTAAGATTAAAAACTCAGGTGACAGCAGATGCTGGCGAGGATGTAGAGAAAGAGGAACACTCCTCCATTGTTGGTGGGATTGCAGACTGGTACAACCATTCTGGAAATCAGTCTGGAGGTTCCTCAGAAAACTGGACATTGACTGCCTGAGCATCCAACTATAGCTCTCTTGGGCATATACCGAAAAGATGCCCCCACATATAAAAGAGACACGTGCTCCACTATGTTCATCCCAGCCTTATTTATAATAGCCAGAAGCTGGAAAGAACCCAGATGCCCTTCAACAGAGGAATGGGTACAGAAAATGTGGTACATCTACACAATGGAATATTACTCAGCTATCAAAAACAATGACTTTATGAAATTCGTAGGCAAATGGTTGGAACTGGAAAATATCATCCTGAGCGAGGTAACCCAATCACAGAAAGACACACATTTTATGCACTCATTGATAAGTGGCTATTAGCCCAAATGCTTGAATTACCCTAGATGCCTAGAACAAATGAAACTCAAGACAGATGATCAAAATGTGAATGCTTCACTCCTTCTTTAAAAGGGGAACAAGAATACCCTTGGCAGGGAAGAGAGAGGCAAAGATTAAAACAGACACAGAAGGAACACCCATTCAGAGCCTGCCCCACATGTGGCCCATGCATATACAGCCATCCAATTAGACAAGATGGATGAAGCAAAGAAGTGCAGGCTGACAGGAGCTGGATGTAGATCTCTCCTGAGAGACACAGCCAGAATACAGCAAACACAGAGGCAAATGCCAGCATCAAACCACTGACCTGAGAATATGACCCCCGTTGAAGGAATCAGAGAAAGAACTGGAAGAGCTTGAAGGGGCTCGAGACCCCATATTTACAACAATGCCAAGCAACCAGAGCTTCCAGGGACTAAGCCAATACCTAAAGACTATACATGGACTGACCCTGGACTCTGACCTCATGGGTAGCAATGAATATCCTAGTAAGAGCACCAGTGGAAGAGGAAGCCCTGGGTCCTGCTGAAACTGAACCCCCAGTGAACTAGATTGTTGGGGGAAGGGCGGCAATGTGGGGAGGATGGGGAGGGAACACCCATAAGGAAGGGTAGGGGGAGGGGGATGTTTGCCTGGAAACCGGGAAAGGGAATAACACTCGAAATGTATATAAGAAATACTCAAGTTAATAATAATAAAAAAAAGTATATATTTTAAGTGTTTCCATCATAAATAAATGCTAAGCCTGAAGTAAAAATAGTCACAACATCTTTTATTTGTAAAAGCCAGAAAGTTTAAGCAACTTAAATAATTATCATTAATAGAATAAATAAGTAAATAATGGCAAATTGATACAATATAGCAGTTATTACAATGTAAAAACATAAGATTGATACACCAACCACACAGTTGTGGTATTGCCTGCAATACACAAATCACAGGGCACATTCTGTTTGTAGGGAGCCGTATTGGATTTGGGCCTGGCCGCTTTCTGACTATGGCTCAAAGTGGCTATGTGACTCTTGGCTGCATGGGCACAGAGGTTCAACCTTGTAATGACTGCCATAAAGTCTTAAAATTGTTGGACAAATCCTCTCCCATGAATTTACATCACAGAAAGATAACATTCACAGGATGTTTCAGCCTGAGCAAACACCAGACTCTGGCATCTCCATCGAATGACCTCTTCACCTTCTGCTATCCCTGCTGGGATGCCCTCCTCCCTCCATCCTTTGTGTTTCACAAAGGGCACTCCCCCTACCTGAAAGCCTTAAAACCTGTAAGCCTCGCCCCATTAAAAGAGACCTTGACAACAGAACTTTTGCTTGGTCTCCTTCTATTTGACCCACGGGTAGAAGGCCTCTAAGGGACCCTGAATAACTGGGTCCCTGCTGGCAGGGGCATCTCTTCACATAAAGTCTGTGAAGAGATCAAATGAATTTGTAATAGAAGAAATCAAAAGGGCTCTTATTAGAGTTATAAAAATGGAAAGGGATATTTAACTAGAAGACAAGTGGGAAGTATTTATGAAAGAATAATTCATATCTTAAGTATTAGATCCATACATAAATATATCTCCTTCAGAATTTATCAAGCCTCTCTTTATTTGCAAAACTTGTTGAGGAAAGAAGTAACTTTTGTCTTACAGTTACTTAGTCAATGCTCTGCACAGTGCTCTGTGCTGGTACCCAGTAAAGAATTTGTTAATGAACACATGAGGGTTATCAACAATATATAACAATTTTAATTTGTATTTAGTGCATAAATTATGTACCATATTCTAAATGTTTTGGTTATGTGTTCCTTTAATATAGCAAAACAATTCGATTCTATTTGAGTGTTGCTAATTAAACTTCTCTGAGTCAATGATGAAACTAGGAGGAGTATAAGATGTAGAAAATTACCTTCAGCCAAACTGCTTTCACATTAAAATAGAAACAAAAATAAATAGGTAAGGGTGACATGGGAGAAGATACACAAAAGTAGGATGTGAAAAAGAAGACAAGAATATGATGGGAAATTTCTGCTTTGAGATATTGTAACAGTTCTTTCAGAGATTCATCCTTATATATATTAGATACCTAAAGATAAGGTATATACACACACATATACTTTATATATGCTATGCATATGGGTATAAAGTATTTGTTCATTTATACACAGCATTTTATGTCATATATGCAGGTATACAGTAAATACAATAATTTAAGGTACTTATTTACTAAATTCAAAAACAGATATTATTTAGAAGAAAAGATAGATCTCATCTGGGGAAAAAATTCTTCCATGGTAGCCTTCAAATGATTCATATTGTGGTTTTACTTGGATTTGTACTTTACAACATCCTCAGTAACTGCGAAATAAAAATTAGTTCACTCCTTGCTTTCATGACCCACACAGTCATATGCTTGCAGTTTAGCTCCATCTTGTGGTACAGACTTTCACTTTCCTATTGTGTGTTCAAAACTGTCAGCACAAATGAATGTATATCATGAAGCTCAAGAGCAAGAAAGACCAAAGTGTGGATGCTTCAGTTCTACTTAGAAGGAGAAACAAAATAATCAAGGGAAGAAGAGGGTGTGAGGAACTTCAGAGGAACAGAGGAGCAGGAGGAGAAAAAGAGAGGCAGAATCAAGTATGGGAGGAGGTGTACAGAGGGTCAGGAAATTGAACAGAGGTGTGTAACAATGGGAGATGAGGAACGGGGGTAGCAGCCAGAAAATCCCCAGATACCAGGAAAGCAAGAGGCTTCCAGGACCCAACAGGGATGACATTAGCTGAAATAGTTCACAAAGGCATGGAAGAACCTGTCGAGTCTATATCCAGAGGTTAGGCACGGCACTCCTGTTGATGGATGGGGCCACCCACCCATTTCCAAAACTTTAACCCAGAATTGCTCCTCTCTATAGAAAATAAAGGGACAAAGAGTGGAACAGAGACTGAAGACAAGACCATCCAGAGACTGCCATACCTGGGGATCTATCACACAGGCAGACACAAAACCCAAACATTATTGCTGATGCCAAGAAGTTCTCATTGACAGGAAGAAGCTCGATATAGCAGTCTCCTGAGAGGCTCTGCCAGACCCTGAACAAAAGAGTTGCAGATGATTAAAGCCAGCAGTCAGACAGATCACAAGGACTCCAATGCGACCCCTGTGTTAGGGAAAGACTGAAGGAGCTGGAGGGGTCTTATCTAGCATAAGTGGGAGGGAAGGCCCTTGGTCCTGTGAAGGCTTGATGTCCCAGTATAGAGAAATGCTCTGGTGCTGAGTCAGAAGTGTGTGGGTGGGGAGGAACACTCTCAGCTGGGTAAGGGGGGTGGAATAGGGGTTTGTAGAGGGAAAATAGAGAAAGGGGATAGCATTTGCAATGTAAATAAATAAAATATCCAATTTATAAAAAATTAGTATTTATCTATTTACGCTTGCCAAGAAGATGCTAGGCTTGGGAATAGATGGTGCCACTGAGAGAATGGCTTCCTTCTAATCTGTATCACATAGACAGTGAGAGGAGTTTGTGAAGTACATTGGCTTTTTTATTCACACAGATTTCTCAAAATAAGCTGTTTTTTTTCCAGAAGACTAGTGCTAAATAAAAGGTATCTGTTTGCTTTATATTTCTCCTCTGCCTTGGCAAACCAACAAAATTTCTTGCATTTAAAATCTATCTTCAGCCTAGACCAGAAAACTCAAGCCAATTAGAAAAAATGGGATTGTGCTGTTCACCTTCTCACTAGGAGAAATTCCAAACAGAAAACAGTTCATAAATGTATGAAGCAAGGTATTTTATCAAGGAGTTATGCTGATCATTGACAGCTAAATCGTGAAACTGGAATTTGTTACAATGATTTTCAGTTTTTAGCATTGAAAATTATGTAGGGGTAGAGATTTTTTAATCTGCCTTTTGCCATAAAAGCACTATAACTTTTTTGTGTGTCTCTCTGTCTCTGTGTGTCTCCATCTCTATCTCTGTCTCCCTCTCTGTCTCTCTGTCTCTCTCTATCTCTGTCTCTCTGTCTCTCTGTCTCTCTCTGTCTCTGTCTCTGTCTCTCTCTGTCTGTGTGTGTGTGTGTGTGTGTGTGTGTGTGTGTGTGTGTGTTTACCATGTGCATGCATGGTATGGAATTGGAGTTACAAAGGGTTGGAAATTACCATGTGGGTGCTGGTAATTCATCCCATATCCTCTGGGAAAAAGAATACAGTGCTTTAAAACTCTAAGCCATCTTTTCAGCCCTGAACACAAGTATTTTGAAACAGTCCTTTAGAAATGTCATTAGCTTTATCTTGCAATTCCAAATGAAGATAATTCTGTGTAATCCAGAGTAAGCACTTATTTCTATATAATTTAGCTAAATATTACATAACTCTAAATATTATATAACTCTAAATAATTAATCATAATGACTTCTCAGAATGAGAATTTCTTTTTTTATTTTTATTTTTTATTTGATATTTTTATTTACATTTCAAATGTTATCCCCTTTTTCGGTTTCCCAGACATAAGCACACTGTCCAATCCTCCCCCCTTCTTCTAATAGGGTGTTTCCTCTCCTTAACAATCCACTTTCCTGCCTCCCCACTCTGACATTTTCCTACACTGGGGTGAGGGGGACGTCCACCCTTGGCAGGACAAAGGGCTTCTCCTCCCATATGTGGCCAATAAGGACATCCTCTGCTACATATGCTGCTGGAGCCACAGGTCTGTCCTTTGGGTAGTGGTATTGTCCCTGGGTGCTCTGGTTGGTTGTTATTGTTGTTCTTATGGGGTTACAAATCCCTTCAGCTCCAGAATGAGAATTTCTTAGACAATCACATAGCAGAGATTTACTAGAATAGATGTGTCAACAATTTACAAAAATATTTATGTTTATACTTGCCTCTATTTTTTCACAAATTGAAGAAGGAAACAAACTGAATTATAATATAGTTTAAGCACAACTTGCCTTGTAAAATACCTGGCAAATATTATTATTGTCCAAGAACCTCTTTCAAACAGTATAATTCAGTTTTAAAGGGAAAAATTATCACTCTAAAATAAATAAAATAATTAGGTGAAAAAATATGTGTTTCATTTGATTTAACAAAACAGACTTCTGAAATAACATACAAAGTTTCTTTGTAAGTTGAATAATATTTTCATGTTGAATTAAATGATATACTTAGTATTATGAATATTTTAATTTTTATTCAAATTTCTGTTTTCTTCTGTTAACAAGGTCTCAGGTAGGCCAGAATGACCTCAAATTCTTTATGTAGCTGAGGATGACCTTGACCTTCTGATCCCCACAACTTCTCATCCACTGGGATTACAGTATGTATGATAACACCAAATTTATACACTGCTACATCTCAAACCAAAGGCTTTATGTATGTTATGCTAAGTGAACTATGACCCCAGCTGGTTTCTAATTAATATAAGCTGCATATAAATACATGATACACTTAATATATAAATCAATGCTCTCTTTTCATTAGATGATGAAATGTTTTGTTCATCTTTGTATTTAATCCCTGTTAACACTCTTGAACAACTATCTGAACAAACCTAAGTAAATCCATTAGAAAAGGATTTCACTTTTTTAACCTTCCTTCTTTTACACTACCCTTCTCCTTCGAGAGCCAGAGTCCCCATTGGGTAGCACCCCACCCTGGGACATCTAGTCCCAGCAGGACTAAACAAATCTTCTCCAACTAAGGCCCAAGCAGGCGGAAGAGTTAGGGGGAAAGGGATCCAATAGCAAGGAACAGAAAGCTAGATAGCTCTTGCTGTACAGGTTAGAGACTAAAGACCTAGTTGCATATTTGCCATAAACGTAGATGCAGTCTAGGTCCAGATCCTTCATGGTTGATGGCCCAGGCTCTTTGAGCACTCATGATTTCCAGTTAGTTAACTCCATAGATCTTTTTGTGACATTCTTTTTTTTTAAATTTTTTGTTCTCATATTTTTATTTTTTTTTATTTTTATTTTTTATTAACTTGAGTATTTCTTATATACATTTCGAGTGTTATTCCCTTTTCCGGTTTCCGGGCAAACATCCCCCTCCCTCCTCCCCTTTTTTATGGGTGTTCCCCTCCCCATCCCCCCCTTGTTGCCCTCCCCCCAACAATCTAGTTCACTGGGGGTTCAGTCTTAGCAGGACCAGGGCTTCCCCTTCCACTGGTGCTCTTACTAGGATATTCATTGCTACCTATGAGGTCAGAGTCCAGGTTCAGTCCATGTATACTCTTTAGGTAGTGGCTTAGTCCCTGCAAACTCTGGTTGCTTGGCATTGTTGTACATATGGGGACTTGAGCTCCTTCAAGCTCTTCCAGGTCTTTCTCTGATTCATCCAATGGGGGTCCTATTCTCAATTCAGTGGTTTGCTGCTGGCATACGCCTCTGTGTTTGCTGTATTCTGGCTGTGTCTCTCAGGAGAGATCTACATCTGGCTCCTGTCGGCCTGCACTTCTTTGCTTCATCCATTTTGTCTAATTGGATGGCTGTATATGCATGGGCCACATGTGGGGCAGGCTCTGAATGGGTGTTCCTTCTGTGTCTGTTTTAATCTTTGCCTCTCTCTTCCCTGCCAAGGGTATTCTTGTTCCCCTATTAAAGAAGGAGTGAAGCATTCACATTTTGATCATCTGTCTTGAGTTTCATTTGTTCTAGGCATCTAGGGTAATTCAAGCACTTAGGCTAATAGCCACTTATCAATGAGTGCATACCATGTGTGTCTTTCTGTGATTGGGTTACCTCACTCAGGGTGATATTTTCCAGTTCCGACCATGTGCCTACGAATTTCATAAAGTCATTGTTTTTGATAGCTGAGTAATATTCCATTGTGTAGATGTACCACATTTTCTGTATCCATTCCTCTGTTGAAGGGCATCTGGGTTCTTTCCAGCTTCTGGCTATTATAAATAAGGCTGGGATGAACATAGTGGAGCACGTGTCTATTTTTATATGTTGGGGCATCTTTGGGTATATGCCAAAGAGAGGTATATCTGGATCCTCAGGCAGTTCAATGTCCAATTTTCTGAGAAACCTCCAGACTGATTTCCAGAATGGTTGTACCAGTCTGCAATCCCACCAACAATGGAGGAGTGTTCCTCTTTCTCCGCATCCTCGCCAGCATTTGCTGTCACCTGAGTTTTTGATCTTAGCCATTCTCATTGGCGTGAGGTGAAATCTCAGGGTTGTTTTGATTTGCATTTCCCTTATGACTAAAGATGTTCAACATTTCTTTAGGTGTTTCTCAGCCATTCGGCATTCCTCAACTGTGAATTGTTTGTTCAGCTCTGAACCGCATTTTTTAATAGGGTTATTTGTCTCCCTGCGGTCTAACTTCTTGAGCTCTTTGTATATTTTGGATATAAGGCCTCTATCTGTTGTAGGATTGGTAAAGATCTTTTCCCAATCTGTTGGTTGCCGTTTTGTCCTAACCACAGTGTCCTTTGCCTTACAGAAGCTTTGCAGTTTTATGAGATCCCATTTGTCAATTCTTGATCTTAGAGCATAAGCCATTGGTGTTTTGTTCAGGAAATTTTTTCCAGTGCCCATGTGTTCCAGATGCTTCCCTAGGTTTTCTTCTATTAGTTTGAGTGTATCTGGTTTGATGTGGAGGTCCTTGATCCACTTGGACTTAAGCTTTGTACAGAGTGATAAGCATGGATCGACCTGCATTCTTCTGCATGTTGACCTCCAGTTGAACCAGCACCATTTGCTGAAAATGCTGTCTTTTTTCATTTTGATGGTTTTGGCTCCTTTGTCAAAAATCAAGTACCCATAGGTGTGTGGGTTCATTTCTGGGTCTTCAATTCTGTTCCATTGGTCTATCTGTCTGTCTCTGTACCAATACTATGCAGTTTTTATCACTATTGCTCTGTAATACTGCTTGAGTTCAGGGATAGTGATTCCCCCTGAAGTCCTTTTATTTTTGAGGATAGTTTTAGCTATCCTGGGTTTTTTGTTATTCCAGATGACTTTTCAAATTGTTCTGTCTAACTCTCTGATGAATTAGATTGGTATTTTGATGGGGATGGCATTGAATCTGTAGATGTCTTTTGGTAAAATGGGCATTTTTACTATATTAATCCTGCCAATCCATGAGCATGGAATACCTTTCCATCTTCTGTGGACTTCTTCAATTTCTTTCTTCAGAGTCTTGAAGTTCTTATTGTACAAATCTTTTACTTGTTTGGTTAAAGTCACACCGAGGTACTTTATGTAATTTGGGTCTATGATGAAGGGTGTCGTTTCCCTAATTTCTTTCTCAGCTTGTTTCTCTTTTGTGTAGAGGAAGGCTACTGAATTATTTGAGTTAATTTTATACCCAGCCACTTCGCTGAAGTTGTTTTTCAGCTTTAGTAGTTCTCTGGTGGAACTTTTGGGATCACTAAAATATGCTATCATATCATCTGCAAATAGTGATATTTTGACTTCTCCTTTTCCGATCTGTATCCCCTTGACCTCCTTTTGTTGTCTGATTGGTCTGGCTAGAACTTCAAGAACTATATTGAATAAGTAGGGAGAGAGTGGGCAGCCTTGTCTAGTCCCTGATTTTAGTGGGATTGCTTCAAGATTCTCTCCATTTAGTTTAATGCTAGCAACTGGTTTGCTGTATATGGCCTTTACTATGTTTAGGTATGGGCCTTGAATTCCTATTCTTTCCAGGACTTTTATCATGAAGGGGTGTTGAATTTTGTCAAATGCTTTCTCAGCATCTAATGAAATGATCATGTGGTTTTGTTCTTTCAGTTTCTTTATATAGTGGATCACATTGATGGTTTTCCATTTAAACCATCCCTGCATGCCTGGGAAGAAGCCTACTTGATCATGGTGAATGATTGTTTTGATGTGCTCTTGGATTCGGTCTGCCAGAATTTTATTTAGTATTTTTGCGTCGATATTCATAAGGAAAATTGGTCTGAAGTTCCCTTTCTTTGTTGGGTCTTTGTGTGGTTTAGGTATAAGAGTAATTGTGGCTTCATAGAAGGAATTCGGTAGTGCTCCATCTGTTTCAATTATGTGGAATAGTTTGGATAATATTGGTACGAGGTCATCTATGAAGGTCTGATAGAATTCTGCACTAAACCAGTCTGAACCTGGGCTCTTTTTGTTGGGAGACCTTTAATGACTGGTTCTATTTCCTTAGGAGTTATGGGGTTGTTTAACTGGTTTATCTGTTCCTGATTTAACTTCAGTACCTGGTATCTGTCTAGGAAATTGTCGATTTCCTACAGATTTTCAAGTTTTGTTGAATATAGGCTTTTATAGTAAGATCTGATGATTTTTTGAATTTCCTCTGAATCTATAGTTATGTCTCCCTTTTCATTTCTGATTTTGTTAATTTGGATACACTCTCTTTGTCCTCTCATTAGTCCTTGCATTAGCTAAGGGTTTATCTATCTTGTTGATTTTCTCAAAGAACCAACTTTTGGTTCTGTTGATTCTTTCTATGGTCCTTTTTGTTTCTACTTGGTTGATTTCAGCTCTGAGTTTGATTATTTCCTGCCTTCTACTCCTTCTGGATGTACTTGCTTCTTTTTGTTCTAGAGCTTTTAGGTGTGCTTTCAAGCTGCTGACATGTGCTCTTTACTGTTTCTTTCTGTAGGCACTCAACGCTATGAGTTTTCTTTTTTTTTTTTTATTAACTTGAGTATTTCTTATATACATTTCGAGTGTTATTCCCTTTCCCGGTTTCCGGGCAAACATCCCCCTCCCCCCTCCCCTTCCTTATGGGTGTTCCCCTCCCAACCCTCCCCCCTTTGCCACCCTCCCCCCACCAGTCTAGTTCACTCGGGGTTCAGTCCTAGCAGAACCCAGGGCTTCCCCTTCCACTGGTGCTCTTACTAGGATATTCATTGCTACCTATGAGGTCAGAGTCCAGGGTCAGTCCATGTATAGTCTTTAGGTAGTGGCTTAGTCCCTGGAAGCTCTGGTTTCTTGGCATTGTTGTACATATGGGGTCTAGAGCCCCTTCAAGCTCTTCCAGTTCTTTCTCTGATTCCTTCAACGGGGGTTCTATTCTCAGTTCAGTGGTTTGCTGCTGGCATTCGCCTCTGTATTTGCTGTATTCTGGCTCTGTCTCTCAGGAGCGATCTACATCCGGCTCCTGTCGGTCTGCAATTCTTTGCTTCATCCATCTTGTCTAATTGGGTGGCTGTATATGTATGGGCCACATGTGGGGCAGGCTCTGAATGGGTGTTCCTTCAGTCTCTGTTTTAATCTTTGCCTCTCTCTTCCCTGCCAAGGGTATTCTTGTTCCCCTTTTAAAGAAGGAGTGAAGCATTCACATTTTGATCATCCGTCTTGAGTTTCATTTGTTCTAGGCATCTAGGGTAATTCAACCATTTGGGCTAATAGCCACTTATCAATGAGTGCATACCATGTATGTCTTTCTGTGATTGGGTTAGCTCACTCAGGATGATGTTTTCCAGTTCCAACCACTTGCCTACGAATTTCATAAGGTCGTTGTTTTTGATAGCTGTGTAATATTCCATTGTGTAGATGTACAACATTTTCTGTATCCATTCCTCTGTTGAAGGGCATCTGGGTTCTTTCCAGCTTCTGGCTATTTTAAATAAGGCTGCGATGAACATAGTGGAGCACGTGTCTTTTTTATATGGTGGGGCATCTTTTGGGTATATACCCAAGAGAGGTATAGCTGGATCCTCAGGCAGTTCAATGTCCAATTTTCTGAGGATCCTCCAGACTGATTTCCAGAATGGTTGTACCAGTTTTCAATTCCACCAACAATGGAGGAGTGTTCCTCTTTCTCCACATCCTCGCCAGCATCTGTTGTCCCCTGAGTTTTTGATCTTAGCCATTCTCACTGGTGTGAGGTGAAATCTCAGGGTTGTTTTGATTTGTATTTCTCTTATGACTAAAGATATTGAACATTTCTTTAGGTGTTTCTCAGGCATTCGGCATTCCTCAGCTGTGAATTCTTTATTAGCTCTGAGCCCCATTTTTAATAGGGTTATTTGTTTCCCTGCGGTCTAACTTCTTGAGTTCTTTGTATATTTTGGATATAAGGCCTCTATCTGTTGTAGGATTGGTAAAGATCTTTTCCCAATCTGTTGGTTGCCGTTTTGTCCTAACCACAGTGTCCTTTGCCTTACAGAAGCTTTGCAGTTTTATGAGATCCCATTTGTCGATTCTTGATCTTAGAGCATAAGCCATTGGTGTTTTGTTCAGGAAATTTTTTCCAGTGCCCATGTGTTCCAGATGCTTCCCTAGTTTTTCTTCTATTAGTTTGAGTGTGTCTGCTTTGATGTGGAGGTCCTTGATCCACTTGGACTTAAGCTTTGTACAGGGTGATAAGCATGGATCGATCTGCGTTCTTCTACATGTTGACCTCCACTTGAACCAGCACCATTTGTTGAAAATGCTATCTTTTTTCCATTGGATGGTTTTGGCTCCTTTGTCAAAAATCAAGTGACCATAGGTGTGTGGGTTCATTTCTGGGTCTTCAATTCTATTCCATTCGTCTATCTGTCTCTCTGTACTAATACCATGCAGTTTTTATCACTATTGCTCTGTAATACTGCTTGAGTTCAGGTATAGTGATTCCCCCTGAAGTCCTTTTATTGTTGAGGATAGCTTTAGCTATCCTGGGTTTTTTGTTAATCCCGATGAATTTGCAAATTGTTCTGTCTAACTCTTTGAAGAATTGGATTGGTATTTTGATGGGGATTGCATTGAATCTGTAGATTGCTTTTGGTAAAATGGCCACTTTTACTATATTAATCCTGCCAATCCATGAGCATGGGAGATCTTTACATCTTCTGAGGTCTTCTTCAATTTCCTTCTTTAGTGTCTTGAAGTTCTTATTGTACAGATATTTTACTTGCTTGGTTAAAGTCACACCGAGGGACTTTATATTATTTGGGTCTATTATGAAGGGTGTCGTTTCCCTAATTTCTTTCTCGGTTTGATTCTCTTTTGTATAGAGGAAGGCAACTGATTTATTTGAGTTAATTTTATACCCAGCCACTTTGCTGAAGTTGTTTATCAGCTTTAGTAGTTCTCTGGTGGAACTTTTGGGATCACTTAAATATACTATCATGTCATCTCCAAATAGTGATATTTTGACTTCTTCTTTTCCGATCTGTATCCCCTTGACCTCCTTTTGTTGTCTGATTGCTCTGGCTAGAGCTTCAAGAACTATATTGAATAAGTAGGGAGAGAGTGGGCAGCCTTGTCTCGTCCCTGATTTTAGTGGGATTGCTTCAAGTTTCTCTCCATTTAGTTTAATGTTAGCAACTGGTTTGCTGTATATGGCTTTTACTATGTTCAGGTATGGGCCTTGAATTCCTATTCTTTCCAGGACTTTTATCATGAAGGGGTGTTGAATTTTGTCAAATGCTTTCTCAGCGTCTAATTAAATGATAATGTGGTTTTGTTCTTTCAGTTTGTTTATATAATGGATCACGTTGATGGTTTTCCGTATATTAAACCATCCCTGCATGCCTGGGATGAAGCCTACTTGGTCATGGTGGATGATTGTTTTGATGTGCTCTTGGATTCGGTTGGCCAGAATTTTGTTGACTATTTTTGCGTCGATATTCATAAGGGAAATTGGTCTGAAGTTCTCTTTCTTTGTTGTGTCTTTGTGTGGTTTAGGTATAAGAATAATTGTGGCTTTATAGAAGGAATTCAGGAGTGATCCATCTGTTTCAATTATGTGGAATAGTTTGGATAATATTGGTATGAGGTCTTCTATGAAGGTTTGATAGAATTCTGCACTAAACCCGTCTGGACCTGGACTCTTTTTGGTTGGGAGACCTTAAATGACTGCTTCTATTTCCTTAGGAGTTATGGGGTTGTTTAACTGGTTTATCTGTTCCTGATTTTACTTCGGTACCTAGTATCTGTCTAGGAAATTGTCCATTTCCTGTAGATTTTCAAGTTTTGTTGAATATAGGTTTTTATAGTAAGATCTGATGATTTTTTGAATTTCCTCTGAATCTGTTGTTATGCCTCCCTTTTCATTTCTGATTTTGTTAATTTGGACACACTCTCAGTGTCCTCTCGTTAGTCTGGCTAAGGGTTTATCTATCTTGTTGATTTTCTCAAAGAACCAACTTTTGATTCTGTTGATTCTTTCTATGTTCCTTTTTGTTTCTACTTGGTTGATTTCAGCTCAGAGTTTGATTATTTCCTGCCTTCTACTCCTCCTGGGTGTATTTGCTTCTTTTTGTTCTAGAGCTTTTAGGTGTGCTGTCAAGCTGCTGACATATGCTCTTTCCTGTTTCTTTCTGCAGGCACTCAGCGCTATGAGTTTTCCTCTTAGCACAGCTTTAATTGTGTCCCATAAGTTTGGGTATGTTGTACCTTCATTTTCATTAAATTCTAAAAAGTTTTTAATTTCTTTCTTTATTTCTTCCTTGACCAGGTTATCATTGAGTAGAGCATTGTTCAATTTCCAAGTATATGGGGCATTCTTCTTTGATTGTTATTGAAGACCAGTTTTAGGCCGTGGTCCGATAGCAAGCATGGGATTATTCCTATCTTTCTGTACCTGTTGAGGCCCGTTTTTTGACCAATTATATGGTCAATTTTGGAGAAAGTACCATGAGGAGCTGAGAAGAAGGTATATCCTTTTGCTTTAGGGTAGAATGTTCTATAAATATCTGTTAAGTCCATTTGTCTCATGACTTCTCTTAGTCTGTCTACGTCTCTGTTTAATTTCTGTTTCCATGATCTGTCCATTGATGAGAGTGGGGTGTTGAAGTCTCCTACTATTATTGTGTGAGGTGCAATATGTTTTGAGCTTTAGTAAGGTTTCTTTTACGTATGTAGGTGCCCTTGTATTTGGGGCATAGATATTTAGGATTGAGAGTTCATCTTGGTGGATTTTTCCTTTGGTGAATATGAAGTGTCCTTCCTTATCTTTTTGATGAATTTTATTTGTAAATTGATTTTATTTGATATTAGAATGGCTACTCCAGCTTGCTTCTTCTGACCATTTGCTTGGAAAGGTGTTTTCCTGCCTTTCACTCTGAGTTAGTGTCTGTCTTTGTCTCTGAGGTGTGTTTCCTGTAGGCAGCAGAATGCAGGGTCCTCGTTGCGTATCCAGTTTGTTAATCTATGTCTTTTCATTGGGGAGTTGAGGCCATTGATGTTGAGAGATATTAAGGAATAGTGATTATTGTTTCCTGTTATATACATATTTGGATGTGAGGTTATGTTTGTGTGCTTTTCTTCTCTGTGTTTTGTTGCCAAAATGATTAGTTTCTTGTTTCTTCTAGGGTATAGCTTGCCTCCTTATGTTGGGCTTTACCATTTATTATCCTTTGTAGTGCTTGATTTGTAGAAAGATATTGTGTAAATTTGGTCTTGTCATGGAATATCTTGGTTTCTCCATCTATGTTAATTGAGAGTTTACAGGATATAGTAACCTGGGCTGGCATTTGTGTTCTCTTAGGGTCTGTATGACATCTGTCCAGGATCTTCTGGCTTTCATAGTCTCTGGCGAAAAGTCTGGTGTAATTCTGATAGGTCTGCCTTTATATGTTACTTGACCCTTTTCTCTTACTGCTTTTAATATTCTTTCTTTATTTTGTGCGTTTGGTGTTTTGACTATTATGTGATGGGAGGTGTTTCTTTTCTGGTCCAATCTATTTGGAGTTCTGTGGGCTTCTTATATGCCTATGGGTATCTCTTTCTTTAGGTTAGGGAAGTTTTCTTCTATGATTTTGTTGAAGATATTTACTGGTGCTTTGAGCTGGGAGTCTTCACTCTCTTCTATACCTATTATCCTTAGGTTTGATCTTCTCATTGAGTCCTGGATTTCCTGTATGTTTTGGACCAGTAGTTTTTTCTGCTTTACATTATCTTTGACAGTTGAGTCAATGATTTCTATGGAATCTTCTGCTCCTGAGATTCTCTCTTCCATCTCTTGTATTTGTTCGTGAACCTCGTATCTACAGCTCCTTGTCTCTTCTTTTGGTTTCCTATATCCAGGGTTGTTTCCATGTGTTCTTTCTTGATTGCTTCTATTTCCATTTTTAATTCCTTCAACTGTTTGATTGTGTTTTCCTGGAATTTTTTCAGGGATTTTTGTGACTCCTCTCTATGGACTTCTACTTGTTTATTTATGATTTCCTGGAATTCTTTCAGGGATTTTTGCGATTCCTCTCTGTAGGCTTCTACTTGTTCTCTAAGGGAGTTCTTCACGTCTTTCTTGAAGTCCTCCAGCATCATGATCAAATATGATTTTGAAACTAGATCTTGCTTTTCTGGTGTGTTTGGATATTCCGTGTTTGCTTTGGTGGGAGAATTGGGCTCCGATGATGCCATGTAGTCTTGGTTTCTGTTGCTTGGGTTCCTGCGCTTGCCTCTTGCCATCAGATTATCTCTAGTGTTACTTTGTTCTGCTATTTCTGACAGTGGCTAGACTGTCCTATAAGCCTGTGTGTCAGAAGTGCTGTAGACCTGTTTTCCTGTTTTCTTTCAGCCAGTTATGGGGACAGAGTGTTCTGCTTTTGGGCGTGTAGTTTTTCCTATCTACAGGCCTTCAGCTGTTCCTGTGGGCCTGTGTCTGGTGTTCACCAGGCAGTTCACTTGCAGCAGAAAAGTTGGTCTTACCTGTGGTCCCGCGGATCAAGTTTGCTCGTGGAGTGCTGCCTACGAGCTCTCCGTGGTGGCAGCAACCAGAAAGATCTGCGCCACCATTTCCGGGAGCCTCCGTGCACCAGGGTTCCATATGGCGTTTGGTGTTTTCCTTTGGCGTCAGAGATGTGTGCAGAGTGCAGTCTCTTCTGGTTTCCCAGGTGTGTCTGCCTCTCTGTAGGTTTAGCTCTCCCTCCCACAGGATTTTGGTGCAGAGAACTGTCTATCTTGTCTGTCCTTTCAGGTTCCTGCGGGTGTCTCAGGCCCAGGGGTCCTGCCGCTCCTGGGCCCTCCCCCACAGGAACCCAGAGGCGGTATTCAGTTTCCTCTTGTGCCAGGGATGTGGGCAGTGGTGGGTAGTGTTGGTGGTCTCTTCCACTCTGCAGCCTCAGGAGTGCCCACCTGACCAGGCGGTGAGGTCTCTCTACCATGGGGTCCGTGATATTCTTGACACATCTGACTCGCTCACTTCTATCCTGCACTTTTCCACAAGACTGCTCAAGCACTGCCTGTTATTGGTTGTGGGTCTCTGTATATGCTACCATCCACTATTTGATGAGGGCTCTCAGGAAACATGCTAGGATTCTGTCTTCAAGCATAGCATATTGTGATTAACTGTTTCAGATTCGCTCTCTCACATGAAGTTCTTAACTTCACGCAGTTATTGGTTGACTCTTAGTCTCCACTTCATCCTTATCCCTGAACATCTCATACACAAGACCAATTTTAGGTTGAAGGTTTTATGGGTGGATTGATGTCTACTTTATTCCTCTAGACTTCCTGCCTTGCTTGCTATAGGAGGTGGTCACTCAGTCTCTATATTCACCTGTGGTAAAAATCTAAGCTAAAGTTAGCACCATAGACTCCCAGTATGCTCTCCAGTCCCAGACCTCCAGCTAGTCACGAGAGATACTGCCAATAGATTATGTTCTCACTCACATTCCTCTCCTGCCTCCACTCCCCATAACTGATTGCCACCCCAGTTCTACTTCTCACATCCTTTCCTAAACAGTTACCTCTTTCTATCTACCTCTAACAATGTATTTTCCATTTCTGAGTGAGATTCATGCATTCTCCCTTATGATCTCCTAATTATTAAGTTTATTTGGGGGCATTGATTATAGCATGGTCATCTGCACCTGTTTGTATTCTAATGCTACTTGGGTCCCCCAGAACAGTTTGCATGAGAGGGTCTGAATGAAGTTCTACGAGCCTGCCCCAGTTAATTGTAATTGGTAAATAAAGATGCCAACACCTAATATCTGGGGAGGAAAGAGAGGCAGGAGTTAGGATTCCTTTGTTTGGAACTACAAGAAAGACAAGATGTGCTATGCCAATGGATTGGGCAGGAGAGAGAAGCAAAACCATCATGCAAAGGGGCTGAGAGATTGTGGAACATGAGGTTGTTCAATGGGGTAGGGAGCAGTCAACATGGAACATAAAAATTAGTTAGTAGTAACATGGAACATAAAGTTAGTAAGTAGAACTATAAATTGCTTTTCTAGTCTAAACCAGTTCCCCAAAAAAGGCCTTGGGTGCTGGCTTCTTACCGAATCCCAAAACACCCAGAGAAAACTCAACTCCCATGTGCCCTCACACACTCAGGATCACAGGTGAGGAATCCACAACTGCCCTAACACCTAGAGTAACTGGGTCCACAAGAATACAGGGACACAGGAACTTCTGCCCAGCCAGTGGCACAGGTCTCTTCCTGTCTGAACCTGGAACAAGATCAGAGTTAGGGTGCTGGCTCTGCATCCATTCTTATAACATTCAGAGGGAGCCTGATACCCAGGTCCTCTAAAAAACCCAGGATCACAGGATCACAGAGGATCAAGAGATTTGAACACAACCAGAAGCACTGAAGCTCTGACATACTCAAGATCACAATTCCCAACACCCAGCATAACTGGTATTCCCACAGGAATCAGAGAAACTCAAATCCCGCCCAGCCAGAGACATGGGTTACTTCCAACTTGCACCTGTGTCCAGAGCAAATCCAGGACTCTGGCTTCCAACCCACTCCTGCAATACCCTAAAAAAACTTGATTCTCAAGATCTTTGACACACACATGATCTCTGGAGCTTGGTCACACCAGGACTTCAGGATACCATAGGCAGCTAGACCCTAAGGAGTTCTGACACAACCAGGAACACAGGAGACATGCTCCAGTCAGAAACAGCAAGGGTAGGTAGCAATAGAGACAATCAGCTAGTGAGAAGCAATCAAAAGAATATAAGCAACAGAAGCCAAGGTTACTTGGAATCATCAGAACCCAGTTTTACCACACAAGTCCTAGATACTCCATCATACTCAAAAATCAAGATTTGGTATAAAATCACATCTTATGATGAAGATGATACAGGATTTTAGGAGGGACATAAATAACTCCCTTAGTGAAATACAGAAGAACACAGGTTAAACAGGTAAAAGCTCTTAAAGGTAAACACAAAAATCCATTAAAGAATATGGGTAAACACAAACTAACAGGTGAAGGCATTGAATAAAATCATCCAGGAACTAAAAATAGAAATGAAACAACAGTGCATCACAAACGGAGACAACCTTTGAGATAGAAAAGAGAAGAAAGACATTACAAGTCATAGATGCAAGCATCACCAACAGGATACAAATGATAGAAGAGAAGCAGAAGATATAAAAAACATTGTTACAACAGACCAATAAAATGCAAAATGCAAAATCTTTCTAAGACAAAGGTCCTGGAAATCCAGGATAAACCTGAGGATACTAGGTATATAAGAGTGCAAAAATTCCCAAATTAAAGGGTGAGTAATTATCTTCAACAAAATTGTAGAAGAAAAATTCCCTAACCTAAAGAAAGAGATGCCCATAAACATTCAAGCTTACAGAACTCCAAATAGATTGGACCAGAACAGAAATTCTTCTGGTTATATAATAGTCAAAACAGCAAATCAACAAAACAAAAAAAAAGAATATTAAAAAAAGTAAGGAGAAAAGATCAAGTAACATATAAAGGCAGATCTATCAGAAATACACTAGGCTTCTCACCAGACTATGAATTTCAGAAGATTCTGGGCAGATGTCATGTAGACACTAAGAAAACACAAATGCCAACCCAGGCTACTATATCCACCAAAGTTCTAAATTACCATAGATGGAGAAACCATGATATTCCATGACAAAACTGACTTTACACAATAATTTCAGACAAGTGCAGACCTAAAAGGATGATAGATGGAAAATTCCAACACAAAGAGGGAAACTATTCCCTAGAAAAAGCAAGAAAGTAATCTTCTTTCAAAAAGTCCAAAAGAAAATAGCCACACAAACATAATTCCACCTCTAACAACAAGAAGAAGAGGAAGTAACAATGACTCTTCCTTGATATCTCTTAACATCAATAGACTCAATCCCCTAATAAAAAGACATGGACTATCTTAGTGGATACATAACCAGGACACAGTATTTTGCTGTGTACAGGAAACTTACCTCAGTCACAAAGACAGACACTAGCTCAGGCTGGAAAAGACTGGAAAAAAATGATCTCAAGAAAAAAGCTGCATAAGTATTCCAATATTGAATATAATCTACTTTCAACCAAAACTTATCAATACAAAAGTAAATACAAAAGGACACTTCATATTCATCAAAAGAAAAATCTAACAATATGAATCCTCAATTTTGAACATCAGTGCTCTAAATAAAAGGGAACCCACATTCATAAAATAAACTTTACTAAAGCTCAAAATATATTTTTCAATTCACACAATAATAGTGGAAGACATCAAGACCCCACTCTGATCAATGGATAAATCATGAGAAAAGAACATAAGTAAAGACACAATTAAACTAACAGAAGGTAGTTAAAACCAAATTGATTTAACCGTGATCTATAGAACATTTCATCCTAAAACAAAAGAATATACCTTCTTTTCAGCATCTTATGGTACCTTCTCTGAAACTGACCATATAATCAGTCACAAAACAGGCATCAACAGATACAAGATGATTAAAGTAATCCCATGTATCCTGTCAGATCACCATGGAATAAAGCTGGTCTTCAATAACAATAAAATTAACAGAAAGCTCACATACTCATTCAAGCTGAATAATGCTCTCCTAAATTATAACTTGGTCAAGAAAGAAATAAAGAAAGAAATGAAAGACTTTTTGAATTTAATAAAAATGAAGGCACAACATACCAAACTTATGGGACACTATGAAAGCAGTGCTAAGAGGAAAACCCATAATCCTTAGAGCCTCAAAAAACAAACAAAAAACAAAACAAACACAAAAACTGGAGAGAGCATATACGAGCAGCACAACATCAAACCTGAAAGCTCCCGAACAAAAAGAAACAAATACATCCAAGAGGAGTAGAAAGCAGGAAATTATCAAACTTCAAGCTGAAATCAACCAAGTACAACCAAAGAGAACTATGCAAAGATTCAATAAATTGGAGGCTGGTTCTTTGAGAAAATTAACAAAATAGATTGACACTTAGCAAGTTTAACCAGAGCACAAACAGACAGTATTCAAATTAACAAAATCCAAAATTAAAAGGGACACATAAGAGAAACTGAGGAAATTCTAAAAATTAATAGATCACACTACAAAATCCTATATTAAATAAAACTGGAAAATCTGGATGAAATGAATATTTTTCTCCAGAGGTAATAGGTACCAAAGATAAATCAGGATGATATAAACCATCTAAACAGCACCATAACCCCTAAAGAAATAGAAGAATTCCCAACCAAAGAGAAAAAGATTAGAAGTCTCCCAACAGAAAAAAAAAAAAAACCAGAAAAATCAAGCAAAAACCCCAAGACAGATGGGTTTAATGTAGAATTCTTTCAGATCTTCAACAAAGACCTAGTGCCAATACTCTTTAAATTATTCAAAAAAATAGAAACAGAAGAAACACTACCCAATTCATTCTAAGAATCCAAAATTATGCTTTTAGTTAAATCAAAGAAAAACTGAACAAAGAAAAAGGACTTCAGAACAATTTCCCTTATGAATATCAGTGAATAAAATGAAACAAAATTATTGTAAACCGAATCCAAGAACACATCAAAAGGAGCATCGATCACCATCAAGTAGATTTCATCCCAGGTATGCAGGGACGGCTCAATACACAGAAATCTAACAACACCATCCCCTATATAAACAAATTCAAAGGAAAAAAACCATCATTTCTTTAGGGACTGAGCAAACATTTAACAAAATTCAACAACACTTCATGATAAAAGCCTTGGCAAGATCAGGAATTCAAGACCCATACATAAAGATAGTAAAATCAATATACGGCAACCAGAAGCCAACATCAAATTAAATGGAGAGAAACTGGAAGCAATCCCACTAAAATCAGGATCTAGAAAGGATGCCCAATCATGCCTTACCTATTCATTATAATACTTCAAGTCCTAGCCAGAGCAATTAGACATCAAAAATATGTGAAAGGAATATGAATTGGAAAAGAAAAAATAATCAAACTATCACTGTTTGTAGATGATATATTAGTATACTCATGTGACCCCAAAAATTCCACCAGAGAACTCATAAACCTGATAAACAACCTCAGCAAAGTGGCTGGATATAAAATTACCTCAAGTCAATAGCCTTCCTCTACTCAAAGGATAAAGAGTCTGAGGAAGAAATTAGGAAAATGACATCCTTCACAATAGTCACAAATAATATGAAATACCTTGGTATGACTCTATCCAAGCAAGTGAAAAACCTCTATGACAGGAACTTAAAGTTCCTGAAGTCAGAAGTGGAAGAACTCCCAAGATGGAAAGATCGCCTATGCTCATGAATTTGCAGGATTAATAGCAAAAGTGGCCATTTTGCAAATAGCAATTTATAGATTCAATGCAATTCTCATCAAAATTCCAACTAAAGTCTTCATACAGTTAGAAACAGCCTTGCAAATTTATTCAGAATAACAATAACAACGACAACAAAAACAAAAACAACACAGGCTAACAAAAACTATTCTCAACAATGGAAGAACTTTTGGAAGAATCAGCATGCCTGACCTCAAGCTGTAATAGAGAGAGCAATTAGTGACAAAAACTGCATGGCACTGATAAGGAGACAAGCAGTACATCAATTAATAGAATTAAAGACCTAGAAATGAACGCACACACCTATGGTCACTTTATCTTTGACAAAGGAGCTAAAACCATCCAATGGGTAAAAGGAAGCCTTTTCAACAAATGGTACTGGTTCAACTGGTGGTTGGCATGTGGAAGAATGCAAATTGATCCATCCCTACTGCCTTGAAAAAAGCTCAAATCCAAGTGGATCAAGGGCCTCCATATAAAACCAGATACAATCAAACTGATAGAATTAAAAGATGGGGAGAACCTTGAACACATGGGCACTGGGAAAATTTTCCTGACCAAAATACAAAAGGCTTATGCTCTAAGATCAAGAATCCATAAATAAGATCTCCTAAAACTACAAATATTCTGTAAGGCAAGGACACTGACCTTAAGACAAAACAGCATGAAACAGATTGGGAAAAGATTTTTATCAATCCTACATCTGATACAGGGCTAATATCTACTATATACGAAGATCTCAAGAAGTTGGACTACATATTAAAAAATGGTGTAGAGAGCTAAACAAAGAATTCTCAGCTGAACAATATAGAATGACTGAGAAGTATCTAAAGAAATATTCAACATCCTTAGTCATCAGGGAAATGCAAACACAAATAACACTGAGATTCCACCTCACACCATGCAGAATGACTAAGATTAAAAACTCAGGTGACAACAGATGCTGGCAAGGATGTGGAGAAATAAGAACACTCCTCCATTATTGGTGGGATTGCAAGCTGGTACAATCACTCTGGAAATCATTCTGAAGGCTCCTCAGAAAATTAGACATAGTACTACCTGAAGATCCAGCTATACCACTCCTGGGCAAATACCCAAAAGATGCTTCAACACATAACAAGGATACATGCTCCACTATGTTCATAGCAGCCTTATGTATAATAGCAAGAAGCTTGAAAGAACCTAGATGTCCTTCAAAAGAAAAATTGATACAGAAAATGTGGTATATCTACACAATGGAGTACTACTCAGCTATCAAAAACATTGACTGCATGAAATTCATATGAAATAGATGGAACTAGAAAATATCATCCTGAGTGAGGTAACCCAATCACAGAAAAGCAGACAATGTAGGCACTCACTGATAAGTAGATATTAGCCCAAATCCTCGATACAATCCACAGACCACATGAAGCTCAAAAAAAGGACAACCAAAGTTCAGGTGCTTCAACGCTTCATGAAATGGGGACTAAATTATTAATAGGAGGAGATATTGACACAAAGTTTGGAGCAGAGACTGAAGAAATGGCCACTAAGTTCCTACCCCACCTGGGGATCCATCCCATATGCATACAGCCACCAAACCCAGAGAGTATTGCTGATGCCGATAAGTACATGGGAACAGGAGCCTAATATAGCTTTCTCCTGAGAGGCTCTGCCAGATCAGGACAAATAGAGAGGCGAATGCTAGCAGTAAACCATTGAACTTAGAATGGGGTTCCCATTGGAAGATTGAGAGAAAGGACTGAAGGATGTGAAGGGGATTGCAATCTCATGAGAAAATTATAAACCAACCAGAGCTCTCAGGGACTTAACCCCTACCGAAAGATTACACATGGGCAGACCCATGGCTCCAATAGCATATGTAGCAGAGGATGGGTGTGTTGAGCACCAGTGGGAGGAAAGGCCCTTGGTTCTGCCAAAGCTGGATCCCCCAGTGTAGGGGAACTTCAGGGCAGGGAGGTGGAATGGGTAGTTGATTGGGGAGGGGGAACATCCTCTTAGAAGAAGGGGAAGGCTGTTTAGATAGGGGGTTTATGGATGGGATACCATGAAAGAGGATAACATTTGAAATGTAAACAAAATATCTAATAAAAAGTTTTAAGCATCAACAACATAATATAAGAAAAATAGGAGAAGTTATCTCAGGTGTAGAAGATACCTTAGAAGATATTGAAGAAGAGTCAATGAAAATTCAAAAACTAAAAATCTCCTAAGCCAAAAACCCCAAGAAATCCAGGACACAATGAAAATCACAAACCTATGAATTATAGGACTAGAAGACTGTGAAGATTTGCAGCTCAAAAGACCTGAAAGTGTCTTCAACAAAATCATAGAAGAAAAATTTCCCCAACCTAAAGAAAGAAATGGCCCTAAGTATACAAGAGGCCTATAGAAGAATGCCAAGTAGATTGGACCAAAAACGAAAATTCACTTGTCACATAATAATCAAAGCACTAAATGCACAGAACCAAAAAAAAAGACTCTTAAAAGGTGTAAGGGAAAAAATCCAAGTAGCATATAAACTCAGACCTATGCCATTACACCAGACTTTACAACAAAGACACTAAAAGCCAGAAGAACCTGAACAGAGGTCATGAAGACCCAAGTAGAACACAAATGCCAACTAAGGCTATAATACCCAGCAAAACCCTTAATCATCATAGATGGAGAAACCCAAATATTCCAAGAAAAACAAAACTTAAACAATATCTATGTAATTGTCCAGCCCAAAAGAGAATTCTAGAAGAAAATCTCTAACACAAGTAGGGTACCCATTCCAAAGAAAAAAACAAGGTATCAATAATCTCACAACAAAACCTGATACACATAATACCTAATACCACACACAACAAAAACCATATCAGAAACTAACAATCACCTGCCTTTAGTATCACTCAATATCAATGTACTGAATTCCACAATAAAAGACAAAAGTTAACAGATTGGTTGCAGGATCCAGCATTTTGCTGCATACAGAAACATACCTCAATAACAAAGACAGAAACTAACTCAAAGTCCAAGGCTAGAAAAAGGTGTTCCAACCAAATGGCCCCAAGAAGCAAGCAGGATTTGCCATCCTAATATCTGATAAAATAGACTTCCATCCAAAAGTTATAAAGAGACATGGGTAAGCACTCTTCATATTCATCAAAAATCCACCAGGAGAATGTGGTAATTCTGAACATCCATGCTCCAAATGCATGGGCACCCACATTTGTAAAAGAAATGTTACTAAACTCAAAATACTTATTGAACTCCACACAATAACACTGGAAGGCGTCAGCACTCCACTGTCACCAATGGACAGGTCATTGAAAGAGAAAATTAACAGAAACACAGTGAAACAACTCTAGGTTATAAATCAAATGGATTTAACAGATATCTATAGAACATTTAACTTTAAAACAAAATTCTTAGCACCTCATGGCACCTTCTCCAAAATTGACCATACAATCAGTGACAAAAGAATCCTCAAAATATGTAAGAAGATTGAAATGCATCCTATCAAATCACTACAGACTAAGGCTAGAATTCAACAATAGCAGAAATAACAAAAACCCCACATATGCATGGAAACTGACCAACTCTCTACTCAATGATAACTTGGTCAGGGAAGAGATAGAGAAAGAAATTAAAGACTTCCTGGAATTCAGTGAAAATGATGACACCTTAACCAAACTTATGGTACACAATGAAAACAGTGCTAAGAGGAAAATTCATAGCACGAAGCACCCTCAGAAAGAAATGGGAGAGATTCTACACTAGAAACTTAATGGCATACCTGGTAGAACTAAAAGAAGAAATCACACCCAAGAGGAATAGACGTCAGGAAATTATACAGGTTGAAATCAACCAAATATAAACAAATAGAACAATAGAAAAAAAACAAAAGCTGGTTCTTTGAGAAAAATCAACAAGATAGATTATACCCCTAGCCAAACTAATCAAAGGGTCCAGAGACAGAATCAAAATTAACAGAATCTGAAAATAAAAGGAAGGCATAACGACAGAAAAGAGGAAAATCAAAAAATCATCAGATACTGCTACAAAAGCCTATACTCTACAAAATTGGAAAATCTAGATGAAATGTATGATATTCTAACAGGCACCACATGCTAAAATTTAAATCAAGAGCTGGTAAACTATGTAAACATGCTCAGATTCCCTAAGGAAATAAGTCATTAAAAAACCTCCCAAATTAAAATAGCCCAGGGTCAGATGACTTTAATGCAGAATTCTGCCAGACCTTCAAAGAAGAGCTAATACCAACACTCCTCAAAATATTCCATGAAGTAGAAGCAGAAGGAACACTACCTAATTCATTCTATGAAGCCACAGTTACACTGATACTGAAACCACACAAAGATCCAACAAAAAAGAGAGCTTCAGTTCAATTTTGCTTATGAATATCAATGCAAAAATACTAAATAAAATTCTCATAAACCAAATCCAAGAAAACATCAAAACCATCATTCAAGTAGGTTTCATCCTAGGGATGGAAGGATGGTTCAGTATACGAAAATTCAATAACATAATCCACTATATAAACAAAATCAAAGAAAAAAAACACATGGTCATCTCATTAAATGCTGAAAAAGCATTTGACAAAATACAACACCCCTTCATGTTAAAAGTATTGGAGAGATCAGGAATCCAAGGCCTATACATAAAAATAATAAAAGAATTATATAGAAAACCACCAGCCAATAAAAAATAAATGCAGAAATACTTGAAACAATCCCACAGAAATCATGGAAAAAACCAAGGGTGCCCACTCACCACATATCTATTCAATAAAAGACTTGAAACTCTACCTAGAACAGTAAGACAGCAAAAGGAAATCAAGGGAATACAAATTGGCAAAGAAGAAGTCAGGTATCACTATTTGCAGATGATATGATACTTTACCTAAGTGATCCCAAATATTCTACCAGAGAACTTCTATAGCTGATAAACAACTTGACCAACGTGACAGGATATAAAATTAACTCAAACAAAACAAGAACCTTCCTTTATACATATGATCAGCAGGCAGAGAAAGAAAATAGGGAAACAACACTCATTACAATAGTCACAAATAATATAAAATACCTTGAAGTAACTCTAACTTAGCAAATGCAAGATGTGATAAGTACTTCAAGTGCCTGAAGAAAAAAATTGAAGAACTCAGAAAATGGAGAGATCTCCCATGTTCATGGATTGGTAGGAATAACATAGTAAAAATGGCCATCCTACCAAAACGAATCTACATATTCAATAAAATCCCAATCCAACATTCCAGTACAATTCTTCAAAGACACAGAAAGAGCAATTCTCAAATTCATCTGGAAAAAACAAAAAACTCAGGATAGCAAAACCAATTCTTAACCATAAAAGAACCTCTGGGAAAATAACTATCCCTTACTTTTAAGCTATACAACAGGGTGATAAGAACAGCATGGTATTGATACAGAGATAGACAGGTTGATCAATGGAATAAAATTGAAGACCCAGAAATAAATTCACAAATATATTGACACTTAAGCTTTGACAAGGAAGCAAAAAAATATACAATGGAAAAAAAGAAAACATCTTCAATAAATGGTGCTGTTCTAACTGGCAGTCAATATGTAGAAAATGAAAATAGACCCATATTCATCTCCTTGCACAAAACTCAAGTCCAAGTGTATCAACTACCACAGCATCAAGCTAGATACACTGAATCAAATAGAAGAGAAAGTGCAAAAGAGCCTTGAACTCATTGGCCTGGAAGAGGGGGCAGAATTTCCTAAGCCCAACTCTAATGGCTTATGATCTAAGATCAAAAATTGATAAATGGGGCCTCATGAAACTGAAAAGCTCCTGTAAGGCAAAATGGGTCAAATTTGTAACTTATAGTTTGGGGAAAATACTTCACTAACCCCATATCTGATAGAGGGCTAATATCCAAGATATATAGAGAATTCAAGAAGCTAACTTCCAAAAAGCCAGACAAGTCAATCAAAAATGGGGTACAGAACTAAACAGAGAATTCACAGCAGAGGGATTCGAATGGCAGTGAAGCATTTAAAGAAATGTTCAAAATCCTCAGTGGTCAGGGAAATGCAAATCAAAATGATTCTGAGATTTTACTTTATACCAATCATGACGGCAAAGATCAAAAACTCAGATGAGTGCATATGTTGGTGAGAAAGTGGAGAAAAAAGATAACTCCTCAATTGCTCTTGTGATTGCCGTGATACAACTACTCTGGAAATAAATTGCATGTTCGTCAGAATATTGGAAATAGATCTAGCAGAAATCCCAGCTATATCACTCATAGGCAAAGACAGATGCATGTACTCCACTAGGTTCATACTGACCTTATTTGTGATATCCAGAAGCTGGAAACAACCTAGATGTTCCACAATGGAATTATGGTTACATAAAGTGTGGTTCATTTACACAGTGGAATGCTGTTCAGGGATTAAGAATGAGGATATCATGAGTTTTGCAGGCAAATGGATGGAACTAGAAAATATGCAGAGTGAGGTAACTCAGACTCAAAAGACATGAATTTATATACTCACTAATAAGTGGATATTAGACAAAATTGTACAGAATACCCAGGACATAATCCACAGACCTCAAAAATGTTAGCAAGCTGAAGGGCCCAACTGAGGATGCTTCAACCCCACTTGGGAGGGAGAAGAAAGCAATCATGGGAGGGAGAGGTAAAAAGGGACTTGGGTAGGAGAGGGAAGGGGAATGAGAAAAAGGGAATATGTTCAGGTATTGAGGAGATGGGGTGAATCTCTGAAGGGCAGCAGAATCAATGGAAACAGGCTATCTTGAGAGATCTGAGGAAGGAGTAACCTGTAGATTGTAGCAGAAAACTAGGAGGTGAGAGACTCTCAGGGCTCAAAGAGAGGGACTCAGATAAAATGCCCAACAGTGGAGAGGATGAACTTGCAGAATCCACTGCCAGAAAAATGGCAGGACATCAAGTGGAGGGATATGGTTGCCATCCCATAGTCAGAAACTCTGACCCAGAATTTTTCCTGTCTAAAACTGAAGGGACAAAAATGGAGAAGACACTGAGGGAAAGGAGGTCCAGTGACAGATGCAAATTAGGATCCATCTCAAGGGGAGCCTCCAAGGACTGACACTATTACTGATACTATGGTGTGCTTACAAACAGGAAACTAGCATGTCTGCTCTCTGGTAGGCCCAACAAGTAAGCTGGCAAAGACAGAAACAGAAACCTACATTCAACCAAAGGACTGATGTCAGGGACCACTTTAAGCTGTTAGAAGTTGAGGGGTTGGGCAACCCCATAGGAAGACAAGCAGTCTTCACTTACCTAGACCCCTGCTATCTCTCAGACACTGAGACACCAACCAGGCAGCATACACAACTGATCTGAGACCTTCAATACATATACATCAGTGTACTGCCTGATTTCACCTCAGTGAGAGACAATGCACCTAACCCTGAAGAGACTTGAGGCCCCAAAGAGTGGGGAGAGATGGCAGGCTGGAAGATGTGGAGGCCATCCTCTTGAAAATATGCACATGGGGTGAGGGTAGGAAAATTATTATGCATGGTATGTTTACTGTCTGGACTTTTCATCTCAGACACCTCTTTGGAGTGCTGAATTTAAGGTAAAACCAAGTAACAAGCACCCTCCAGTTGGCAGACTGAAAAAAAAATGGAAATGAATTTGAATAACAAGTAATATAGTTAATAAATTTTTAACTCTTTCTTTTTCTGTGAGCAATTTTCCCTCTTTTCTTTCTTCTTTTCTCCATCTTTATTATATTGGTTATTTCTTATTTACATTTCAATTGTTATTACCTTTCCCAGTTTTCAAGCAAATATTCCCCGAACCCCTCCCCCTTCCCTATTCTATGGGTGTTCCCCTCCTTATCCTCCCCCGATTGCCGCCCTCCCCCCAACAATCACATTCACTGGGGGTTCAGCCTTGGCAGGACCAAGGGCTTCGTCTTCCACTGGTGCTCTTACTACGCTATTCATTGCTACCTATGTGGTTGGAGCCCAGAGTCAGTCCATGAATACTCTTTGGGTAGTGGCTTAGTTTCTGGAAGATCTGGTTGGTTGACATTGTTGTTCATATGGGGTCTCGAGGCCCTTCAAGCTCTTTCAGTCCTTTCTAACATTCCTTCAATGGGGGTCCTGTTCTCAGTTCAGTGGTTTAATGATGGCACTCGCCTATGTATTTTCTGTATTCAGTCTGTGTCTCTCAGAAGAGATCTACGTCCAGTTCCTGTCGGCCTGCATTTCCTTGCTTCATCCAACTTATCTAGATTGGTGGCTGTATATGTATGGGCCACATGTGGGGCATGCTCTGAATGGGCATTCCTGCAGTCTCTGTTCTAAACTTTGCCTCTGTGTTCGCTCCCACAAACTTTGCCTTCTTGTTCCCCTTTTAAAGAAGGAGTGAAGCATTCACATTTTGGCCATCCTTCTAGAGTTTCACGTGTTCTGTGCATCTAGAGTAATTCGAACATTTGGGCTAATAGCCACTTATCAATGAGTTCATACCATGTATGTTATTCTGTAATTGGGTTACCTCACTCTGGATGATATTTTCCAGTTCCATCCATTTGTCAATGAATTTCATAAAGTCATTGTTTTTGGTAGTTGACTAGTATTCTATTGTATAGATGTACCATATTTTCTGTATCCATTCCACTGTTGAAGGACATCTGGGTCCTTTCCAGCTTCTGGCTATTATAAATAAGGCAGCTATGAACATAGTGGACCATATGTCTTTGTTATATGTTGGCCATCGTTTGTGTATATGCCAAAGAAAGGTATAGCTGGGTCCTCAGGTAGTTCAATGTCCAATTTTCTGAGGAACCTCTAGACTGATTTCCAGAATGGTTGTACCAGTCTGCAATCCCACCAACAATGGAGGAGTGTTCCTCTTTTTCCACATCCTCGCCAGCATTTGCTGTCACCTGAGATTTTGATCTTAGCCATTCTCACTGGTGTGAGGTGAAATCTCAGAGTTGTTTTGATTTGCATTTCCCTTATGACTAAAGATGTTGAACATTTCTTTAGGTGTTTCTCAGCCATTCAGCATTCCTCAGCTGTGAATTTTTGTTTAGCTCTGAACACCATTTTTTTTTATTAACTTGAGTATTTCTTATATACATTTCGAGTGTTATTCCCTTTCCCGGTTTCCAGGCAAACATCCCCCTCCCCCCTCCCCTTCCTTATGGGTGTTCCCCTCCCAACCCTCCCCCCATTGCCGCCCTCCCCACCACAGTCTAGTTCACTGGGGGTTCAGTCTTAGCAGGACCCAGGGCTACCCCTTCCACTGGTGCTATTACTAGGATATTCATTGCTACCTATGGGGTCAGAGTCCAGGGTCAGTCCATGTATAGTATTTAGGTAGTGGCTTAGTCCCTGGAAGCTCTGGTTGCTTGACATTGTTGTACTTTTGGGGTCTCGAGCCCTTTCAAGCTCTTGCAGTTCTTTCTCTGATTCCTTCAACGGGGGACCTATTCTCAGTTCAGTGGTTTGCTGCTGGCATTCGCCTCTGTATTTGCTGAATTCTGGCTGTGTCTCTCAGGAGCGATCTACATCCGGCTCCTGTCGGGCTGCACTTCTTTGCTTCATCCATCTTGTCTAATTGGGTGGCTGTATATGTATGGGCCACATGTGGGGCAGGCTCTGAATGGGTGTTCCTTCAGTCTCTGTTTTAATCTTTGTCTCTCCCTTCCCTGCCAAGAGTATTCTTTTTCCTCATTTAAAGAAGGAGTGAAGCATTCACATTTTGATCATCCATCTTGAGTTTCGTTTGTTCTAGGGATCTAGGGTAATTCAAGCATTTGGGCTAATAGCCACTTATCAATGAGTGCATACCATGTATGTCTTTCTGTGATTGGGTTAGCTCACTCAGGATATTTTCCAGTTCCAACCATTTGCCTACGAATTTCATAAACTCGTTGTTTTTGATAGCTGAGTAATATTCCATTGTGTAGATGTACCACATTTTCTGTATCCATTCATCTGTTGAAGGGCATCTGGGTTCTTTCCATTTTCTGGCTATTATAAATAAGGCTGCGATGAACATAGTGGAGCACGTGTCTCTTTTATGTGTTGAGGCATCTTTTGGGTATATGCCCAAGAGAGGTATAGCTGGATCCTCAGGCAGTTCAATGTCCAATTTTCTGAGGAACCTCCAGACTGACTTCCAGAATGGTTTTACCAGTCTGCAATCCCACCAACAATGGAGGAGTGTTCCTCTTTCTCCACATCCTCGCCAGCATCTGCTGTCACCTGAGTTTTTGATCTTAGCCAATCGCCCTGGTGTGAGGTGAAATCTCAGGGTTGTTTTGATTTGCATTTCCCTTATGACTAAAGATGTTGAACATTTCTTTAGGTGTTTCTCAGCCATTCGGCATTCCTCAGCTGTGAATTCTATGTTTAGCTCTGAACCGCATTTTTTAATAGGGTTATTTGTTTCCCTGCGGTCTAACTTCTTGAGTTCTTTGTATATTTTGGATATAAGGCCTCTATCTGTTGTAGGATTGGTCAAGAACTTTTCCCAATCTGTTGGTTGCCGTTTTGTCCTAACCACCGTGTCCTTTGCCTTTCAGAAGCTTTGCAGTTTTATGAGATCCCATTTGTCGATTCTTGATCTTAGAGCATAAGCCATTGGTGTTTTGTTCAGGAAATTTTTTCCAGTGCCCATGTGTTCCCGATGCTTCCCTAGTTTTTCTTCTATTAGTTTGAGTGTGTCTGGTTTGATGTGGAGGTCCTTGATCCACTTGGACTTAAGCTTTGTACAGGGTGATAAGCATGGATCGATCTGCATTCTTCTACATGTTGCCCTCCAGTTGAACCAGCACCATTTGCTGAAAATGCTATCTTTTTTCCATTGGATGGTTTTGGCTCCTTTGTCAAAAATCAAGTGACCATAGGTGTGTGGGTTCATTTCTGGGTCTTCAATTCTATTCCATTCGTCTATCTGTCTGTCTCTGTACCAATACCATGCAGTTTTTATCACTATTGCTCTGTAATACTGCTTGAGTTCAGGGATAGTGATTCCCCCTGAAGTCCTTTTATTGTTGAGAATAGCTTTAGCTATCCTGGGTTTTTTGTTATTCCAGATGAATTTGCAAATTGTTCTGTCTAACTCTTTGAAGAATTGGATTGGTATTTTGATGGGGATTGAATTGAATCTGGAGATTGCTTTTGGTAAAATGGCCATTTTTACTATATTAATCCTGCCAATCCATGAACATGGGAGATCTTTCCATCTTCTGAGGTCTTCTTCAATTTCTTTCCTCAGTGTCTTGAAGTTCTTATTGTACAGATCTTTTACTTGCTTGGTTAAAGTCACACCGAGGTACTTTATATTATTTGGGTCTATTATGAAGGGTGTCGTATCCCTAATTTCTTTCTCGGCTTGTTTCTCTTTTGTATAGAGGAAGGCAACTGATTTATTTGAGTTAATTTTATACCCAGCCACTTTGCTGAAGTTGTTTATCAGCTTTAGTAGTTCTCTGGTGGAACTTTTGGGATCACTTAAATATAGTATCATGTCATCTGCAAATAGTGATATTTTGACTTCTTCTTTTCCGATCTGTATCCCTTTGATCTCCTTTTGTTGTCTGATTGCTCTGGCTAGAACTTCAAGAACTATATTGAATAAGTAGGGAGAGAGTGGGCAGCCTTGTCTAGTCCCTGATTTTAGTGGGATTGCTTCAAGTTTCTCTCCATTTAGTTTAATGTTAGCAACTGGTTTGCTGTATATGGCCTTTACTATGTTTAGGTATGGGCCTTGAATTCCTATTCTTTCCAGGACTTTTATCATGAAGGGGTGTTGAATTTTGTCAAATGCTTTCTCAGCATCTAATGAAATGATCATGTGGTTCTGTTCTTTCAGTTTGTTTATATAATGGATCACGTTGATGGTTTTCCGTATATTAAACCATCCCTGCATGCCTGGGATGAAGCCTACTTGATCATGGTGGATGATTGTTTTGATGTGCTCTTGGATTCGGTTTGCCAGAATTTTATTGAGTATTTTTGCGTCGATATTCATAAGGGAAATTGGTCTGAAGTTCTCTTTCTTTGTTGTGTCTTTGTGTGGTTTAGGTATAAGAGTAATTGTAGCTTCGTAGAAGGAATTCGGTAGGGCTCCATCTGTTTCAATTTTGTGGAAGAGTTTGGATAATATTGGTATGAGGTCTTCTATGAAGGTTTGATAGAATTCTGCACTAAACCCATCTGGACCTGGGCTCTTTTTGGTTGGGAGACCTTTAATGACTGCTTCTATTTCCTTAGGAGTTATGGGGTTGTTTAACTGGTTTATCTGTTCCTGATTTAACTTTGATACCTGGTATCTGTCTAGGAAATTGTCCATTTCCTGAAGATTTTCAAATTTTGTTGAATATAGGTTTTTATAGTAAGATCTGATGATTTTTTGAATTTCCTCTGAATCTGTAGTTATGTCTCCCTTTTCATTTCTGATTTTGTTAATTTGGACGCACTCTCTGTGTCCTCTCGTTAGTCTGGCTAAGGGTTTATCTATCTTGTTGATTTTCTCAAAGAACCAACTTTTGGTCCTGTTGATACTTTCTATGGTCCTTTTTGTTTCTACTTGGTTGATTTCAGCTCTGAGTTTGATTATTTCCTGCCTTCTACTCCTCCTGGGTGTATTTGCTTCTTTTTGTTCTAGAGATTTTAGGTGTGTTGTCAAGCTGCTGACATATGCTCTTTCCTGTTTCTTTCTGCAGGCACTCAGCGCTATGAGTTTTCCTCTTAGCACAGCTTTCATTGTGTCCCATAAGTTTGAGTATGTTGTATCTTCATTTTCATTAAATTCTAAAAAGTTTTTAATTTCTTTCTTTATTTCTTCCTTGACCAGGTTATCATTGAGTAGAGCATTGTTCAATTTCCACGTATATGTGGGCATTCTTCCCTTATTGTTATTGAAGTCCAGTTTTAGGCCGTGGTGGTCCGATAGCACGCATGGGATTATTTCTATCTTTTTGTACCTGTTGAGGCCCGTTTTTTGACCAATTATATGGTCAATTTTGGAGAAAGTACCATGAGGAGCTGAGAAGAAGGTATATCCTTTTGCTTTAGGATAGAATGTTCTATAAATATCCGTTAAGTCCATTTGGCTCATGACTTCTCTTAGTCTGTCGACATCACTGTTTAATTTCTGTTTCCATGATCTGTCGATTGATGAGAGTGGGGTGTTAAAATCTCCCACTATTATTGTGTGAGGTGCAATGTGTGTTTTGAGCTTTAGTAAGGTTTCTTTTACGTATGTAGGTGCCCTTGTATTTGGGGCATAGTTATTTAGGATTGAGAGTTCATCTTGGTGGATTTTTCCTTTGATGAATATGAAGTGTCCTTCCTTATCTTTTTTGATGACTTTTAGTTGGAAATTGATTTTATTTGATATTAGAATGGCTACTCCAGCTTGCTTCTTCTGACCATTTGCTTGGAAAGTTGTTTTCCAGCCTTTCACTCTGAGGTAGTGTCTGTCTTTGTCTCTGAGGTGTGTTTCCTGCAGGCAGCAGAATGCAGGGTCCTCGTTGCGTATCCAGTTTGTTAATCTATGTCTTTTTATTGGGGAGTTGAGGCCATTGATATTGAGAGATATTAAGGAATAGTGATTATTATTTCCCTTCCCAAATATTCATATTTGGATGTGAGGTTATGTTTGTGTGCTTTCATTCTCTTTGTTTTGTTGCCAAGACGATTAGTTTCTTGCTTCTTCTAGGGTATAGCTTGCCTCCTTATGTTGGGCTTTACCATTTATTATCCTTTGTAGTGCTGGATTTGTAGAAAGATATTGTGTAAATTTGGTTTTGTCATGGAATATCTTGGTTTCTCCATCAATGTTAATTGAGAGTTTTGCTGGATACAGTAACCTGGACTGGCATTTGTGTTCTCTTAGGGTCTGTATGACATCAGTCCAGGATCTTCTGGCCTTCATAGTTTCTGGCGAGAAGTCTGGTGTGATTCTGATAGGTCTCCCTTTATATGTCACTTGACCTTTTTCCCTTACTGCTTTTAATATTCTTTCTTTATTTTGTGCGTTTGGTGTTTTGACTATTATGTGACGGGAGGTGTTTCTTTTCTGGTCCAATCTATTTGGAGTTCTGTAGGCTTCTTGTATGCCTATGGGTATCTCTTTTTTTAGGTTAGGGAAGTTTTCTTCTATGATTTTGTTGAAGATATTTACTGGTCCTTTGAGCTGGGAGTCTTCACTCTCTTCTATACCTATTATCCTTAGGTTTGATCTTCTCATTGAGTCCTGGATTTCCTGTATGTTTTGGACCAGTAGCTTTTTCCGCTTTACATTATCTTTGACTGTTGAGTCAATGATTTCTATGGAATCTTCTGCTCCTGAGATTCTCTCTTCCATCTCTTGTATTCTGTTGGTGAAGCTTGTATCTACAGCTCCTTCTCTCTTCTTTTGGTTTTCTATATCCAGGGTTGTTTCCATGTTTTCTTTCTTGATTGCTTCTATTTCCATTTTTAATTCCTTCAACTGTTTGATGGTGTTTTCCTGGAATTCTTTCAGGGATTTTTGCCATTCCTCTCTGTAGGCTTCTACTTGTTTATTAATGATTTCCTGTGTTTCCCTAAGTGTGTTCATGTCTTTCTTGAAGTCCTCCAGCATCATGATCATATATGATTTTGAAACTAGTTCTTGCTTTTCTGGTGTGTTTGGATATTCCATGTTTGTTTTGGTGGGAGAATTGGGCTCCGATGATGGCATGCAGTCTTGGTTTCTGTTGCTTGGGTTCCTGCGCTTGCCTCTCGCCATCAGATTATCACTAGTGTTACTTTGTTCTGCTATTTCTGACAGTGGCTAGACTGACCTATAAGCCTTTGTGTCAGGAGTGCTGTAGATCTGTTTTCCTCTCTTTCAGTCAGTTATGGGGACAGTGTGTTCTGCTTTCGGGCGTGTAGTTTTTCCTCTCTACAAGTCTTCAGCTGTTCCTGTGGGCCTGTGTCTTGAGTTCACCAGGCAGCTTTCTTGCAGCAGAAAATTTGGTCTTACCTGTGGTCCCGAGGCTCAGGTTCGCTCGTGGGGTGCTGCCCAGGGGCTCTCTGCAGCGGCAGCAACCAGGAAGACCTGTGCCGCCCCTTCTGGGAGCTTCAGTGCACCAGGGTTCCAGATGGTCTTTGGCTTTTTCCTCTGGCGTCCGAGATGTGTGTGCAGGGAGCAGTCTCTTCTGGTTTCCCAGGCTTGTCTGCCTCTCTGAAGGTTTAGCTCTCCCTCCCACGGGATTTGGGTGCAGAGAACTGTTTATCCGGTCTGTTTCTTTCAGGTTCCGGCGGTGTCTCAGGCGCAGAGGTCCTGCCGCTCCTGGGCCCTCCCCCACGGGAGCCCAGAGGCCTTATACAGTTTCCTCTTGGGCCAGGGATGTGGGCAGGGGTGAGCAGTGTTGGTGGTCTCTTCCGCTCTGCAGCCTCAGGAGTGCCCACCTGACCAGTCGGTTGGGTCTCTCTCTCACCGGGTCTGGGAGCAGAGAGCTGCTGCGAGCCGGGATCTGCCTGAACACCATTTTTTAATAGGGTTATTTGTGTCTCCGTGGTCTAACTTCTTGAGTTGTTTGTATATTTTGGATATAAGCCATCTATCAGTTGTTGGATTTTTAAAGATCTTTTCTCAATCTGTTGGTTGCCGTTCTGTCCTATCAATTGTGTCATTTGCCTTATGGAAGCTTTGTACTTTTATGAGATGCCACTTGTTGATTCCTGATGTTAGAGCATAAGCCATTGGTGTTTAGTACAGGAAATTTTCTCCAGTGCTCATGTGTTCAAGACCCTTCCCCACATTTTCTTCTATTACATTGAAAGTACATGTTTTTTTTTTTTCTTGTCTTTTTTTGGGGGGGGTTGGTTTTTTTTTTTTTTTGTTTTTTTTTTTGTTTTTTTTGTTTTTTGGAGGTGCTTGATCCACTTGGACTTAAGCTTTGTACAGGGTGGTAAGAAAGGTTTGATCTGCATTCTTCTGCATGTTGACCTCCAGTTGAACCAGCACCATTTGCTGAAAATGCTATCTTTTTTTCCATTTGATGGTTTTGGCTCCTTTGTAAAAAATCAAGTGCCCATAGGTGTGTGGGTTCATTTCTGGGTCTTCAATTCTATTCTATTGGTCTATCTGTCTCTCTCTGTACCAATACCATGCAGTTTTTATCACTATTGCTCTGTAATACTGCTTGAGTTCAGGGATAGTGATTCCCCCTGAAGTCCTTTTATTGTTGAGGACAATTTTAGGTATCCTGGGTTTTTAGTTATTCCAGATGAATTTGCAAATTGTTCTGTCTAACTCTTTGAAGAATTGGATTGGTATTTTGATGGGGATTGAATTGAATCTGTAGATCGATTTTGGTAAAACGGGCATTTTTACTATATTAATCCTGCCAATCCATGAGCACGGGAGATCTTTCCATCTTCTGAGGACTTCTTCAACTTCTTTCTTCAGAGTCTTGAAGTTCTTATTGTACAGATCTTTTACTTGCTTGGTTAAAGTCACACCGAGGTACTTTATATTATTTGGGTCTATTAGGAAGGGTGTCGTTTAGTTTAATGTTAGCAACTGGTTTGCTGTATATGGCTTTTACTATGTTTAGGTGTGGGCCTTGAATTCCTATTCTTTCCAGGACTTTTATCATGAAGGGGTATTGAATTTTGTCAAATGCTTTCTCAGCATCTAATGAAATGGTCGCGTGGTTTTGTTCTTTCAGTTTGTTTATATAATGGATCACGTTGATGGTTTTCCTTATATTAAAATATCCCTGCGTGCCTGGGATGAAGCCTATTTGATCATGGTGGATGATTGTTTTGATGTGCTCTTGGATTCGGTTTGCCAGAATTTTATTGAGTATTTTTGCATCGATATTCATAAGAGAAATTGGTCTGAAGTTCTCTTTCTTTGTTGGGTCTTTGTGTGGTTTAGGTATCAGAGTAAATGTGCCTTCATAGAAGGAATTCGGTAGTGCTCCATCTGTTTCAATTTTGTGGAATAGTTTGGATAATATTGGTACGAGGTCTTCTATGAAGGTCTGATAGAATTCTGCACTAAACCCGTCTGGACCTGGGCTCTTTTTGGTTGGGAGACCTTTAATGACTGCTTCTATTTCCTTAGGAGTTATAGGGTTGTTTAACTGATTTATCTGTTCCTGATTTAACTTTGGTACCTGGTATCTTTCTAGGAAATTGTCCATTTCCTGCAGATTTTCAAGTTTTGTTGATTATAGGCTTTTATAGTAAGATCTGATGATTTTTTGAATTTCCTCTGAATCTGTAGTTATGTCTCCCTTTTCATTTCTGATTTTGTTAATTTGGATACACTCTCTGTGTCCTCTCGTTAGTCTGGCAAAGGGTTTATCTATCTTGTTGATTATCTCAAAGAACCAACTTTTGTTTCTGTTGATTCTTTCTATGGTCCTTTTTGCTTCTACTTGGTTGATTTCAGCTCTGAATTTGATTATTTCCTGCCTTCTACTCCTCCTGGGTGTATTTGCTTCTTTTTGTTCTAGAGATTTTAGGTGTGCTGTCAAGCTGCTGACATATGCTCTTTCCTCTTTCTTTCTGCAGGCACTCAGAGCTATGAGATTTCCTCTTAGCACAGCTTTCATTGTGTCCCATAAGTTTGGGTATGTTGTAAATTCATTTTCATTAAATTCTAAAAAGTTTTTAATTTCTTTCTTTATTTCTTCCTTGACCAGGTTATCATTGAGTAGAGCATTGTTCAATTTCCACTTATATGTGGGCATTCTTTCCTTATTGATATTGAAGACCAGCTTTAGGCCGTGGTGGTCCGATAGCACGCATGGGATTATTTCTATCTTTCTGTACCTGTTGAGGCCTGTTTTTTGACCAATCATATGGTCAATTTTGGAGAAAGTACCATGAGGAGCTGAGAAGAAGGTATACCCTTTTGCTTTAGGGTAGAATGTTCTATAAATATCTGTTAAGTCCATTTGGCTCATGACTTCTCTTCGTCTGTCTACGTCTCTGTTTAATTTCTGTTTCCGTGATCTGTCCATTGATGAGAGTGGGGTGTTGAAATCTCCTACTATTATTGTGTGAGGTGCAATGTGTGTTTTGAGCTTTAGTAAGGTTTCTTTTACGTACGTAGGTGCCCTTGTATTGGGGGCATAGATATTTAGGATTGAGAGTTCATCTTGGTGGATTTTTCCTTTGATGAATATGAAGTGTCCTTCATTATCTTTTTTGATGAATTTTATTTGAAAATTGATTTTATTTGATATTAGAATGGCTACTCCAGCTTCCTTCTTCTGACCATTTGCTTGGAAAGTTGTTTTCCAGCCTTTCACTCTGGGGTAGTATCTGTCTTTGTCTCTGAGGTGTGTTCCCTGTAGGAGGCAGAATGCAGGGTCCTCATTGCATATCCAGTTTGTTAATCTATGTCTTTTTATTGGGGAGTTGAGGCCATTGATGTTGAGAGATATTAAGGAATAGTGATTATTGCTTCCTGTTATATTCATATTTGGATCTGAGGTTATGTTTGTATGCTTTTCTTCTCTTTGTTTTGCTGCCTAGACGATTACTTTCTTGCTTATTCTAGGGTATAGCTTGCCTCCTTATGTTGGGCTTTATCATTTATTATCCTTTGTAGTGATGGATTTGTAGAAAGATATTGTGTAAATTTGGTTTTGTCATGGAATATATTGGTTTCTCCATCTATGTTAATTGAGAGTTTTGCAGGATACAGTAACCTGGGCTGGCATTTTTGTTCTTTTAGGTTCTGTATGACATCTGTCCAGGATCTTCTGGCTTTCATAGTTTCTGGCGAAAAGTCTGGTGTGATTCTGATAGGTCTGCCTTTATATGTTACTTGACCTTTTTCCCTTACCGCTTTTATATTCTTTCTTTATTTTGTTCGTTTGGTGTTTTGACTATTATGTGACAGGAGGTGTTTCTTTTCTGGTCTAATCTATTTGGAGTTCTGAAGGCTTCTTGTATGCCTATGGGTATCTCTTTTTTTAGTTAGTGAAGTTTTCTTCTATGATTTTGTTGAAGATATTTACTGGTCCTTTGAACTGGGAATCTTCACTCTCTTCTAAACCTATTATCCTTAGGTTTGATCTTCTCATTGAGTCCTGGATTTCCTGTACGTTTTGGACCAGTAGTTTTTTCCGCTTTACATTATCTTTGACAGTTGAGCCGATGATTTCTATGGAATCTTCTGCTCCTGAGATTCTCTCTTCCATCTCTTGTATTCTCTTGGTGAACCTCGTATCTACAGCTTCTTGTCTCTTCTTTTGGTTTTCTATATCCAGGGTTGTTTCCATGTTTTCTTTCTTGATTGCTTCTATTTCCATTTTTAATTCCTTTAACTGTTTGATTGTGTTTTCCTGGAATTTTTTCAGGGATTTTTGTGACTCCTCTCTATGGGCTTCTACTTGTTTATTTATGATTTCCTGGAATTCTTTCAGGGATTTTTGCGATTCTTCTCTGTAGGCTTCTACTTGTTCTCTAAGGGAGTTCTTCACATCTTTCTTGAAGTCCTCCAGCATCATGATCAAATATGATTTTGAAACTAGATCTTGCTTTTCTGGTGTGTTTGGATATTCCATGTTTGCTTTGGTGGGAGAATTGCGCTCCGATGATGCCATGTAGTCTTGGTTTCTGTTGCTTGGGTTCCTGTGCTTGCCTCTTGCCATCAGATTATCTCTAGTGTTACTTTGTTCTGCTATTTCTGACAGTGGCTAGACTGTCCTATAAGCCTGTGTTTCAGGAGTGCTGTAGACCTGTTTCCTGTTTTCTTTCAGCCAGTTATGGGGACAGAGTGTTCTCCTTTCAGGCGTGTAGTTTTTCCTATCTACAGGCCTTCAGCTGTTCCTGTGGGCCTGTGTCTGGTGTTCACCAGGCAGGTCACTTGCAGCAGAAAAGTTGGTCTTACCTGTGGTCCCGAGGCTCAAGTTTGCTCGTGGTGTGCTGCCTATGAGCTCTCTGTGGCGGCAGCAACCAGGAAGATCTGCGCCGCCGTTTCCGGGAGCCTCCGTGCACCAGGGTTCCAGATGGTGTTTGGTGTTTTCCTCTGGCATCAGAGATGTGTGCAGAGTGCAGTCTCTTCTGGTTTCCCAGGTGTGTCTGCTTCTCTGTTCGTTTAGCTCTCCCTCCCACGGGATTTGCGTGCAGGGAACTGTTTATCTGGTCTGTCCCTTCAGGTTTCGGCAATGTCTCAGGTGCATGGGTCCTTCCACTCCTGGGCCCTCCCCCACAGGAACCCAGAGGCCTTATACAGTTTCCTCTTGGGCCAGGGATGTGGGCAGGGGTGGGCAGTGTTGGTGGTCTCTTCCGCTCTGCAGCCTCAGGAGTGCCCACCTGACCAGGCGGTGAGGTCTCTCTCCCACGGGGTTTGGGAGCAGAGAGCTGCTGTGGGCCGGGATCTGCGTGTTTTCAAAACTTATTCTTTTAACTTCCTATTTTTAAACCTTAAATCTGTATAATTTTACTTTCATTCCCCTCTTCTTCTACTAAGTAATTCTAATCTTAGAATTTTGATATCTTGTCTTATATTTGGTCTCACCAGTTGTTTTAACTGACTGATACTGTTGTCTCAGAACCATCAACTCTACAGCACCCACTCAATTTTTAACAAAAGCAATTAACCTATTTGTCATGCAGGGACCAAAAACTAAAACCAAGAAAATTATTAGTAATGGGCCAGTCATAGCAGAGAGTACGGTAGTCATCTAGGGAGACCGAGTGAACCAAGACTCAAACCAACCTTGTTAAGTGTCTCTATCTTTTTGTAGGAGTCAAGCCTATTCCCACACCTATCCCGATGGAACCCAGGGCAAACATGCTGAGTGTCCCTCTAGGTCCCAGCTCTCAGCCCCAACAGCTAGTATGCGGCTGGTGAGGGCTGAGAATTGACAGCTGTCAGAGTAGTCAGCAGCACCAGGCACGGTGGTGCCATCGTATGTAGCTGAGGCTAAGACCTGGAACTGATGAGATGTCTCGGGGGTCCCTGGGGCATAGGCTGCTGCCAGCTGTGACCAGACTTCTTTCTGTATCATCTGTAGGTCTTTTAGCCTGGCATACAACTCATTATAACTATGACATGTTGGTTCAATAATATCATCTAATACAGTCAGAGGATCTGAGGCCCCATATAAGATCTCAAAGGGGGTTAGACTGAATCTGGAAGGGATATTTCTTGCTCTGAAGAGAGCAAGAGGGAAGGAGTGCCACCCAGTCTGCCCCAGTCTCCATGGTCAATTTGGTCAGGGTCTCTTTTAGAGTTTTATTTATTTACTCTACCTGTCTTGAACTTTGAGGTCTGTAAATACAACAAAATTTCCAATCGACCTCTAAATGCTTGGCCACAACCTGGCTTACCTTGGCAACGAAAGTAGGGCCATTGTCTGACCAGATTACCTTGGGCACTCCAGACCTGGGGAAGACTTCTTCGAGTATCTTCTTGACTACGGAGGCTGTCTCTTGCTTGGTGAGGAAAGCTTCTATCTATTCCTGGAAAGGTATCTACAAGCACTAGGAGATACTTGTGATCATATTTTTCTGGTTTTATCTCAGTGAAGTTCACTTCGACTTTTCACTAAACTCTCTAGGTCTCTTAGTCCTGTTTGTTTGTTAAGCATTCACTTATTGACATACCTTATATTTTTACTGTCTCTCTGGCTAAAATCTTAAAGTCTATTACATACACCTTAACTATTTGGACAAACTTCTTATCTCCTAAATGAGTACATGAAGATAAAGAAAAGGAATTCAGGAACCAGCCCAAGTTATCAGGACTGACTCATAAACCATTTGACAGGAGGGCACCTCCCCTAGCTTACTCAGAGCCACACTTTAACCAGATGTCCTTCAAACCCTGATAAGCCTCTGGCTTCTAAAATCCTGAACGCCCCAGTCAGCACGTACTCTTCTGCTGTGTTGTGATCTCACAGCTATGTTTAAATGAGCCAATCACTTATAGCCGCGCTGACTCTCCCCAACCCCCTGTTCCTCACCCTATAAATACGCCTTGCTTCTAAAAGTCCAGGTCGACACCTCTGTCTCCTGTGCAGGATACGTGTCAGCCCAGAGATCTCCGTAATAGATCTCCGTAATAAACCTCGCCTTTGCTTATTACATCCAAAATGGTCTCTCTGTGTCTGGGGTTCTCTATTTCCCAAGACTTGAGTAAGGGTCTCTCTTCAGGGATCTTTCATTTGGGGGCTCGTCCAGGATCGGTGTTTCCTGGGGCGCACCATCCTGAGACTCGAGCTAGGTTCTTTCATTTGGGGGCTCGTCCGGGATCGGTGTTTCCTGGGGCGCGCCATCCTGAGACTCGAGCTAGGTACTTTCAAGAGCATTGCTAGAGAAGGAAATGACTTTGATCCCTACAGAAACACACTGGTCTAGCCCTGACCATTGAGGGAGCTAACTCAGGCATAGAGGACAAGGTGTTCTGGATATGACATCTGACTGTTTAATTGTTCTCCGGGAAATTTTAAGTTGTATCAGGAAATATTTGAAGTAAGAAATAATTTTGAGAAACCAGATATTTCAGTAGCTAGGAGAATTGAAGATCCTAAAGGAAAGGAACTCTGGGGATTGGGTCCTTATGATGGGGATATCCATAGATCTTGAAAGCCAGCGACAAGACAGATGAAAAAAATAGCCGTATCTACTGGATTCGTGATCAATGGTGAGAGCTCCTATGCAGGGAGATGTCTAATAATAGAATGTTAGATCCAGAAATATTACTGATGAAAATTGGAAGACATATGCAGAGGGAAAAAAAAGCTGAAGGATGGATAGGAGAGTTTGAATTATGAGTCAAGGCTCTTCTTCCAGGAATGATTGGAAAATAGTTAATTGACCCCCCCCCCATTTTACAGAAATTAGGTAAAGCTTTAGGAAAGAAAGTTCAGGCTGTGAGTGAGTTCTGGAGAAGTTGCAAGGGAATTAATATTGCATGTGGAAAAGAGTTTAAAAAGCATCGCACAAATAGTACCTGGATGAGCTTAATAAAGAGATTTTGCAAATTTAAGAAAATTTAAAATTTTAACATTACTCCAACCTATTTAGCAACTTTCTGTTCTCATGCTAATGCTGTAACCACAGAATTTTGCCCAGATGACTTGCGATTTAGAGGTTTTTTCCCTGAGGTTTAAAAGTTAATGTATAACTTACTGTAGCAGATAATGAACTGTGTCTTTGTGTGTACATTATGATTTTGGGTGACATAGTGACACAGGGTTTTTCAGAAATAAAATAATGGGTTTGAGGAGCATAATGAAAAGTCATTTGGTTATTTATTATTCTATAACAAGGGAAAGTATATAACCAATAAAAGACTAAGGGGAGCTCAGAGATTGAAACAAAAAAAGCAGAAACCTGAAGGAGAAGGAGAGAGAGAGAGAGAGAGAGAGAGAGAGAGAGAGAGAGAGAGAGATTGTAAGCTGTCCCTGAACAGTTTCATAACAAAAATTAGTCAGCTGAATGCATCTACCTAAATCATTGTCTGAGACTGATTTTGCACCAGTCCTATCCCATCATTCTTCAGAACACTGAAATGAGTGAGACTGGTCCTTAGCATGAATATAATAAATAGAAATGTTCAAGATCTGAAAATGGAAACAGAAGCAATGTTGAAAACACAAACTGAGTGAATCTTGGGGATGGAAAACATAGGGAAGCAAACAGAACAACAGATGCAAACATCACCAACAGAATACAGGAGATAGAAGAGACAATCCCAGGTGTAGAAAATACAGTAAAAGCAATTGATACATCATTCAAAGAAAATGTTAAACCTAAAAACTTCCTGACATGAAACATTTAGGAAATCTGTAATACCAGGAAAAGATCTTATCTAACAATACTAGGAATAGAAGAAGGTGAAGAGTCCCAGTTCCAAGGACTACAAGATATTTTCAAAAAGTTTATAGAAGAAACTTTCCCAACCTAAGAGATTCCTACAAACATACAAGAAGCTCATAGAACACTAGACTAGGTCAGAAAGGAAAATATCCCTGTCACATAATAATCAAAACATAAAATCTATAGGACAAGAAAGAATATTAAAAGTAGCAAGAAAAAAGGGAAAGGTAACATACAGAGGCAGACCTATTAGAATTATACCTGACTTTTCAAGGTAAACTCTACTATCTAGAAGAGCATGGAAAACACAGAGGCAAAATTCTAATTCATTCTACATGGATTAAGCAAGATATTTCTCAAAAAATCCAAATTCAAACAATATCTATATACAAATCCAGCCCCACAGAAAACACTGTAAAGAAAACTCTAACTAAAGAATGATAGCAGTGTTCAAGGAAACACAGAAAATAAATTATTCCATACCAGCCAAGAAACAAGTAGGAGTAGCTATTCTAATATCAAAGAAAATAACCTTTCAACCAAAATTAACCAAAAAAAAAAATACAGGGGTGAACACTTCCTACTTATGGAAGGAAAAATCTACCAAGATGATATCTCAATTTTGATCACTTGCCCCAAACATAAATAAGGGCATACACATTTGTAAAAGAAATATTCCTAAAGCTTAAATCACACATCAAACCCCACACATTAATAATGGAAGACATCAACACTCCATTCTCACCAATTAACAGGTCATCCAGACAAAAACAAAGCAGAAATAATGAAACTAATATACAATGTAAATGAAATGGAACTAACAGAAAACTATAGAATATTTTGCCGAGACACAAATATAGAAACATACAAATATATATCTTCTTCTCAGCATCTTAAGGATACTTCTAGAAAATTAAATATATAATGAATCACAAAGCAATTCTCAACAAGTTTAAGAAAATTGAAACAATGCCTTGTATCTTATCAAATCACCATGAGTTAAAGTTAGACTTCAACAACTGCAGAAACATCAGAAAGCATAAAGACTCTACTCAATGATTATTGGATCAGGGAAGAAATAAAGAAATTAAGACTTTCTACAATTCAGTGAAAACAAAATCACAATATATCACACAAGTTTATGGGAAACAATTAAGGCAGTGCTAAGAGAAATATTTATAGCACTAAGTCCATCCATAAAAAAATTACAAAGTTTTCATACTAGGAATTTTTTAAAGTGTGCATAAAAGCTCTAGAAGAAAATGCAAGCACACCAAATAGGAATAGACGGCAAGAAATAATCAATATGAGGGCTGAAATAAATCAATTACAAACAAAGAAAATAATATACAGAATCAAGAAAAGCAGCAAGATAGACAAACCTTAGTTAAAGTAACCAAAAAACAAAGAGACAGTTTGCAAAAAGTATCAGAAATGAAAGGTGAGGCATAACAATAAACACTGAAGAAATTCAAAGATTCATAATGTCTTACTTGAAAGGCCTATTTTCCATAAAACCATAAAATCATAATGACACTGGCAATTTTCTAGACAGATTCCACTTTCCAAAGTTAAATCAAGAACAGGCAACTATATGAGAAGACCTATAACCCCTAAATATATAGAAGCAGTCATTAAAAGTCAAAAAAGCTCAGATCCAGATTGTTTTGCTGTAGAATTCTCCCGGACTTTCCAAGAAAAGTTAACTCCGATAATCCTCAAACTATTCCACAAAATAGAAAAAGAGGAACACTGCCAAAATCATTCTGAAGCCATAGTTACTCTGATGCCTAATGTACACAAAGACTTAACAAAGAAAGATCACTTTAGACTGATTTCTCTTATGAACTTTGGTGTAAAACTCCTCAGTGTAATACTCAAAAACCAAATGCAGGACCACATCATCATCCATCATGATCGAGTTGGCTTCATACATCAAATGCAGGGATGGTTCTATATATTATATTCCATCAATATAAACCACCATGTAAACAGCCTGAAAAAATCACATGACCAGCTCTATAGATGTTGGAAAACCTTTTGACAAAATCCAATACCCCTTCATGTTAAAAGTGTTATGGAGATCAGGGATACAAAGCACATATCAAAAAATTAAGGCAATATAGGGGACGCTAATAGCCAACATTAACTTAAACTGATAGAAATTTAAAACAACGTTACTTAAATCAGTGCAAAGACTAGGCTACCTATTCTCTCCCTATTTATTCAATATATTACTTGAAGTTGTAGTTAGAGCAATAAAACAACTAAAGAAGAGACACTGGCCGGATTTGAAGAGACCCAGTCAACAGCTTCCTGCACCCAATTCCTGTGGGAGGGAGAGCTAAACCTTCAGAGGGGCAAACACACCTGGGAAGCCAGAAGACACTACACTCTGCCCACATTTCTGACTCCAGAGGAAAACAACTAATGCAATATGGACCCCTCTGCACAGGGACCGGGAAAAGGTGAGCCAGGGCCTTCTGGTTGCCGTCCTCATGGAGAGCTGAAACACAGCCCCCCAGGAGCAACTTCAGGCCCAGGAACACAGGTAAGAACAACTTTTCTGCTCCAAGTGACCTGCATGGTGGACTCAGGACACACAGAGGCAAAATTCCTCTGGGACCAGATATTTCCAGTTTTTAGCTGGACCCAAACCTCGCTGATTTTGGCCCACAGTTCCCTGTTCCCAAACCCCATGGGATAGAGAACTCACTGCCCAGACTTCCACTTTTCCCAAGACTGCAGAGTGGAAGATACCACCAATACCACCCACCTTGCCCACATCCGTGGCCCAAGAAGAAATTGTATAGGGCCTCTGGGAACAGGAAGATAGGGACACTCAAGTGGCAGGTTCCCTGCAGTCCAGACACCACCCAGATCTGAAGGGACCCAGGCAACAGAACCCTGCACCCAAATCCCGTGGGCGGGAGACCTAAACCTTCAGAGGGGCAGACACTCCTGGAAAGCCAGAAGAGACTACACTTTGCCCACATTTCTGACTCTAGAGGAAAACACCTAATGCCATCTGGGACCCCTGTGCACAGGGGACCGAGAATAGGCGAGGCAGGCACTTCTGATTGCTGCCGTCATGGAGAGCTCATATGCAGCCCTCCAGGAGCAACTTCAGGCCCAGGACCATAGATAAAACCAACTTCTCTGCTCCAAGTGACCTCCCTGGTGGACTCAGGACACACGCCCACAGGAACAGCTGAAGACCAGTAGACAGGAACAACTATACAACTAAAAGCAGAACATTCTGTTCCCATAACTGATTGAAAGAGAACATGAAAACAGGTGCAAAGCACTCCTGATACACAGGACTATAGGACAGTCTAACCACTGTCAGAAAAAGCAGAACAAGGTAACACCAGTGCAGGAACCCAAGCAACAGAAACCAAGACTACATGGCATCATCAGAGCCCAATTCTCCCACCAAAGCAAACACTGAATATCCAAACACAATAGAAAAGTAAGATCTAGATTTTAAATCACATTTGATTATGATGATGGAGGACTTCAAAAAAGACATAAAGAACTCCCTTAGAGAAACACAGGAAAACATAAATAAACAAGTAGAAGCCTAGAGAGAGGAATCACAAAAATCCCTGAAAGAATTCCAGGAAAACACAATCAAACAGGTGAAGTAATTAAAAATCGAAATAGAAGCAATAAAGAAAGCACAAAGGGAAACAACCGTGGATATAGAAAACCAAAGGAAGAGACAAGGAGGCGTAGATACACACATAACCAACAGCATATAAGAGATAGAAGAGAGAATCTCAGGAGCAGATGATTCCACAAAAATCATCAACACAACTGTCAAAGTTAATGTAAAACAGAAAAAGCTACTGGTCCAAAACATACAGGAAGTCCCGGACTCAATGAAAAGATCAAATCTAAGGATAATAGGTATAGAAGAGAGTGAAGACTCCCAGCTTAAAGGACCAGTAAATATCTTCAACAAAATCATAGAAGAAAACTTCCCTAACCTAAAGAAAGAAATGCCCATAAACATACAAGAAGCCTACAGAACTCCAAATAGACTGGACCAGAAAAAAACTATTCCCATCACATAAGAGTCAAAACACAAAATGCAGAAAACAAAGAGAGAATATTAAAAGCAGTAAGAGAAAAAGGTCAAGTAACATACAAAGGCAGACATATCACAATCACACCAGACTTCGCACCAGAAACAATGAAGGCAGAAGATCTTGGACAGATATCATACAGAACCTAAGAGAATACAAATGCAGCCCAGGTTACTGTATCCAGCAAAACTTAACATAGATGGAGAAACCAAGACATTCCATGACAAAACCAAATTTACTCAATATATTTCTACAAATTCAGCCCTACAAAGAATAATAAATGGTAAAGCCCAACACAAGGAGTCAAGGTACACCCTAGAAAAAGCAAGAAACTAATCATCTTGGCAGCAAAACAAAGAGAAGTAAAGCACAAAAACATAATCTCACATCCACATATACAAGTATAACAGGAAGCAACAATCACTATTCCTTAATATCTCTCAACATCAATGGACTCAACTCTCCAATAAAAAGACATAGATTAACAAACTGTAAGACTCTGCAGTTTGTTGTAGTTATGTCTCCCTTTTCATTTCTGATTTTTTTAATTTGGACACACTCTCTGTGTCCACTCATTAGTCTGGCTAATGGTTTATCTATCTCATTGATTTTCTCAAAGCACCAACTTTTGGTTCTGTTGTTTCTTTATATGGTCCTTTTTGTTTCTACTTGGTTGATTTTAGCTCTGAGTTTGATTATTCCCTGCCTTCTACTCCTCCTGGCATAAAAGGACCCTGCATTCTGCTGCCTACAGGAAACACACCTCAGAGACAAAGACAGACACTACCTCAGAGTGAAAGGCTGGAAAACAACTTTCCAAGCAAATGGTCTGAATAAGCAAGATGGAGTAGCCATTCTAATAGCGAGCAAAATCGATTTTCAACCAAAAGTCATCAAAAGAGATAAGGAAGGACACTTCACATTCATCAAAAGAAAAATCCACCAAGATGTCCTCCCAATCCTAAATATCTAGTCTCCAAATACAAGGCCACCTACAAACATAAAAGAAACCGTACTAAAGCTCAAAGCACACATTGCACCTCAGAAAATAGTACTAGGAAATTTCAACACCCAACTCTCATCAATTGACAGATCATGGAACCAGAAATTAAACAGAGACACAGACAAAGAGAAGTCATAAAACAAATGGACTTAAAATATATACTTTCTCTATAATTGGCCATATAATTGATCATGAAACAGGCCTCAATAGATACAGAAAGATAGAAATAATCCCATGCGTCCTATAAGATCACCACAGGCTAAAGCTGGTCTTCAACAACAGTAAAGGAAGAACGCTCACATATACATGGAAGTGGAACAATACTCCACTCAGTGATAACCAGGTCAAGGAAGAAATAAAGAAAGAAATTAAAGACTTCTTAGAATTTAATAAAAATGAAGGTACAACATACCCAAACTTATGGGACACAATGAAAGTTGTGCTAAGAGGAAATCTCAAGGCTCTGGTGCCTGCAGAAAGAAACAGGAGAGAGCACATATAAGCAGCTTGACAGCACACCTAAAAGCTCTAGAACAAAAAGAAGCAAATCTACCCAGGAGGAGTAGAAGTCAGGAAATAATCGAACTCAGACCTGAAATCAACCAAGTAGAAACAAAAAGGACTATATAAAGAAACAACAGAACCAAAAGTTCACTGTTTCAGAACATCAACAAGATAGATTAACCATTAGCCAGACTAAAGAGAGGACACAGAGATTGTGTCAAAATTAACAAAATCAGAAATGAAAAGGGAGACAAAACTACAGAATCAGAGGAAATTCAAAATCATCAGATCCTACAAAAGCCTATATTCTACAAAATTTGAATATCTGGAGGAAATGGACAATTTCCTAGACAGAAACCAGGTAACAAAGTTATATCAGGAACAGATAAACCATTTAAAAAACCCCATGGCTCCTAAAGAAATAGCAGCAGACATTAAAGGTCTCTCAACCAACAACAGCCCATGTGCAGATGGGTTCAGTGCAGAATTCTATCAGACTTTCATAGAAGATCTCATACCAATACTATCCAAACTATTCCACAAAATTGAAACAGATGGAGCGCTACAGAATTCCTTCTATGAAGCCACAATTACTCTTACACCTAAACCACACAAAGACCCAACAAAGAAAGAGAACATCAGAACAATTTCCCTTATTAATATTGACGTACAGATACTCAATAAAATTCTTACAGACCGAATCTAAGAGCACATCAAAACAATCATCCAACATCATCAAGAAGGCTTAATCCCAGGCATGCAAGGATGGTATAATATATGGAAAACCATGAACGTAATCCACTATATAAACAAACTGAAAGATAAAAACCACATGATCATTTCTTTAGATGCTGAGAAAGCATTTGACAAAATTCAACACCCCTTCATGAAAAAAGTCCTGGAAAGAATAGGAATTCAAGGCCCATACCTAAACATAGTAACAGACATATACAGCAAACCAGTTGCTAACATTAAACTAAATGGAGAGAAACTTGAAGCAATCCCACTAAAATCAGGGACCAGACAAGACAGCCCACTCCTCCCTACTTATTCAATATAGTTCTTGAAGTTCTATCCAGAGCAATCAGACAACAAAAGGAGATCAAAGGGATACAGATTGGAAAAGAAGAAGTCAAAATATCACTATTTGCAGATCGTATGATAGTATGTTTAACAGATCCCAAAAGTTCCACCAGAGAACTACTAAGCCTGATAAACATCTTCAGCAAAGTGACTAGATATAAAATTAACTCAAATAAATCAATAACCTTCCTCTACACAGAAGAGAAAGAAGCCGAGAAAGAAATTAGGCAAATGACACCATTCCTAATAGTCCCAAATAATATAAGATACCTCGGTGTGACTTTAACCAACCAAGTGAAAGATCTTTATGATAAGAACTTCAAGCCTCTAAAGAAAGAAATTGAAGATCTCAGAAGATGCAAACATCTCCCATTTTCATGAGTCGACAGGATTAATATAGTAAAAAGAGACATTTTACCAAAAGACATCTACAGATTCAATGCCATCCCCATCAAAATACCAATCTAATTCATCAGAGAGTTAGATGGAACAATTTGCAAAATCATCTGGAATAACAAAAAATCCAGGATAGCTAAAACAATCCTCAACAATAAAAGGACTTCCAGGGGAATTACTATCCCTGAACTCAAGCAGTATTACCGAGCAATAGTGATAAAAACTACATGATATTGGTACAGAGACAGACAGATAGCCCAGTGGAATAGAATTGCAGACCCACAAATGAACCTACACACCAATGGTCACTTGATTTTTGACAATGGAGCCAAAACCATCCAGTGTAAAATGATAGCATTTTCAGCAAATGGTGCTGGTTCAACTGGAGGTCAGCATGTAGAAGAATGCACATCAATCCATGCTTATCACCCTGTACAAAGTTTAAGTCCAAATGGATCAAGGACCTCCACATCAAACCAGATACACTCAAACTATTTGAAGAGAACATGGGGAAGAATCTGGAACACATCTGCACTGGGCATAATTTCCTGAACAAAACACCAATGGCTTATGCTCTAAGATCAAGAATGGACAAATGGGATCTCATAAAACTGCAAATCTTCTGTAAGGGAAAGCACACTCTTGTTAGGACAAAACAGCAACCAACAGATTGGGAAAAGATCTTTACCCATCCTACAACTGATAGAGGGCTCATATCCAAAATATACAAAGAACTCAAGAAGTTAGACTTCAGGGGGACAAATAACCCTATTAAAATGGGGTTCAGAGCTAAACAAAGAATTCACAGCTGAGGAATGCCGAATGGCTGAGCAACACCTAAAGAAATGTTCAACATCTTCAGTCATAAGGGAAATGCAAATCAAAACAACCCTGAGATTTCACCTTACTCCTGTGAGAATGGCTAAGATCAAAAACTCAGGTGACAGCAGATGCTGGCGAGGATGCGGAGAAAGAGGAACACTCCTCCATTTTTGGTGGGATTTCAGACTGGTACAAACATTCTGGAAATCAGCCAGGAGCTTCCTCAGAAAATTGGACATTGAACTACCTGAGGACGCAGCTATACCTCTCTTGGGCATATTCCCAAAAGATGCCCCAACCTATAACAAAAACACGTACTCCACCTTGTTCATAGCAGACTTGTTTATAATAGCCAGAAGCTGGAAAGAACCCAGATGCCCTTCAACAGAGGAATGGATACAGAAAATGTGGTACATCTATACAATGGAATATTACTCAGATATCAAAATCAATGACTTTATGAAATCCATAGGCAAATGGATGGAAGTGGAAAATATCATCCTGAGTGAGGTAACCCAATCACAGAAAACCACAGATGGTTTGAACTCATTGATAAGTGAATATTAACCCAAATGCTCGAATTACCTTAGATGAACAGAACACATGAAACTCAAGAAGGATGATCAAAATGAGAATGCTTTACTCCTTCTTTAAAAGGGGAACAAGAATATCCTTGGGACGGTATAGGGAGGCAAAGTTTAGAACAGAGGCAGAAGGAAGATGCATTCAGAGCCTGCCCCACATGTGGCCCATACATATACAGCCACCAAACTAGATAAGATGGATGAAGCAAAGAAGTACAGGGTGACAGGAACCAGATATAGATCTCTCCTAAGAGACACAGCCAGAACACTGCAAATATATAGGTGAATGCCATCATTAAATCACTGAACTGAGAACGGGACCCCCGTTGAAGGAATCTTAGAAAGGACTGAAAGAGCTTGAAGGGGCTCGAGACCCCATATGAACAATGCCAACCAACCAGAGCTTCCAGGGACTAAGCCACTATCCAAAGACTATACATGGACTGACCCTGGTCTTCAACTGTATACGTAGCAATGAATAACCTAGTAAGAGCACCAATGGAAGGGGCAGCCCTTGGTCCTGCCAAGACTGAACACCCTGCTCAAGACTGAGCCTAGAAAGACTGACCACTGTGGCCATTCAGTAACCACAGTGGAGTGATAGGGACACCAATCCATCCTGAAAACTTTTGACCTATAATTTATCCTGTCTACAACAAATGCAGGGGTTAGGGATGAAGGTGGTGATTGTTGCAGGGAGGGTGGTAATGGGGGGAGGATGGTGAGGGGGAGAGTTTAGGGGGATGTTGGCCAGGAAACCTTGAAAGGGAATAATTGAAATGTAAGTAAGAAATATCCAAGTCAATAAAGACGAAGAAAAAAGAACGTATGGCAAGGAGCAAGGAGAACACTGCTCCATTTATGTTGGGAGTGCAAACTTGTGTAATGATATTGGACATTAATTTGACATTTTCTCAGAAAACTGACAAGAGTTTTACCTTTAAATCTAGCTGTACTATTCAGGGGCATGTATCCAAAAGATGCTTCATTATCCCACAAAGATACTTGCTCAGCTCATATATGTTCATAATACCTTATTTGCAATACCAAAACTGGAAACAACCTAAGTGTCCCTCAACTAAAGAATGTTCTTAAAAATGTGGTAATTTATGCAATGCAATATTACTTAGCTATCAAAAACAAAAAAATCATGATTTTTTTGACAAATAGGTGGAAATTGTGTCTATCATCTTGTGTTAGATAATCCAATCCCCAAAAGACATGCATACTATGTACTTCCTTGTATATGGATATTAGCCATAAAATACAGGATGCCCATGCTACACTCCGCAGCTCCAAGGATTCTGGACAAGAAGGAGGGCAGAAGGAAGGTTGCTTGAGTCTCACTTGGAGGAAGGGATAGACTGGTCATGGAAGGCAGATGGAGGGAGGGAACTGCATAGGAGTACATAAGGGGTCTGGCATGAGGAAGGGAAAGGAAAATGGCCAGATGGCCATGAGAATAAATGGAAACCTTTAACTGATTGGGAATAGGAGATAGCAGTCATTTCTAGGAAGAGACAAGGACCTTGATTAGGGCTGGTGCCCAAGTATCAGTGTGGATGTCCTTAGTTGTTACTAATAGTATTGGGGATATGGAGCCTAGAAAGACTGACCACTGTGGCCATTCAGTAACCGCAATGGAGTGATATGGACACCAATCCATCCAGAAAACTTTGGACCTATAATTTATCCTGTCTACAACAAATGCAGGGGTTGGGGATGAAGCAAAGACTGAGGGAATGGCCAACAATTAATCAGGCCAACTTAAGACCCATAGCATGGGTAAACAACAATCCCTGACTATTAAGGATAATTTGTTATGCTTGCAGACAGATGTCTAGCATGGCAGTCCTCTGAGAGGCTCCACACACTAACTGACTCAGGCAGATGCAAACACCCACAGACAAATACTGGATGGAGCTTGGGGACTCTTACAGAGGAATAGGAAGAAGGGTTGAAGCTCCTAAGGGGATAGGAAATCCTGAGGAAAACCAACAGAATCAACAAACCGGAATCTTTGGGACTCTCAATAACTGAACCGCCAAACAAAGAACATACATTAGCTGTACCTAGCCCTCCTCAAACATATGTACTAGATTTGCACCTTTGTCTCCATATGGGTCCCAAACAACTGGAGAATGGCGCTATACAAAATGCTGTTATCTGTATATGAGATATGTTCTTCTAGCTGGGCTGCCTAACCTAGCCTCAGTGTCAGAAAAAGTAGCCACAGAATGAAAAGGTGCACAGAAACTTAAAGTGCTAGCATAGGGGGAATACCTAGGGTGGAGAGGAACAGCTGCTGAGAAGAGAATAGGAGAGGGGGATAGATAAAGGACTGTGGGCAGGGGTGAACTGGAAGTGGGTGCACTGAGTAGAATGCAAAGTAAATAAAAAAGCAAACCAAATAATTCAAAAGGGTGCAATTTTAAAATATATAAATTTAGTTTTTTAATAAGTAGTAAAATTATTCATGTATAAGAGTCTTTTTGTCGCCCCCTTTGCTAAGCACTTTTGAAAACACTTAAACAGTGTCAACCTTAGACAGAAATGTGCCTTATTTAATAATGTTGTGGTAGTAACTCAGATCAAAGTAAAATTTCACACAAATCAAAAAATTCTGGGTGCATAAATTGTTATCTCACAGAGAGTTGCAAAGTAGATTTTCAGGATTTCTCACATTTCTATAATCTTTATTTTACATATGGTAGAAACTTTAAATTATTTTCAATAAAATAATATACCCAGGAAATTTTTATTACTACTCTAAATCAGTGTCAGCTTGGAGATATGTAAAGTAGCAAATCGTCAAAATCCTCATGTTTTGTCCATTTATACTTCAGTCACAGACCATACAAATGATCTTTTCTCCCTATCCCAGTGGAATGCAAAGCATGTTTTTAAATCACAGAGATGGGTTGGGGAGAGATATGGCATAGATTTGAATCCATAGAGATAAGAGAAGGAAGATAAAGGAAGAGATATTTATAATAAAGAAAGGCATTTTAAATTTTGATATAAAAACAGATAAATGTTACATTACTTCAATATTTAAACCTGAAAGCAACAACATACCTTGTAAGGACAAGGAATAGTGTTTTAATACCATAAGAAGTGGTTTTAAATTTTTTTCTCCCTTTCAATTACTGTCTAAGAGAAGGGTTACCAGATCTGAGTCATCTGTTATCTTTCATATCATATGTGATATATATCAAGATGACCAGAAAGTTTAAAGATGTTTATTGTAGTAATATTTAATCCCAATCCAGGTTTTTTAACCTGCCTATGAGTATTTAGTTCCTGGATAAAAAACTCATACAACCTTAATATTTATAAGAAGCCTTAAATAGCAGTGAAGTTCGTCAAATTATCTACCATCTATACTACTAGAATCTACTTTCCTATCAATAACCCTGAGATACTATGTTCTATGTTTCATCTGGACTGCTCTTCAATATATTTGGCCAGCACTCAGGACCATGTTTTCTAGACTCTTAATCCATGGTGTTTCTGCCCGATTCACCTTCATCTCCTCCCCCCCAACCCCCATGCTCTTTTCCAATCCCCAGTCTTGAAACCACTGTCAGCATCTTTATTGACTGTCCTACCTGGAAATTCATCCGATATACAGACACCAAAACCAGTCACAATGGCAAATAACAAGTAGTGCTTGCGAATAGGAGCCTGATATAGCTATCTCCTAAGAGACTCCAAAAGTAGCAAACAAACCCTCAAAGAGTAGAAGGGAGGAAATAATCAAACACAATGCTGAATTCATTGAAATAGAAACACAGAGAAAGATACAAAGAGTCAACAAAACCAAGAACTTGTTTTTTGAAAAACTCAGTATGATAGAGAAACCTTTAAACTAACCTTTAAACTTTAAAAGGTCTGGTGATTGTATCCAAACTAACAAAATCAGTAAGGGAAAGGATAAAATAGCAACAGAAAATGAGAACATTCAAAAAGTCATGTCTCAGTAGAAAAGCTTATACTCAACAGAACTGGGAAACCAAAAAATATGAAATTATAGACAAATACCATGTATAAAGTTAAATCAATTCACTAAGTCTCTAATGTGGAAGGAGAGTGTACAAAATATTTTTGAAGCCTTGAAGACAGATGATTTGGATCCAATCCTAGAACTTATATATGTCTCCAAACATTTTCATCCGTATGATAATAAAAGAAATGTTACTACGAAATGTGTCTAACCACTCACTGTAGTGACATGAAATTGCTGTATAATGTACCTTTCCAAGTGAATGAACACTGCAGCATCAGACTGGCCCACTTCTAAGAGCTGCGGTTGCTACCACTATTAGAGAAATTAATTCTGGGTCAGAAATTTAAACTCATATAACACCATGCTGTTGAGACTCTCCTCAAAGGAACAAAAGAACATTGGATTTTTATTGCATGTGTGAAAGAATAGCAGGTTCTATTCCTGAACCATCCTGGAATCTGGATTGAAAACCCACTGCCATCAATCCTGCTATGCTCTTACCTGATGTTGACACAAACTTGCTCATCAATGATTATATGATGAAACCAACATGGTCTAAATAATCTGTCTAGATGTAATGGACAACGTACATCCTATGAAAGGTTCAAATGCAATGCTCTACATGGACGTTAACAATTTCATTAAATATGGAACCAGGTACAAATTGGCTTTGGCAGGTTACTGCAAATGAAATGATACTCAAGAGTTAGAGACAGAATACAAGGTAAAAATGAATACCTGTCATTGCATGCAAAAACGTCACTATCCTTTTGTTACTCCCCATGTGCATGGTATAATCTAAAGGTAAAGAGGTGTCTTCACAGCTTCCAGAAGGACATTAAAATCAAAGAGTAATTCTTAGCTTTCCTGGTGAATATATGCATTCCTTCATGAGTTCCTTGGTTTCAGGGCTTAGGATAACAAGTTTTTGTCTGCATAGAGGCCAAAGGGTAATATGGCACTGACTTGTCCCAAAGAACAGCGGAATGTACTGACACTGTGCTGACATACTGTGACCCACGGTTGCCTGAGACTCCATAGTATAACTTTAGGAAAATTGAGAATGTACAAAGAACAAAAGGAGAGCTTGAACCCAAAGATTTTTGGTAGACACCACAGGAAGGATCACTGTTCCAGAAAATATTGGCAGGGCTCTGGTAACTAACCTTCACCAGGCTCCCTGTCTGAGGTCCAAAATACTGAGTTGCTCACACTTAAATATGTTGTAACTAGACTTGATAAGCAATGTGTCAGGTTTGTAGTAATGTAAATCTAAAACAGTGATACTTCTTTCAGAAGTGGGCAGATATGAGGGGCTGAAACTATGGTCAAGACTGGAAAACTGACTTTACTGATATCTGCCAGATAGGGAAGCTTAACAGTACATGATTGTTTTTAATGAAGCCTTTTCTGTGTGGAAAGATGCTCAAAAAATAGCTACAAGTTCGTCCAGGTACTGTTCCAAGCATTTTACCACTCCCTCAAGATTGTTTCAGATACTAGCTGAATGTTCATAGTCAAAATTGATTAATTAAAGATAATGATAAATGTATAGATAATTAATTGTGCATGCAGACTTCAGAAGTCTGTTCCCATGAAAATAAAGAAAAGGACATTACAGGTTACAGTACAAAACTCTCACTACTGTCCAAGAAAGGGTGCATAGGCCTTCTACTTACCTTGGGCCTATTGTACCATATACAAGGAAGGATTCATTCATATACTTTTATGTTTGAAATAGCTCCTTCATTGTTTCTCAGGCTCATAGGTAAGAAGTTGGCCAAAATCAATAACCAGTTCTCTTTCACTATCCAGGCCCTCTAGTTCTCCATAAAGGCTATTCATCAAAGTATTTCAGAGATCTATTGGATTTCTGACTTCCCCCAAATCCCCCCAGTTCCCATTTTGAGCCTTGTCATTGTGATACTACCTGCTCAAGTGGGTAGCCAAAGGTAATGAAATCAGTTTGGAAAGGATTTACATAATTTTTCCATTCTTACATCTGTGTGGTTCAGCAGCATTTTACCATGGCTTCTACAGACCCTTGTCAAGAAGGCAGAAGCCCCAGAGGACAGTGTCTAAGGGACTCCCTCAGGCACTTAAGAGCACATGAAAATTGAGGTTTCACTAGATCTGAGGCTTTTTCATTCCCTATCGATCCTTGTTAGTCTTAGCTATATTATGAATACAGGATCATGGTCCAACTCCCAATTAACTCTGGTCTGGACCTGGGAAATCAGAAAGGTAGATATTGGAGAAGTGATAGTTGATGAGACCACACAGCAGCAAACAATTTCTGTTGAACTTTGCTCACTGATGTCTACTTTAATTTTCTGGTTGCATGGGAGATTGTGAGGATGTGGGACTTTAACTTTTTTTTTCTTACTTATGCAAAGATAAATTTACTAAGATAAAAAAGACAATGAAACAGGGAAAAACATGGAATCTGTTGGTTGTGTCTGCTCATGTATAATCTCAGCACTTAGCCTGAGTGAGTTCCAGGCAACCTTGCTTAGCTCCATAGTGAATTCTAGCTCAGCATTTGCTAAAATCTATAACCCAAACCAATTAAACAAAAGCCACAGGCTAAAAACAAAATGACAACCATTTTCTTGAGTAACAAGGCTAATTATAATTATTTAGTGTGGTTCCAATTTATACTCCTGGTGATTATAATATCATTTAAGTGTTCATGGACTTCTTGAGATATTGTTTCTCTGGGTCTTTGCATTTATAGATGTTATCAGGTGGAACCCATGCAGATTCCTGCACTTGAGGCATAAAAATAGCCATCAGAACAGTGGTGGCCAGATTGCTGAGAAGGCCTTCATATGGTTTTCTCTCCTGAACTGATGTTCAGACATGGCAACTTGATATATATGGAAGATTGGAGTAATGTGATGTTCACATTTCAGTTTTTAGCAGTTTTTAACAGCTCAGATAGATCTTGAACATGAGAGAATGACCTCAGCTGAAAGGTCATACTGGGTTATCTGGCTGAATAGTGCTGTTTTGGGTTGGATAACTGACATGGCAGGTCCCCTCCAGGTTTTTTCCTCCTCTAGTTCTGAAATACTCCAACAGAAGCTTGCACAGTTCACAGACCAGAACTACAGCTCTCAGAGACAGAACTGTCCACTGGGAGCACCGAGTGTGCAAATAATGTCAACAACTCGCCATTTCAGTCCTAATAACCATGGCAATCTTAGGCTCCAGTTTGTTCCTTTACTTTGGTTTCCTACGTGTAACAAGGCCTTTATTTTGTCTAGTATGTGGCCCTGCAAGGGTCATTTTGGAGGTTTTCAGAGGACTGCTGAAGGACATCAAGGACTACTGGGCATCCAGGAGGAGTCTTAGAGTGACAATTTTTGCTAGTCCTGATGGGTCATCCAGTCTAATTTCATGGAGCTCAGTCATGCAAATTTGAAAGACCTTGAGATATCCCCTGTAACATGTCTCATGCTTAACCTTGGGAGGAATTGTCCATCAACAACCAACCACCCCGAATAAGGCATGTCTACATTCATCTTGAAGAGATTATTACCATTTTGCCTGCCTTTTTGTTATGTTTGCAAGGCCAGCAACAGGCTGTAAGTATATGTGCAAAATATGCAGCAATTGAATGCTGCTTAACTTATACGTTTTATTTGTGTTGAAGTTTTATTGCTTTATGTGTTTGGTTTGGTTTGTTTTCATTTGAAATTTTGTTATTTATTTACCTTTTATTGTAATTAATTTGCTATATTCTTAAGGATATATACATTGAACTCATTGTAAGATGTTGAATAAATTAATATGTGCATATAAATAAAAATATAACCTCTAAACCTTCAATCATAAGAACCTCCTGTATTTATGTGAGGTTCTCTGTCCTATAACAGCACAAGCATCAGGCAACAATGGTTTTCTGCAAGTCTCATTCAGCTTAGGCTTCATAATCATTTCACAGCCAGCCAGACTCACATAGGAAACTGTGCTCTCAATGTGCACAATGTGTTGTACTCTGTTCTTCCCAAATTCATGATGAAAATGTATCCTTGTGCTCATAAATTTAGTTACCCTTATAATGTACTACTGTGTAGATACTCATGTTGGACAAACAAAGGAGAAACACAGCAGTATTTCTGTAATACATTTCAGGAAATAAAAACGTTCAGTTAGGGAGTATAAATGAAATCAAGAAACACAGAATTGTTTGCCTCTGGTTTTCTTGAAATATAGCATCAGCTATAACTAGAGAACAAAGATAATGAATTCCAACACCCTTGGCAAGACAAATATTTTTATTATCATTGTTGGTGGTGGTTTGTTTGTTGTTCTTCTTGATAATGATAATTTTGTGCCACACTCTTCTCAATATATTTGATAGATTCTTTTTTCAGAGGCATAGTGGGAGATTTTTGTTTAGGTTTTTGCATTATTTATTTTTACTTCTTTATTTCATATTCAATCCTTTCTTTATCTACATTTTAAATATTATCCCCCTTCCCCATTACCATCAGGAAATTTCCTATCCTATCCCTCTAACCCCGCCTCCATGAGGGTGGTCCCCAACCATCCCACCCATATCCTCCCAACTCTGCATGTTTGTTTTCTTGCATTACCACCAGAGGCCAGCAGAAGTCACTGGATTTCTCCTGCAACTGAAATGACAGAGGATTGTAAATTACCCTTCAGGTTCTCTGGGATTTAAATATTTTTTTTTAATAAAATTTACTTTATTGGGTATGTTTTTATTTATTTACATTTCAAATATTATCCCCTTTCCCAGTTTCCCATCAATAAACCCCCTATCCCATCTCCCCTCTCCCTTATTCTATGAGGGTGTTCCCCACCAAACCAGCCACCCCTATCTACCTCCCTGCTTTCACATTCCCTAGACTGAAGGGTGCATCCTTGGCAAGATCAAATGTTTCATTTCTCATTAGTATTGAACAAGGACATCCTCTGCTACATATTCTCCTGAGGCATGGGTGTGCCATATGTACACTTTGGTTGGTGGTTTATTCCCTGGGAGCTCTGGTTGGTTGGTATTGTTGTCCTTATTGGGATGTGAACCACTTTAGTTCCTACAGTCCTTCCTCTAACTCCTCCAATGAGGACACTTTTCTCAGTTCAATGGTTGGCTACAAGATTCTACCTCTGTATTTGTCATGCTCTGGCAGAGACTCTCAGAAGACATCAATATCAGACTCCAGTCAGCATGTACCTCTTGGCATCCCCAATAGTAACTGGGTTTGGTGGCTTTATGTATGTAGGCTGGATCCCAATGTGGGCCAGGCTTTGAATGGTCATTCCTTCAGTCTGTGATCCAAACTTTTTCTCCATATTGTCTCTAATTAATATTTTCCCCTTCTATGAAGGACTGAAATATCTGCACTTTGATCATCCTTCTTCTAGAGTTTCATATGGTCTTTGGATTGTATATTCGGTACTCTGACTTTTTGGATGAATATTCACTTATCAATGTGTGGGGGTTTTTTTTGTGATTGGGTTACCTCACTTAGGAAGATATTTCTTTGTTTGTAAAAACTGAGTAGTACTCCTTTGTGTAGATGTAACACATTTTCTTTATCCATTTCTCTGTTGAGGGACATCTGGGTTCCTTCCAACTCCTAGTATAAATAAGGGTGCTATGAACATACTGATGCATGTGTCCTTGTCATATGTTGGACCATCTTTTGGGTATATACCCAGGAGTGGTATAGCTTGGTCCTCAGGAAGTACTATGTCCAATTTTCTGAGGAGGAGCCAGAGTTATTTCCAGAGTGTTTATACCAGTTTGCAATCCCACAAACAATGGAGGACTGTTCTTCTTTCTCCACATTCTTGCCACCATCTGAGGTCACCTGAGTATTTGATCTTAGCCACTCTGACTAGTGTGAGGTAGAATCTCAGGGTTTTGTTGTTTGCATTTTCTGATGACTAAAGATGCTGAACATTTTTTTAGGTGCTTCTCAGCTATTCAATATTTTTTTCAGGTGAAAATTCTTTGCTTAGCTCTTTACCCCATTTTTAATTGGATTATTCAGCTCTCTGGAGTCTAACTAAATCCAAGAATACAACAAAATGAACATTCAACATGATTAAGTAGGCTTCATACCAGGAATGGAGGAGGGATCATTCAAAATATGGAAATTCAACTGCATGAACCACTATATAAACAAAGTCAATGAAAAAAATAAATGATCATCATATTAAATGTAGAAAAAGCATTTGAAAAAATTCAACACCCTTTCAGGTTAAGTCTTGGAACATCAGGATGTTGTCTCCTGGGAGGTTTTGCAAGAACGTGGCCAGTAGAATGAAATGCTCATAGCCAATCTTTGTACCCAAATGGAGGAGTTCGGGAAAGTACTAGAGGAGCTGAAGGAGTTTGTAACACTATAGAGAGAACAAAAATATTAGCCAATCAGACCCTCAAGTTCTACCAGGGACTAAACTGCCTATCAATGAATACACATGGAGGGAACTATGGTTCTGGCTGCATAAGTAGCAGAGGATTGCCTTATCTTGCCTCAATGGGAGGAAAGACCCTTGGTCCTGTGAAGGCTCAGTGCCCTAGTATAGGGGAATTCTAGTGAGGTGAGGATGGAGTTTGAGACTGGATGAGACCACACTCTCATAAAAGCATGGGGGAGGGAGGACAGTATGGGGAGTTTGTGGAGAGGAAACAAAGAAGGTATATAACATTTGAAATGTAAATAAATAACATATCCAACAATAGAAAAAACATTTCTAAGCGGATTGCCCTTCCTGACCTCAAGCAATACAACAGAGCAATAGTGACAGAAAAACTGCTTGATATTTTTACATAGATAGACGAGTTGATCAATGGAATAGAGTTTAAGACCTAGAAACACAGCCAGACTCTTATGGACACTTAATTGTTGACAAAGAGACCAAAAATATGCAATGCAAGAAAAGATCAGTAAATGGTACTGATCAAACCTGCAGTCAATATGTAGAAAAAGGAAAACAGATCCATATCTGTCATCTTGCACAAAGTTCAAGTCCAAGTGAATCAAGGACCTCAACATAAAACCAGATACCCTGAATCTAATAAAAGAGAAAGTAGGAAAGAGCCTCAAACTTATTGACACAGCAGAAATTTACTAAACAGAACTCCAATGGCTTACTCTCCAATATCAAGAATTGATAAATGGGATCTCATGAAACTGAAAAGCTATTTTATTGGATATTTTTACTTACATTTCAAATATTATTCCCTTTCCTGGTTTCCCATCCATAGATCCCCCAACCAATTTCTCTCCCCCTTCTTTAATAAGGGTGTTCCCCTTTCCCAACCAACCTTCTTCATGCCTCTGTGTCCTGAGATTCCACTACACTGGGGCAGATCCAAAGGTATTTTTAAGTCAAGGAACTTAGTCAATAGGGCAAATTGGCAACCTACACGTTGGCCAAAAATGTCATTAACCCTACATCTGATAGAAAGCTAATATCCAAAATATATAAAGACATCAAGAAGCTAGCATCCAAAACAAGCAGAAAAACCACCAAAAATGAGTGAATTCACAATAGAGGAATCTAGAATGTCTGAGAAGCATATAAAGAATTTCAAAGTACTTAGTGATTAGGAAAATGCAAGTCAAAACAATGCATTGCAAATCAAATGCAAGCCTGTGATTATACCTTATACCAATCAGAATGGCTAAGATCATAAATTCAGGGGATGGCATGTGCTGGTTGGAATGTGGAGAAAGAGGAACACTCCTCCATTCCTGGTAGGATTGCAAACTGGTACAACCATTTTGGAAATAAATCTGGAGGTTTCTCAGAAAATTGGACATAGACCTACCTTAAAACCCAGCTATATCACTCTTAGGCATATACCCAAAAGAAGCTCCACAATCCCACAGGGGTATGTCCTTCACTATATCCATAGCAGCTTTATTTGTTATAGCCAAAAGCTAGAAAAAACCCAGATGTCCCACAAAGGAAGAATAAAGAAATAAAGAATAAAGATAAATAAAGATAAACCACAATTATGTGGTTCATTTTCACAATTGAATACTATTGAGCTATAAAGAACAGGGACATCATTAGTTTTGCAAGCAAATGGATGAAATTAGAAAATATCATCCTTGAGTGAGGAACTCAGACCCAAAAGAACATGAAAGGTGTATATTCCCTAAAGTGGATATTAGTCAAAATCCTACAGAATATCTAGTAATACAGTATCTAGAGAATTCAAGAAGGTTAACAAGCCAACAGGCCAAAGTGCGTATGTTTCAATCCTACTTGGAGGAAGATGTAAACAATCACGGGAGGAAAGGGGAGAAATGGACTTGACTTGGAGAGAGAACAGAAAGGGGAAAGGAGTATTTTGGAGTCATAACCAGAACAAAGCCCTGAAGGCCAGCAGAAAGAATGAAAACAGGCAACTTCAAGAGGTAGGATTTGGGGCAACCCTCTAGAATTCACCAGAGAACTTGGAATTGATAAAGGCTCAGGATTCAAAGGGAAATATCTTAGCAGAAATGCCCAACTTGGGGAAAGAGTAGAGTCCATCTCCATTAGAAAGACATAGCCTCGGGGCTGGGGATTTAGCTCAGTGGTAGAGCGCTTACCTAGGAAGCGCAAGGCCCTGGGTTCGGTCCCCAGCTCCGAAAAAAAAAAGAACCAAAAAAAAAAAAAAAAAAAAAAAAAAAAAGAAAGACATAGCCTCTGGAAGTCCCACACCGGCGGATCCCGACCTGAAGCAGCTCTCTGCTCCCAAACCCCGTGGGAGAGAGACCCCACGGCCTGGTCAGGTGGGCACTCCTGAGGCTGCAGAGCGGAGGAGACCACCAACACTGCCCACCACTGCCCACATCCCTGGCCCAAGAGGAATCTGTATAAGGACTCTGGGTTCCCGTAGGGGAGGGCCCAGGAGCGGCAGGACCCCTCCACCTGAGACACCGCCGGAACCTGAAGGAAAAAGACCGGATAAACAGTTCTCTGCACCCAAATCCCGTGGGAGGGAGAGCTAAACCTTCAGAGAGGCAGACACACCTGGGAAACCAGAAGAGACTGCACTCTGCGCACATCCAGACGCCAGAGGAAAACACCAAACGCCATCTGGAACCCTGGTGCACGGAGGCTCCCGGAAAGAGCGGCGCAGATCTTCCCGGTTGCTGCCGCAGCAGAGAGGACTTAGGCGGTACCCCACGAGCAAACTTGAGCCTTGGAACCACAGGTAGGACCAACTTTTCCCCTGCAAGAAACCTGCCTGGTGAACTCAGGACACACAGAGGCAAAATTCCTCTAGGACCGGGCACTTCCTGTGTTTACCGGAAGTCCCACACCGGCAGATCCCGGCCCGCAGCAGCTCTCTGCTCCCAAACCCCGTGGGAGAGAGACCTCACCGCCTGGTCAGGTGGGCACTCCTGAGGCTGCAGAGCGGAGGAGACCACCAACACTGCCCACCCCTGCCCACATCCCTGGCCCAAGAGGAAACTGTATAAGGACTCTGGGTTCACGTAGGGGAGGGGCAAGGAGCGGCAGGACCCCAGCACCTGAGACACCGCCGGAACCTGAAGGAAACAGACCAGATAAACAGTTCTCTGCACCCAAATCCCGTGGGAGGGAGAGCTAAACCTTCAGAGAGGCAGACACGCCTGGGAAACCAGAAGAGACTGCACTCTGCGCACATCCAGACGCCAGAGGAAAACACCCAACGCCATCTGGAACCCTGGTGCACGGAGGCTCCCATAAAGAGCTGTACAGATCTTCCCGGTTGCTGCCGCCGCAGAGAGGAATTAGGCAGTACCGCACAAGCAAACTTGAGCCTCCGGACCCCAGTTAGGACCAACTTTTCTGCTGCAAGTGAACTGCCTGTTGAACTCCAGACACAGGCCCACAGGAACAGCTGAAGACCTGTAGATAGGAAAAACTACATGCCCGAAAGCAGAACACTCTGCCCCCATAACTGGCTGAAAGAAAACAGGAAAACAGGTCTACAGCACTTCTGACACACAGGCTTATAGGACAGTCTAGCCACTGTCAGAAATAGCAGAAAAAAGTAACAATAGAGATAATCTGATGGCGAGAGGCAAGCGCAGGAACCCAAGCAACAGAAACCAAGACTACATGGCATCATCAGAGCCCAATTCTCCCACCAAAATAAACACGGAATATCCAAACACACCAGAAAAGCAAGATCTAGTTTCAAAATCATATTTGATCATGATGCTGGAGGACTTCAAGAAAGACGTGAAGAAGTCCCTTAGAGAACAAGTAGAAGCCTACAGAGAGGAATCGCAAAAATGCCTGAAAGAATTCCAGGAAAACATAAATAAACAAGTAGAAACCCATAGAGAGGAGACACAAAAATCCCTGAAAGAATTCCAAGAAAATACAATCAAACAGTTGAAGGAATTAAAAATGGAAATAGAAGCATTCAAGAAAGAACACATGGAAACAACCCTGGATGTAGAAAATGAAAAGAAGAGACAAGGAGCTGTAGATACAAGCTTCACCAACAGAATACAAGAGATGGAAGAGAGAATCTCGGGAGCAGAAGATTCCACAGAAATCATTGACTCAACTGTCAAAGATAATGTAAAGCGGAAAAAGCTACTGGTCCAAAACATACAGGAAATCCAGGACTCAATGAGAAGATCAAACCTAAGGATAATAGGTATAGAAGAGATTGAAGACTCCCAGCTCAAAGGACCAGTAAATATCTTCAACAAAATCATAGAAGAAAACTTCCCTAACCTAAAAAAAGAGATACCCATAGGCATACAAGAAGCCTACAGAACTCCAAATAGATTGGACCAGAAAAGAAACACCTCCCGTCACATAATAGTCAAAACACCAAACACACAAAATAAAGAAAGAATATTGAAAGCAGTAAGGGAGAAGGGTCAAGTAACAAATAAAGGTAGACCTATCAGAGTCACACCAGACTTTTCGCCAGAAACTATGAAGGCCAGAAGATCCTGGACTGATGTCATACAGACTGTGTCATAAGAGAACACAAATGCCAGCCCAGGTTACTGTATCCTGCAAAACTCTCAATTAACATAGATGGAGAAACCAAGATATTCCACGACAAAACCAAATTTACACAATATCTTTCTACAAATCCATCACTACAAAGGATAATAAAGGGTAAAGCCCAACATAAGGAGGCAAGCTATACCTAGAAGAAGCAAGAAACTAATCGTCTTGGCAACAAAATAAAGAGAATGAAAGCACACAAACATAACCTCACATCCAAATATGAATATAACAAGAAGCAATAATCACTATTCCTTAATATCTCTCAATATCAATGGCCTCAACTCCCCAATAAAAAGACATAGATTAACAAACTGGATACGCAACGAGGACCCTGCATTCTGCTGCCTACAGGAAACACACCTCAGAGACAAAGACAGACACTACCTCAGAGTGAAAGGCTGGAAAACAACTTTCCAAGAAAACAGTCAGAAGAAGCAAGCTGGAGTAGCCATTCTAATATTAAATAAAATCAATTTTCAATTAAAAGTCATCAAAAAAGATAAGGAAGGACACTTCATATTCATCAAAGGAAAAATCCACCAAGATGAACTCTCAATCCTAAATATCTATGCCCCAAATACAAGGGCACCTACATACGTAAAAGAAACCTTACTAAAGCTCAAAACACACATTGCACCTCACACAATAATAGTGGGAGATTTCAACACCCCACTCTCATCAATGGACATATCATGGAAACAGAAATTAAACAGAGATGTAGACAGACTAAGAGAAGTCATGAGCCAAATGGACTTAACAGATATTTATAGAACATTCTATCCTAAAGCAAAAGGATATACCTTCTTCTCAGATCCTCATGGTACTTTCTCCAAAATTGACCATATACTTGGTCAAAAAACGGGCCTCAACAGGTACAGAAAGATAGAAATAATCCAATGCGTGCTATCAGACCACCACGGCCTAAAACTGGTCTTCAATAACAATAAGGGAAGAATGCCCACATATACGTGGAAATTGAACAATGCTCTACTTAATGATAACCCAGTCAAGGAAGAAATAAAGAAAGAAATTAAAAACTTTTTAGAATTTAATGAAAATGAAGGTACAACATACCCAAACTTATGGGACACAATGAAAGCTGTGCTAAGAGGAAAACTCATAGCGCTGTGTGCCTGCAGAAAGAAACAGGAAAGAGCATATGTCAGCAGCTTGACAGGACACCTAAAAGCTCTAGAAGAAAAAGAAGCAAATTCACCCAGGAGGAGTAGAAGGCAGGAAATAATCAAACTCAGAGCTGAAATCAACCAAGTAGAAACAAAAAGGACCTTAGAAAGAATCAACAGAATCAAAAGTTGGTTCTTTGAGAAAATCAACAAGATAGATAAACCCTTAGCCAGACTAACGAGAGGACCCAGAGAGTGTGTCCAAATTAACAAAATCAGAAATGAAAAGGGAGACATAACTACAGATTCAGAGGAAATTCAAAAAATCATCAGATCTTACTATAAAAGCCTATATTCAACAAAACTTGAAAATCTTCAGGAAATGGACAATTTCCTAGACAAATACCAGGTTCCGAAGTTAAAACAGGAACAGATAATCCAGTTAAACAACCCCATAACTCCTAAGGAAATAGAAGCAGTCATTAAAGGTCTCCCAACCAAAAAGAGCCCAGGTCCAGATGGGTTTAGTGCAGAATTCTATCAAACATTCATAGAAGACCTCATACCAATATTATCCAAACTATTCCACAAAATTGAAACAGATGGATCACTCCCGAATTCCTTCTATGAAGCCACAATTACTTTTATACCTAAACCCAACAAAGACCCAACAAAGAAAGAGAACTTCAGACCAATTTCCCTTATGAATATCGACGCAAAAATACTCAATAAAATTCTGGCAAACCGAGTCCAAGAGCACATCAAAACAATCATCCACCATGATCAAGTAGGCTTCATCCCAGGCATGCAGGGATGGTTTAATATACGGAAAACCATCAACGTGATCCATTATGTAAACAAACTGAAAGAACAAAACCACATGATCATTTCATTAGATGCTGAGAAAGCATTTGACAAAATTCAACACCCCTTCATGATAAAAGTCCTGGAAAGAATAGGAATTCAAGGCCCATACCTAAACATAGTAAAAGCCATATACAGCAAACCAGTTGCTAACATTACACTAAATGGAGAGAAACTTGAAGCAATCCCACTAAAATCAGGGACTAGACAAGGCTGCCCACTGTCTCCCTACTTATTCAATATAGTTCTTGAAGTTCTAGCCAGAGCAATCAGACAACAAAAGGAGGTCAAGGGGATACAGATCGGAAAAGAAGAAGTCAAAATATCACTATTTGCAGATGATATGATAGTTTATTTAAGTGATCCCAAAAGCTCCACCAGAGAACTACTAAACTCAGTAGGTTAAATTTTTTCTAGTAGTCTTTGAATTAAAATTTATACGTGATAAACATCATTCTAAAATCATCTCTACTCCATTTATATGTTCATCTCTCTGGACAGAGACAAAACAATTTTCAGACTTTTTCAACAAAACCATACTTTTGTTATGCCTCAAAACTATGAATTTATTCTAGCTGATCTTCAGATAATACATAGAAGCCTTTTGTACATCAAGAATTTCAATGTAGTTTCCAAAAATGGTAATATAAACTTCAGGGAGTAAAATAATTTCTAAACTTTGGATCCTCTTACCCCCCAGCTTTCAAATTGACTACAAATTAGCACTTGGACTCTTTATTCTGCTTTCTTGTGTGGAATACTCCAATTATAAGAATTTCCTTTTTAAAATTTTAAATTTAACTTCTACCTCTAGTTTTTTTCTTTCATCAACAAATTCTACACAGTTGATAGAAATGAAGTAATTTCTACAAAGATGCTCTATACTATGCCAGCCCCAGTTAGGATTCCTACACCAGAAACCCCCAACTTTGTAAAAACTGATGTAATTGAGTATCATTGATGTAAATATTCTCAGTCTATTCAAATGGGATAGCAAACCAAATGCTTCTGATGAAAGCCATATAGTTTTTATTTCTCCCTAATATTGCCTAGTATACTATTTAGAGACCAAGACAGTGAAGGAGAAAGCATCACCATTGGTTCTCAACAAACTGCTAGAATATTATATACAATACAAAACCAAACCAAACCAAACCAAAGCAAAACAAAACTCTCTGGCAAATGGATAATATAACTAAATATATTACCTATTTTTATACAAAGATTAAAATAGTATGTTCTTCTTATTCTAGCCAAGCCATCAAAATTTATACATGCCTCCTTTTATGAATTACAAGTTTTTATCCCTTCCCATTTAAAGAATTCTGAGACCATATCAAAAATTTCAGGAGGACATATAAGAAAAACTGGGAATGCAGAATCACTCTTCCTCCATCTTAGTCTTCAAAGACATCTTATTGTAAAGACAAACCGAGTTTACTCTTCTTTATGATAAACCTGTCTCTTTAAAGAATTGATTTATGCCTCACTTGTAGTCTTAACTGCAAATATTTTTATCCTGCTTGTTCCAGGAAATGACAAACATGACTTTGCTTCAAAATAAAATAACACTCTCTCAACTGTAATTTTATTTCAAAAGCTGTTATGACTATTTTATGATAACCTTGCAATTAGGCATTTGATTCAGGAGGTCATTATGATCAACATTACTTACGTTTTTCTCATGTACTTCCACCTATATTGCTGACCAAAAATTTCAGTAAATGGTTTATATTCTTCTTTCTTAGGGATTAAAATAAAGCATTCATCTCCCAACCAGAAAATAGTTATCATATTCAACCAAGAATATTTACCTTGAAACATCTATATAACAGAAAGTATATAATATTCATGCCAATCATTGTACTTTCCTGGTTTATATACCAGAAAATTATAATGCTATTTGTAGCTTATAACTTAGAAATTCCCACATAATATTTAACAGGACAGAGCTTCAGCTTTTTCTCCAATGATACTGTACACTGAAGCATTGTAAATGAAATACAAGAAATGTATATCAAGCAAATACAAACAAAATATGTGTTATACATCATGAATACACTTAGAAACAGTACAGTATAGAGCAGCAGTGATTGCATCATTTATGGATTAACGTATATAGGAATGCATGTCCCTAAAATAGAACATGTAACAATGACAGCGCCAATTATTTTAGTGACATAATGCATAATTATGAAAAAGCTAATAAAGAAATTTCATATTTGTATTGCTTTTAAGGACTGAATAAATTTTCTTACTATATGATTTGGACTCTAACTTTCTGTTGTCCTGTTGTCTCATGTTCTCAATATGTGGGATGAATTCCTAGACATTACATGGAAAATCTAATATTTTATGGAAAAATATAGCCTAGAAATTAAAATAATTTTACGTTATGAAATGGTTAAGTTGGTGAATTCTTGGCCTTGGACATGTAATGGCCTGAGTTGAACCTCTACAATTCAGCACAAAAGAGGACTCTTCACCTAAGTACTAGAATAGAAAGTAAAGAAGAACAACAGGTCTCCCTGACAGGTCAGCTTAGAATATTCAGAAAGTTCCAGAGAGTTAAAACTTTGTCTAAAATGTATAAGGATAATATTATTAAAATATAAAATTGACCAGAAGAAAAAGGGCAGTTGTCCCTAAACACACACACAATGTTCACGATTACTTCTGTATTTGAACATAGGCAGTCACACACACACACACACACACACACACACACACACACACATACACAAACATATGAGAAAATTGAATTATTATTAATTGATATTTACATGCTTATATTTACTAAATTCTTAATATATCACACAGATAATTAATCAGGATTTTGGAAAAAATAAAATGCAAGATACTTATAGAATCTGTGAAGTCAAGGTTTGCATTGTATATGTTTCCAATTTCAGAATTAAATTTTCCATGTAAAATCTTTACTCAGACTTTCCTTCTTAGATGTACATACAGAAAATAAAAACTGCTCACCTGACTCATTCTTTGTGCCAAAACTTCAGCTCAGTGAGTACTTTATGATGTCCTCAAGTTTCAGAAATCCAGCATTAGCAAGAGAGGAACATTTCAACTCTAAGCTGAAGGACAATATTTTATGACCTCATCCCACTTAAAAACTGCAGTTTCATTACATCTTCTGTGGCAAAGATACCCCTTGTTTTGGGAGACAATAACTTTCCAGGGATGTTTTTTGATAGCTAACTACCAAAGCTCATCATTTAATTCATGTGATTGTCTCCAAAGAGACATTCTAAATTGTTTGAAGTAGCTCCAAACAATTAAATTCTCATGACCCCTAAAGATAAACCATTTCAGAGTATATCAAGCATATTAAGGTCTTTGAGAGAATTTTGCAATGAAGTTTCTGTGATTTACTCTACTCCAAACATCTCTTAATTCTACTATAGAAATGTTAGTCTACTATCAATTATCATATTCCAGTACCACCCACTGTTATCACATTGGTCCAATATAATCACTCAGAAATTCAGGAATAACTGCTGAAATGTTTGTGGTAATAATTTGCACCAAAAATCATTCTGAAGCCACATTTAAAACTGCTTACAAATTAAATTGAATAATAATAAGGAAGCATCAACCTGGCACTGACAAAAACTTTGAACATGATCCTATTCATCATAGAATTTACATGCAAGTATCTACCCTTCACAAAAAAAAAAACACCTTTCTTCTTTAAACAATAGGTATGTCATGGATGTGTTTTTAATAAAATTTTATTTAGGGGTCCTAGAGTATTCACAATTAATATTGATGAAAAATATTTTGAACATAATTTTTGTCTTAAGTAAGAATAGATAGTGGATAATGTAGTAAATTAATATTTACATTTCTGTGAGTCCTTAAAGACACAAGAGTTACTAAAGCAGTATAGTCCACATCAGACATCCAGGCTTTCCATTAATTATAGGTTCAGTTCCCAGAATTCTCTGAATTTCAAGATTCAATTCAATACATTACAAATGTAGAAAATTGATCTGGCCTTGTCAAGGTTTCCTGGATGGATAATGTGTTGATTTGAATGAGAAATACCACCACTGACAAAAAGAAAAAAAAAATAAAATCTGTTGCCTGAAGTGCAAACTTATAGATCCTTGGGAAAATTGATTGTGTTGAATGGGGTTTTGTTGGGATAAATATGAAGTAACATTTGGTTGAAGCAAACATAGGTGAAAAGCTAGGGTAGTCTTGTGAAGGAGTGTGTGGCTGTAGCAGACATAGCTGAAAGGATGTTCTGTTAAAACAGACATGTAAAAGTACAAGTGATGAGGTTTTTTCATGAAAAACACACATATTTGGTTTCTTTTGTATTGTATGGTTGAGGTCCATTGGTCAGGACTCTACAGCAAGAAAACATAAACTGTCTTCTGGTGGTTTTCTGACATTTTTTTTCTTTTGTGGAATTGGACTGATTGGCAATGTTGTCAGTTGAGAAAGACATACATGTTTAAGCATGACACAAGGTAAGGCAAGATCCGTGAAAGACACCTGATGTTTAGAGGTGGTATAAGTAGGACTCCATGAATGGTTACAGACCTGAGCTTGGCTGGTTTATCTATGTAAAGTTTGTTGGTCATGTGTTTTTGTTGTTATTTGTTTTGAAAGAGAATCATAGCCAAGAAATTTTCTGGGTATTCTTGTTGGCCATGGTCTCTCCTGCTGCTTGACTTGTGTAGGGGATGAATTCTGGCTCTCTCTGCTAGGTAGTATCACTGTTGTTGACTTGTGTTTTTTCACAGCTCTACTGAACTGAACTGATGAAATAACTGTGAAGTATATAGGAATGAGCAGGCTGGCTTTGTAGATGGATGAAATTAACTCCTAATTTCTTTGTGTGTGTGTGTGTGTGTGTGTGTGTGTGTGTGTGTGTGTATTTGTATTTTCTTTTTTCTTTTCTTTTATTGTAAATTTTCCTTCTTTATATTTCAAATATTATCCCATTTCATGGATTACTGTCTGGAAGTACGTGCATCCTATCCCCCCCCCACCGGCTACATGAGAGAACTCCCCACATCCCATGCGTTCCCTGACACCTCCCCACCCTGGAAAACCCCTACACTGATGAATCAAGCTCTCACATTTTTTTTATTAACTTGAGTATTTCTTATATACATTTCGAGTGTTATTCCCTTTCCTGGTTTCTCTGCAAACATCCCCCTAATCCCTCCCCCTCCCCTTCTGGATGGGTGTTCCCCTCCCAACCCTCCCCCCATTGCCGCCCTCCCCCACCAGTCTAGTTCGCTGGGGGTTCAGTCTTAGCAGGACCCAGGGCTTCCCCTTCCACTGGTGCTCTTACTAGGATATTCATTGCTACCTATGAGGTCAGAGTCCAGGGTCAGTCCATGTATAGTCTTTAGGTAGTGGCTTAGTCCCTGGAAGTTCTGGTTGCTTGGCATTGTTGTACATATGGGGTCTCCAGCCCCTTCAAGCTCTTCCAGTTCTTTCTCTGATTCCTTCAACGGGGGTCCTATTCTCAGTTCAGTGGTTTGCTGCTGGCATTCGCCTCTGTATTGGCTGTGTCTCTCAGGAGCGATCTACATCCGGCTCCTGTCGGTCTGCAATTCTTTGCTTCATCCATCTTGTCTAATTGGGTGGCTGTATATGTATGGGCCACATGTGGGGCAGGCTCTGAATGGGTGTTCCTTCAGTCTCTGTTTTAATCTTTGCCTCTCTCTTCCCTGCCAAGGGTATTCTTGTTCCCCTTTTAAAGAAGGAGTGAAGCATTCACATTTTGATCATCCGTCTTGAGTTTCATTTGTTCTAGGCATCTAGGGTAATTCAACCATTTGGGCTAATAGCCACTTATCAATGAGTGCATACCATGTATGTCTTTCTGTGATTGGGTTAGCTCACTCAGGATGATATTTTCCAGTTCCAACCATTTGCCTACGAATTTCATAAAGTCGTTGTTTTTGATAGCTGAGTAATATTCCATTGTGTAGATGTACCACATTTTCTGTATCCATTCCTCTGTTGAAGGGCATCTGGGTTCTTTCCAGCTTCTGGCTATTATAAATAAGGCTGCAATAAACATAGTGGAGCACGTGTCTTTTTTATATGTTGGGGCATCTTTTGGGTATATGCCCAAGAGAGGTGTAGCTGGATCCTCAGGCAGTTCAATGTCCAATTTTCTGAGGATCCTCCAGACTGATTTCCAGAATGGTTGTACCAGCGTGCAATCCCACCAACAATGGAGGAGTGTTCCTCTTTCTGCACATCCTCGCCAGCATCTGTTGTCCCCTGTGTTTTTGATCTTAGCCATTCTCACTGGTGTGAGGGGAAATCTCAGGGTTGTTTTGATTTGCATTTCCCTTATGACTAAAGATATTGAACATTTCTTTAGGTGTTTCTCAGCCATTTGGCATTCCTCAGCTGTGAATTCTTTGTTTAGCTCTGAACCCCATTTTTTAATAGGATTATTTGGTTCCCTGCGGTCTAACTTCTTGAGTTCTTTGTATATTTTGGATATAAGGCCTCTATCAGTTGTTGGATTTTTAAAGATCTTTTCTCAATCTGTTGGTTGCCGTTCTGTCCTACCAATTGTGTCATTTGCTTTATGGTCTGAGGTTTCTTTCTTTGTTGGGTCTTTGTGTGGTTTAGGTATAAGAGTAATTGTGTATTCATAGAAGGAATTCGGTAGTGCTCCATCTGTTTCAATTTTGTGGAATAGTTTGGATAATATTGGTATGAGGTCTTCTATGAAGGTCTGATAAAATTCTGCACTAAACCCGTCTGGACCTGGGCTCTTTTTGGTTGGGAAACCTTTAATGACTGCTTCTATTTCATTAGGAATTCTGGGTTTGTTTAACTGGTTTATCTGTTCCTGATTTAACTTCGATACCTGGTATCTGTCTAGGAAATTGTCCATTTCCTGAAGATTTTCAAGTTTTGTTGAATATAGGTTATTATAGTAAGATCTGATGATTTTTTGAATTTCCTATGAATCTATACTTATGTCTTCCTTTTCATTTCTGATTTTGTTAATTTGGACACACTCTCTGTGTCCTCTCGTTAGTCTGGCTAAGGGTTTATCTATCTTGTTGATTTTCTCAAAAAACCAACTTTTGTTTCTGTTGATTCTTTCTATGGTCCCTTTTGCTTCTACTTTTTTGATTTCAGCTCTGAATTTGATTATTTCCTGCCTTCTACTCCTCCTGGGTGTATTTGCATCTTTTTGTTCTAGAGCTTTTAGGTGTGCTGTCAAGCTGATGACATATGCTCTTTCCTCTTTCTTACTGCAGGCACTCAGAGCTATGAGTTTTCCTCTTAGCACAGCTTTCATTGTGTCCCATAAGTTTGGGTATGTTGTACATTCATTTTCATTAAATTCTAAAAAGTTTTTAATTTCTTTCTTTATTTCTTCCTTGACCAGGTTATCATTGAGTAGAGCATTGTTCAACTTCCACATATATGAGGGCATTCTTCCCTTATTGTTATTGAAGACCAGCTTTAGGCCGTGGTGGTCTGATAGTACGCATGGGACTATTTCTATCTTTCTGTACCTGTTGAGACCCATTTTTTGACCAGTTATATGGTCAATTTTGGAGAATGTACCATGAGGATCTGAGAAGAAGGTATATCCTTTTGCTTTAGGATAGAATGTTCTATAAATATCTGTTAAGTCCATTTGGTTCATGACTTCCCTTAGTCTGTCTACATCTCTGTTTAATTTCTGTTTCCATGATCTATCCATTGATGAGAGTGGGGTGTTGAAATTTCCTACTATTATTGTGTGAGGGGCAATGTGTGTTTTGAGCTTTAGTAAGGTTTCTTTTATGTATGTAGGTGCCCTTGTATTTGGGGCATAGATATTTAGGATTGAGAGTTCTTCTTGCTGGATTTTTCCTTTGATGAATATAAAGTGTCCTTCCTTATCTTTTTTGATGTTGAAAATTGATTTTATTTGATATTAGAATGGCTACTCCAGCTTGCTTCTTCCAACCATTTGCTTGGAAAGTCGTTTTCCACCCTTTGTTTCTGAGGTTTATTTCCTGTAGGCAGCAGAATGCAGGGTCCTCGGTGCGTATCCAGTTTGTTAATCTATGTCTTTTTATTGGGGAGTTGAGGCCATTGATGTTGAGAGATATTAAGGAATAGTGATTATTGCTTCCAGTTATATTCATATTTGGATATGAGGTTATGTTTGTGTGCTTTTCTTCTCTTTGTTTTCTTGCCAAGACGATTAGTTTCTTGCTTTTTCTAGGGTATAGCTTGCCTCCTTATATTGGGCTTTACCATTTATTATACTTTGCAGCGCTGGATTTGTAGAAAGATATTGTGTAAATTTGGTTTTGTCATGGAATATCTTGGTTTCTCCATCTATGTTAATTGAGAGTTTTGCAGGATACAGTAACCTGGGCTGGCATTTGTGTTCTCTTAGACATCTGTATGTGTTCTCTGTATGACATCTGTCCTGGATCTTCTGGCTTTCATAGTCTCTGGCGAAAAGTCTGGTGTGATTCTGATAGGTCTGCCTTTATATGTTACTTGACCTTTTTCCCTTACTGCTTTTAATATTTTTTCTTTACTTTGTGCATTTGGTGTTTTGACTATTATGTGTCAGGAGGTGTTTCTTTTCTGGTCTTATCTATTTGGAGTTCTGTAGGCTTCTTGAAGCCTATGGGTATCTCTTTTTTTAGGCTAGGGAAGTTTGCTTCTATGATTTTCTTGAAGATATTTACTGGTCCTTTGAGCTGGGAGTCTTCACTCTCCTCTATACCTATTATCCTTAGGTTTGATCTTCTCATTGAGTCCTGGATTTCCTGTATGTTTTGGACCAGTAGCTTTTTCTGCTTTACCTTATCTTTGACAGTTGAGTTGATGGTTTCTGTGGAATCTTCTGCTCGTGAGATTCTCTCTTCTATCTCTTGTATTCTGTTGGTGATGCTTGTATCTATGGCTCCTTGTCTCATCCTTTGGTTTTCTATATCCAGAGTTGTCTCCCGTTGTGCTTTCGTTATCGGTTCTTTTTCCATTTTTAATTCCTTCACCTGTCTCATTGTGTTTTCCTGGAATACTTTCAGGGATTTTTGTGTCTCCTCTCTGTAGGCTTCTACTTGTTTATTTATGTTTTCCTGTGTTTCTCTAAGGGAGTTCTTCATGTCTTTCTTGAAGTCCTCCAGCATCATGATCAAATATGATTTTGAAACTAGATCTTGCTTTTCTGGTGTGTTTGGATATTCTGTGTTTGTTTGGTCGGAGATTTGGGCTCCGATGATGCCATGTAGTCTTGGTTCCTGTTGCTTGGGTTCCTGCGCTTGCCTTTCGCCATCAGATTATCTCTAGTGTTACTTTGTTCTGCTATTTCTGACAGTGGCTAGACTGTCCTATAAGCCTGTGTGTCAGGAGTGCTGTAGACCTGTTTTCCTGTTTTCTTTCAGCCCATTATGGGGACAGAGTGTTCTGCTTTCGGGCATGTAGTTTTTCCTATCTACAGGTCTTCAGCTGTTCCTGTAGGCCTGTGTCTTGAGTTCACCAGGCAGGTCACTTGCAGCAGAAAAGTTGGTCTTACCTGCGGTCCTGTGGCTCAAGTTTGCTCATGGGGTGTTGCTTTTGAGCTCTCCGAGGCTGCAGCAACCAGGAAGATCTGTGCCGCCCTTTCTGGGAGCTTCCGTGCACCAGGGTTCCAGATGGGGTTTGGTGTTTTCCTCTGGCGTCAGAGATGTGTGCAGAGTGCAGTCTCTTCTGGTTTCCCAGGCGTGTCTGCCTCTCTGAAGGTTTAGCTCTCCCTCCCATAGGATTTGGGTGCAGAGAACTGTTTATCCGGTCGGTCCCTTCAGGTTCCGGTGGTGTCTCAGACGCAGCGAAATTTCTGCTCCTGTGCCTTATCCAAGGGAACCCAGAGACTGTATACAGTTTCCTCTTGGGCCAGGGATGTGGGCAGGTGTGGACAGTGTTGGTGGTCTCTTCACCTCTGCAGTCTCAGGAGTGCCCACCTGTCTCGGCGGTGAGCTCTCTCTCCCTTTATGTGTTTGTTTGTTTAGAGATATATTGATATTGAATTTGGTTTAGGAAAACATTTAAATGCTTGAAGTGTTGGTTAATAAACCATTCTAAAAGGAAAATGAAAAAAGTGGGGTTTAGTGTGACTTGAACTTTGAATTCCTGCAAAAACTGGTTTCACAGGAGACTAATGTTCATGTTTCCAAGAGACTGTTCTTGTGATATTTTGTCAATGAATGTTGCCACTTTTTGGTCTTAAAACAAAAGAATCTGACTGAATCTAAAGTGAATAGTTATAAATTAATCCCCTTTGCTGGAAGAAATCTAAACACAACCTGGTATTGACTCTGTTGTCTGTTTATTAATGTTCACTCTTATGAAGATTTAAAATGAAGAATAGAAAGTTAAGGAAGAAAATCACAAAATGTACAGACTAAGAAATGGAATGCAGCTAAATCCTATGTTCAAATAAATAAAGTGATTAACTGAAAGCACTGTGTTAAATGGAATAAAGAAAGTTGGGACCTCAGGGCAAGATTCTACCTAGTTAAGCTACCAACTTGTATAAATGGATTAGAGGAAAACTTAGAGCTGGGTATGGGGGTTTATAACTTTAATTCCTGCTCTTGCATCTCTCAGGTTAGGGACATCCTGGAATACAGATTGAGGTTCAGGATATACAAATGTAGTCAGAAAAACACTGCAGTAAAAACAACAAAAACAAAGCAAACAATAAAATTAATGCTGATCAATATTTAATTGAATACATGGGGTACCATTTTAAGCCATGTGGTCCTGAAATTAGAGTCAAGGGATAGAAGGAAGAGATTATGATATCTTTCTTTCTTTCTTTCTTTCTTTCTTTCTTTCTTTCTTTCTTCCTTTCTTTCTTTCTTCCTTTCCTTCCTTCATTTCTTTCTTTCTTTTTTGTGGCTCAGAAAAGTTTTTGAATCCAGGAGTGTAAAAGGGATGTTCATGAATGGAGACTCAGAGAAGCCATTATAAGTTCCAAAGGACAACCCTGCATTGCCTTGGAGATCTCATAATGTTGAAGGTGATTGATCTCTGGCCTGCTTGCCAAGGAGCATTGCCAAAATGGAATGGAGCCCAAGAGAAAGCTGTGTTTAGCAGTCAATAAAAATGAAATGAATTAGTGACCTGAGAACCATGTTGCCATCCTGCTGGGAGATTGACTGGCCTATAATGGGCTGAAGTGGTACACAGTACTGGACTTAGGTCAGAAAACAGATGATCCCTGGCCTTTAAGTGCACCAACTATACTGGGTGCTGAAACTGATGGCTTCTAAAATTCTAAAATCTTTTTTTTAGTATTTTGAGATTCAAAGCACCTAGCTTTCCCTGTTGCTAAACAGCAGGGGATTAAGTAAAACAGTCCTTTGTTCTTTTTCCACAGTTCATCTGCATACAGTGCCCCAAGGTTAGGAGTTTGTTTAACTCCTTGTTAGCTAGAGAAAGCCATTCACAGGAAAAAATAAAAGTCACTTTGAAATGAGGGTCTAATCATGATTTCTAAGAAAAAGTAAGGGACGGGGGCGGGAGGCGGGACCTAGGAGTCTATTTGCTAATTTATTCTTGTTATTCTCAGTTCTCATTTTCTCAGAATACATGCTGACATTTTATTTATTTCAAAGTTTCACCACAAGTTTAAACATAAATTCAAATAATAATTGAATAAGAAGTTTACAACACAGACTTTACATGTGTTTCTATTAAGGTTAGATATCTAGGTTCATTATCTCTGACTAGCACCACAGCTCCATTGAGAATATAAAAACATAATACTTATATCTAAGTTAACATGGAAGTTTTGCATATATAAACCCTGTCAATATTTTATTTTCTGTCCTTGCACCTAAAATAAATCCTTCATTCTCAGTTCATGATCTTTAGCTAGTTGTTTTACAACCTAAACAAATGTTATAAATGCCTGCTTTCTGTATCAGAAGCAATTTACTCCTGCAATGTGAAGATTGGTGGAGTTCCAATTGCAGCTTTCATATCAGAGGGACCTCTAATATGAAATCATAATTACAAAGGGCTGAATATTTACCAGTATAATTTTAGAAATTCTTGTAGAATTATTAAGAATTTAAAAATCATCATATAACAAGATGGTGCAAATTCATTGATCTATAAAAAATATGCCCGCCCTGTACAAGAGATCATAAGATTACTTTTTTAAAGAAAGGAAAGTCGTATCTGTTGCAAAAATCCAATCCTGAGATTTGTCATTCAGGCCCCCCCGAAAGAGCTGATTCATTGGCGCTCCATAAAGAGAGATCTCTGAAAGATCATCTGCTAGCCTGTAGCATCTCCTAGATGGTCCCAATACCATGACAATGCAGAGTTTGGAGTTTACTCAGCTTGTTTTTGTTTTTGTTTTTTGTTTGTTTGTTTTTAATTTTTTGATCTGGTATTTCTTGCTATCTTTTCTTTCTTCTAATTTGTAATGGTAATGTATACTGTGTGCCATTCTACATTGGAAGTAAGTGATCTACTTTTGTAATTTGATTTTATAGGGAATAATATATAAGAAATTGCATGAATCTCAGAAAAAACTTTGATCTTTGGACTTTAAATAAATTCGAGGGTGTTTTAGACCATGGGAACTTTTGAAGTTGGACTAAATTTACTTTGAATTCTGTATCACTACAAGCATATGAGAGTCAAGGTATTGAATGCAGTGGTTTGGACAGGAATGACCCCAATAGAGTATTGTGTTTAAAAGTCTTGCCCAGAGTGAGTCACTATTAGTAGGTGTAGCCTTGTTGATGTAGGTGTGGATATACTAGAGGAAATCTGTCACTGTGTTTGCAGGATTAAATGTCTAGAAAACTCAGGTCTGTCCAATGTCTCTCGGATTCCCATTTTGGTGCCATTGGTTAAGAAGCAGACCTCTCAGGTCCATGTTGAATTACTTTTCTGTCTGTATACTTCTATGCATCTTACCATGACAATGTTAAGTTAAATCTTTTAAATCATGAGCTAGCCTTCAATTAAGTGTTTTCCTTTTTGAGAACAACCATGAATATTATGTCTCTTTACAGCAGCAATCTCTAGCTAAATATAATATTTCTCAGCCAGAGGTTTGATTTTGTGTCTACCTCAATTATTCATGCTGGTGTTTTGTATCATTAGAGCATACTCAGATGATTGTAGGTTTTTTTTTTCAATGAAATTATAAGTATAATGCTCCTGTCATATTGAGAAATCATGTTTTTCCCTGACATTATTCAGAACATCTGATTATTAGCATCTTTCCACTGTTCTTCTTCAAACTTCTTTTTAATTTTTTAATTTATAATTATATTTTTTATCAGTGCTGAGAACAATGTTTTATGTAGCAATTTACATGTAATACAAAATGGTAGAAATATATTTAGGACCATTTGAGAATTGCTGAAAATTCTGTTCTTCACCCAAACCCAAATTCACTGAGTGATTTTATGAAACTCAAGTAAAAAAACCTCAGACATAATTTGTAAATTCAAATGTTATAAAACAATACAAAGAGATGCTAACTTGATGCATAATGTTCTGAAAAATGATAGTAGAAGATGAAGCAGTTAAGTTATATTTTCTATGATTATATCATTGTTCTAAGAGTAGAAAAACTTGTGCCTCAGATATACCTAGAATTCTTAACATAAACTGACCACGAGAGTCTTAGCAGTGCTCTGTGTTCCATGGCATGACTATGTGAACAGGGCAAAGTTCCCATGTTGTGCATTCAGTCAACACTGCAGTGATGCCTCATGACACAGGAAGGGGAAGTGATGTTGGACACATCAAATATGTTTGATGTTCCCCCACTTTGGCTTGCAACTTTTTTTTTCACCTTTATTGACTTGAGTATTTCTTATTTCTATTTCGATAGTTATTCCCCTTCCTGGTTTCTGGGCCAACATCCCCCTCACCCCTCCCTGTCACCTTCTTTACAGGTGTTTTCCTCCCCATCCTCCCCTCATTACCGCCCTCCCACCAACAATCACCACGTTCACTGGGGGTTCAGTCTTGGCAGGACCAAGGACTTCCCCTTCCATTAGTTCTCCTACTAGGCTATTCATTGATATGTATACAGTTGGAGTCCAGGGTCAGTCCATGTATACTCTTTGAGTAGTGGCTTAGTCCCTGGAAGTTCTGGTTGGTTGGTATTGTTGTTCCTATGGGGTCTCAAGGCCCTTCAAGCTCTTTCAGTCCTTTCTAAGATTCCTTCAATGGGGGTTCCGTTCTCAGTTCAGTGGTTTAATGATTCCATTTGGCTATGTATTAGCTGTATTTTGACTGTGTCTCTGAGGAGAGATCTACATCAGGTCCCTGTCAGCCTGCATTTCTTTGCTTCATCCATCTTATCTACTTTGGTGGCTGTATATGTATGGGCCATATGTGGGGCAGGCTCTGAATGGTTGTTCCTTCTGCCTATGTTCTAAACTTTGCTTCCTATCCCATCCCAAGGGTATTCTTGTTCCCCTTTTAAAGAAGGAGTGAAGCATTTTCATTTTGGTTATCTTTCTTGATTTTCACGTGTTCTGTGTATCTAGGGTAATTCAAGCATTTGGGCTAATATCCACATATCAATAGGTACATACCATGTGTATTTTTCTGTGGTTGGATTACCTCACTCAAGATGATATTTTTCATTTCCAAACATTTGCCTATGAATTTCATAAAATCATTGTGTTTGATAGATGAACAATATTGCATTGTGTAGACGTACTATACTTTCTGTATCCATTCCTCTGTTGAAGGGCATCTGGGTTCTTTCCAGCTTCTGGCTATTATAAATAAGGCTGCTATGAACATAATGGAACACGTGTCTTTTTTATATGTTGGGACATCTTTTGGGTATATGCCCAAGAGAGGTATAGCTGGGTCCTCAGGTAGATCAATGTCCAATTTTCGGGGTAACCTCCACACTGATTTCCAGATTGGTTTTACCAGTTTCCAGTCTCACCAGCAATGGAGAAGTGTTCCTCTTTGCCCACATCCTCGCCAGCATCTGCTGTCACCTGAGTTTTTCATCTTAGCCATTCTCACTGGTGTGAGGTGAAATCTCAGGGTTGTTTTGATTTGCATTTCCCTTATGACAAAAGATGTTGAACATTTCTTTAGGTGTTTCTCAGCCATTCGGCATTCCTCAGCTGTGAATTCTTTGTTTGGCTCTGAACCTCATTTTTAAGAGTGTTATTTGTCTCCCTGCGGTCTAACTTCTTGAGTTCCTTGTGTATTTTGGCTATAAGGCCTCTATCTGTTGTAGGATTGGTAAAGATCTTTTCCCAATCTGATGGTTGCTGTTTTGTCCTAACAACAGTGTCCTGTGCCTTACAGAAGCTTTGCAGTTTTATGAGATCCCATTTGTCGATTCTTGATCTTAGAGCATAAGCCATTGGTGTTTTGTTCAGGAAATTGTCTCCAGTGCCCATGTGTTTGAGATGCTTCCCTAACTTTTCTTCTATTAGTTTGAGTGTATTTGGTTTGATGTGGCAGTCCTTGATCCACTTGGACTTAAGCTTTTTACAGGGTGATAAGCATAGATCTATATGCACTCTTCTACATGTTGACCTCCAGTTGAACCACCATCATTTGCTGAAAATGCTATCTTTTTTCACTGGATGGTTTTGGCTACTTTGTCAAAAATTAAGTAATCACAGGTGTGTGGATTCATTTGTGGGCCTTTAATTCTATTCCACTGGTCTATCTGTCTGTCTCTGTACCATTACAATGCAGTTTTTTTTCACTGTTGCTCTGTAATACTGCTTGACTTCAGGGATAGTGATTCCCCCCGGAAGTCCTTTTATTTTTGAGTATAGTTTTACCTATCCTGGGTTTTTTCTTATTCCAGATGAATTTGCAAATTGTTCTGTCAAACTCTATGAAAAATTGGATTGGAATTTCATGGGGATTGCATTGAATCTGTACGCTTCCTTTTGTAAAATGGCCATTTTTACTATATTAATCCTACCAATCATGAGCATGGGAGATCTTTCCATCTTCTGAGATCTTCTTCAATTTCTTTCTTCAAAGGCTTGAAGTTCTTATCATACAGATCTTTCACTTGCTTGGATAAAGTCACACCATGGTATTTTATATTATTTGGGTCTATTATGGAGGGTGTTGTTTCCCTAATTTCTTTCTCGGCTTGTTTCCCTTTAGTGTAGACAAATGCTACTGATTTATTTGAATTAATTTTATATCCAGCCACTTTGTTGTAAATGGACAATTTCCTAAACAGATACCACGTACTGAAGTTAAATCAGGAACAGATAAACCATTTAAACAACCCCATAACTCCTAAAGAAATAGAAGCAGTCATTAAAGGTCTCCCAACCAAAACGATCCCAGGTCCAGACAGGTTTAGTGCAGAATTCTATCAGACCTTCATAGAAGACCTCATACAAATACTATCCAAGCTATTCCACAAAATTGAAACAGATGGAGCACTGCCGAATTCCTTCTATGAAGCCACAATTACTCTTATACCTAAACCACACAAAGACCCAACAAAGAAAGAGAACTTCAGAACAATTTCCCTTATGAATATCAACGCAAAAATACTCAATAAAATCTGGCAAACCGAATCCAAGAGCACATCAAAACAATCATTCACCACGATCAAGTAGGCTTCATCCCAGGCATGCAGGGATGGTTTAATATACCGAAAACCATCAATGTTATCCATTATATAAACAAACTGAAAGATAAAAACCATATGATCATTTCCTTAGATGCTGAGAAAGCATTTGACAAAATTCAACACCCCTTCATGATAAAAGTCCTGGAAAGAATAGGAATTCAAGGCCCATACCTAAACATAGTAAAAGCCATATTCAGCAAACCAGTAGCTAACATTAAACTAAATGGAGAGAAACTTGAAGCAATCCCACTAAAATCAGGGACTACACAAGGTTGCCACTCTCTCCCTACTTATTCAATATAGTTCTTGAAGTTCTAGCCAGAACAATCAGACAACAAAAAGAGATTAAAGGGATACAGATTGGAAAAGAAGTCAAAATATCAATATTTGCAGTTGATATTTAGTATATTAGTATATTTAAATTTCCCAAAAGTTCCATCAGAGAACTACTAAAGCTGATAAACAACTTCAGCAAAGTGGCTAGGTATAAAATTAATTTTTTAAATATTATTTTATGTATTTAAATACCAAATGTCCCCTCCTCATCTCCCTTCACACAGTTCTTTCCTTAATGTTGCACCATATTTGCCTCAGAGATGGTATCCCCTGGAATCTCCCCTCCCTGGAGTCTCAGTTCTTTACAGGGTTAGGACACATAAGGCAGTCCTCTAGTACATATATATGAATATTCTCAGACCAGCCCATTTATGTTCTTTAGTTTGTATTTTAGTCTCTGGGAGCTCCTAGGAAATCTTGTTAGTTAACAGTATTAGTGTTCCTACAAAGTTGCCATCTGCTTCAGTTTCTTCATTTGTTCCCCAAAATCTTTCATAAGGGTCACTACCTCAGAAAAGTGCTTGGCTGTATCTGTATCTGTCTCAGTCAGCTGCTGGTCAAATATCTCATAAGATAGCCATGCCAGGCTCCTGTCTGTAAGCATGACATAGCATCATTAGTAGTATTTTTCCAATACTCCTGAATACCTGCAAGTCCCCATTTGCATTCATTCTCCTGGCTTTCTGGGCTTCTCTTTTATTTCCATGCTTACCTAATTGTATCCCCTCCCCCCTCTCATCAACCACCATGTTCATCCCTCATTCTGTCTCCCATGATTATTTTGTTCCTTCTCCTTTGTAGGATTGAAGCATCCTCCTTTGAGCCTTATTTCCTGTTTAAATTCTCAGGGTTGGTGGGGTTTATCATGGGCTTTCCTGTATTTTAGGTTAATATCCACTTATTAGTACATGCCAGGAATGTCCTTTTGAGTCTGGGTTACCTCACTCAGGATGATATTTTCTAGTACCATCCACTTGCCTGCAAAATTCATGATGCTCTTGCTGAATAGTATTTCATTGTGTAAATGACCACATTTTTTATATACATTCTTTGGTTAAGGGACATCTGGCTGCTTCTATTTTCTATCTATTACAAATACGACTTTTATGAACATAGTGAAGCATGTGCCCTTATCATATTGTATTGCATCCCAGGAGTGTTATAGCTGGAACTTCAGATAGAACTATTTCAATTTTCTGTGGAACCACCAGAAATCCAAGAACTCCTATTACATTCCAGCAGATCTCCTATTATGAATGAAAATAATTCCTAATTTGTAGACAGTTTTCATTAGACCTGCTTATAAAAGATAAATAAATTATGCTTTACACAAGTGCAATTAGAGAATGGTAATTCTAGATTATCTTTTCTAATTCTAATACATTTCCCCAATCTAGTTCCAAATACTCATGGTGAAGAAATTAAATTATATATTTCATAGAAAATAGATGAACAAAGTTTGCTATACAAACATACAAGCATATGAGGTAAAGGTAACATTTCTTTTGTGCATTTTATGCCATTTCCACAAGTATAATTTCAAGAACTACCAGTATATTCTGGCTCTGATATTTGTGATTGAGGAGATCAATGGAAACCCCAATCTTTTATCCAATATATCTCTTGGATTTTATTTCTACAATGTCAGATTCACTGAGAAGGACACACTTATGAATGTCTGTATTTGGCTCACAGTACATGGAGAGATATGTTTTACCTAATTACAAATGTGAATAAAAGCATTTTACTGCTGCACTCACAGGAACATCATGGACTACATCTGCCCAAATGGGCACATTATTTCAACTCTTTAAATTTCCCCAGGTGAGAAAACCTGGAGTTTAGCAACTGGGAATTAGGAGTGCTTTGTCGATGTTTTATATGTCTTTAAAATTAAAAAAGAGATACTTGAATTATTCAAACATCAAAGCATGTACTCAAACACATGGAGATCAACCCACATTTCTCCTGCTTGCAGGAGAACATATGGTGAAATGAAGACAGGTAGGTACTTGAAACTAACAGGCTAGCCAATGATTTTTGTAAAATTCTGGAAGTGCAATCTTCTTTTAAAATTAGGGAAAATATCTTTTTCTTATTCTCATCTTTTGATTAGGGAAAGAAATATTGCTTGATATCATTACTTTTCCTCTTCTTTCTCAATTTGTTTCAGCTTTCCTTTGGCCCATATGATCATATTTTGAGTGACCAAAATCAGTATTCTTCTCTCTACCAAATGGTCCTCATGACCTCATCTCATTCACTTGGCATTGTCTCTTTGGTGGTTCATTTTAGGTTGTCCTGGGTTGGTCTCATTCTCCCAGATGACCACAAAGGCAATACAGTTCTATCAGATTTCAGAAATGAGATAGAGAGAAAAGGAGTCTGCATAGCTTTTGTGAAAAGGATCCCTGCCACTTGGATTTCACATTTTAACAAATCCTGGAAAAATATGGATGAGACAAATGTCAATATTATTTATGGTGACATTGATTCTCTAGAAGGTCTAATGAGAAATATTGGGCAAAGGTTATTGACATGGCAAGTCTGGGTCAAAAATATTGAACCCCATGTTATTGCTGATTATTTCATGTTAGACTCATTCTTTGGGAGCCTTATTTTTACACACTATTATACAGTAAGAATTGAGTTTACTAATTTTGTTCAAACAGTTAATCCATACAAATACCCAGAAGATATTTATCTTCCTAAGTTGTGGACTTTGTTTTCACGTGCTCATTTTCAGATATTGATTGTCAACTTTTGAACAACTGTCAATTCAATGTATCTTTGGATGTATTGCCTCGTCACATATTTGTTGTGTTCATGAGTGATGAGAGTATCAGCATATACAATGCTGTGTATGCTGTGGCTCACAGTCTCCATGAGATGAGACATCAGCAAGTACAAATGCAATCATATGAAAATGGGGACGAAATCATGTTTTCTGAGAAAGGTAATATCCTTTCTACTTTATTGTAATGTCAGCATTCTGTTGTATGAGATTTGCTGTAACATTTAATTTGGTATTGAAATTTTAGTTTAGGTTGTCCCCAATTACAAGAAATTTTGTGTTTCTTTCTGTTTTAATTAATTCATTCATATTTAATTATTTTTACAATCCAGATTTTATTCACCTCCCAGTCCACCCCCCAAGAGTTCCACATTCCATACCTCTTTCCCAATCCCTGTATTCCCCACATACCCCAGTCTGCACAAGAATGTGCCCAACCCACCCACCCCACAAGACCTCCAAACTTCTGGGGGCCTCCAGTCTTTTGAGGGTTAGATGCATCTTCTCTAACTGAATCCAGACCCAGGAGTCCTCTGCTGTATATGTGTTGGAGGCCTCATCTCAGTTGGTGTATATTGCCTGGTTGGTGATCCAGTGTCTAAGAGATCTCAGTGGTCCAGGATAATTGAGAGTGCTGGTCCTCCTACAGGGTTGCCCTCCTCAGATTCCCCCAGCTTTTCCCTAACTCAACCAGAGGGTTCAGCAGCTTCTGTTCATTGGTAGGGTGCACAAATCTGCATCTGACTCTTTTAGTTGCTTGTTGGGTCTTTTGGAGTACAGTCATGGTAGGTATCTTTTTGTGAATGCCCCATAGTGTGAGGAGCTGTCCGAGGAGCTGTCCTCACAGATGTGAGGAGCTGTCCGAGGAGCTGTCCTCACATATGTGAGGAGCTGTCCTCACAAACTCCATTACAAGATGGCACCGGCATCCGGCAGAACGCACCTAGTAAAAAGGGCAATACGCAGGCGCCTGGTAACTTCCCTACTCAAAGGGACACGTACGTTTTGGTACGTCATCTGGCATAATTGGCAGCGACCAGTCAGAGAGTGACACGTCCTAGGCGAGGATAGTTTCCTATATAAGGGACGGTTATTCCTCACTCGGCGTCTCCGCATTGTAAGCTTATGCTCTCCCTCTCAAGACGCATTAAAGCTTTTCTGCAGTAGGATCCTGTGTGTGCCACGTCGTTCCTGCTGCCGAGACGAAGCGCGGGACATCATAGCTTCACTAATGGTATCATGTCTTGGGACCCCCCCTTGAGTTGGATCCCACTTTGGGTGGGTCCTGGACCTTCTTTTCTCCAGTCTCTTCTCCATTTCCATCCCTGTATTTCTTTCAGACAGGAAGCATTATGATGTCTTTCTGATGACTGTTCCCTTTCTGACTGTAGAGTCTTTCATTTTTCATTTCATATTTTTCTAAATGTTTTGGTGTTTGATAATTTCATAGAATGTATTTTTATCATAGTCAGCACTCTCAGACTTCTGATAGATTTACTACCCTCTTCCATATATACCAAAAATTTTGTAATTAACATATTTAATATAGTCTGTGATACTCATTTACACTTGGGTATATGGATGTCACTTGTAGGTTGTCAACCAACAAGGTAGGTGTTGAATGCTAATAAAGAAAACAGACACTCCTACAAATAGCTATCAACTGTCAATATCTAATTTTCTGGGTATGTTTCTTCACAAATACCTCCATTTTCTATGCTATAATTTTGTCTAACTTAAGTTACTGACATCTAGTGCATTGTCTCATGTATTATGAATACATTGGTCCATCTACATTATGTATTAAGAAAACACCATTTTCTGTAGTCATCGCCAGACTTTGTTAACCTCTGCTCTCTCTTAGGCAAGGTTTTTACAAAATGTTTTACACTGTTAATGGCATTTTATGGAAATGTTAGGGTGTGTAGTCTTTTAGGGTGAGGTTTGTCATTATGGGCAAGTTTTGACATTTAAAATATACAAGTGACAACTGACCGGTCTCTTTACATCTTGCCTTCAAATTAGTATGACAGAATTCACGTAGTACTCGAGTCCTGGCTGCTTCCATTACTATGAAAGAAATGGAAAAATACTCTAAAAGTATAAACACCCCAAATAAATAATTTTTATAAGCTTGGTTCATGTTGTCCTTTCATAACAAAAGAATAGTAACTAAGATAGTGTAACCTCATAACTCCTTAAATGCTTTAGAATCCTTTACTTATAAAGTATCTGCTGATAATAATCAAGACATGATAGCTACTGTCATTACCACTGACATTGTTGTGATTATTATTTATTGTATTTTTCTATTTTATGCAGCTGTATATGTATGCTACATTTGATTTTTTAAAATAAAATAGATCCACGTGTGTCACAATTCAAATATCAGAGTAAATGTTGTGCTTGTGTTTGTGTAGTGAGTTTTGTTTTTTTTACATTTTTATATTTCAGAACACAGAAAATGTGTATGAAAGGAACACATAATCTTTCAATTCTCAACTCTTGTAATTAATGATATGCTTCCAATAGTATTGCATAAATTGATGAGTTTGCAACTATGAGCCAATACTCTGCTATGAGACACACATTTCAAATTTTTTTCCTTTTAAAAATAAATATCTAACACATGAATTAAAGTTATAGAAATGACCCACAGGTACATACACATATGATAAGCATGTGTGCAGATAGATAGATAGATAGATAGATAGATAGATAGATAGATAGATAGATAGATGATAGATAGGTGGAGAATGAGAAATAGACAGATAAATAAAAACAAAATAAAAATTTGCCATTCCAATAAGAAATCAAATTTTATATCAGTTATTTAAAACTGCCATTGCTGAATTCCATGATGAATTGCTTTAAATATGCTGAATTTTATTTGTATTGAATAATAAAATCAGAGTGAAATTCATTAACTTCCACTATAATTTTATTGTGAAACATGGAGCAATATTTTCTTAAAGGTTAGATATGTTCAATTAAGTACGAGCTAGTAAAGTTTTACTGTCAGTTTGAATGTGATAAACAATGCATCATAGTAATACACAGAATCTGAACCAATGAAACTGTACAACATGACTTGGGTGATTAGACTGGAAACTGTCATAATAATTTCCTCTAACACTTCTTAGTAAAAGTTTCTTATTTCACCATTCCCAATTCTTTTTTTTTATTATTATTATTAACTTGAGTATTTCTTATTTACATTTCGAGTGTTATTCTCTTTCCTGGTTTTGGGGCAAACATCCCCCTAATCCCTCCCCCTCCCCTTCTTGATGGGTGTTCCCCTCCCACCCTCTCCCCATTGCCGCCCTCCCCCCAACAATCACGCTCACTGGGGGTTCAGTCTTAGCAGGACCAAGGGCTTCCCCTTCCACTGGTGATCTTACCAGAATATTCATTGCTGCCTATGAGACCATTCCCAATTCTTAATAGCTTGCATTTAACTAAATAAAAATTGGTCCCCCTGAGGAGATATATTTTTTCCTTTTGAAAGATGTACTCTAACCTTCCTTGTTATTGCAATTGTGACTGCATTCTATACAGTGGGATATTTGGTAAACATTGATCTGCAAGGCATGATTTTGGATATCATTTTACAGCCTTAAAGAATTTTTTCAATGTAGTACCTTTATTCACTTAAACAGTTCTCCTTTTCATGTACAGTTTGGATTATATTTAGAATTTAAACACAATAACTGCAACTGGCATAAAACTGAAATGGTATATGTGGTTTCATGATCCCCTTCAATGTCATATCTTCTGACTTCCAGATACATAAGACCTCCTACTGAAAAACAGTCTTGAATACTTCAGTACTTATTAAAGTACATCCTTTAAACTTGGTTAAATGTTAGGAAAAACTTAAAAGTCAAAAAACATCCAAACACATCCAAGATACAACAACTGTACATATTAGATCCTTAAATAACTCCAAGAGATTTATATGCTGAAAATATTAGGATATTCAGGAAAGTCACCTAATACTTAGCCAAAATAAACCTTAGACAAACTAATTAAAAGACACAGAGACTGTATTCAAATTAACAGAGTCAGAAAGAAAAAGTGAGACATAATAACAGAAACTGAGGAAATTCAAAAAAATCATCAGATCTTACTATAAAATTTTATCCTCCACTAAACTGAAAAATTTAGATGAAATGGGTGACTTTTCTAGAAAGATACCATGTACAAAAGGTAAATCAAGATCAGGTAAAATATCTAAACAGTTCCCAAACCCTAAGAAAATAAAAGCAGTCATAAAAACCCTCCCAACCAATAAAAGTGCCCAGAACTAATGGTTTCAATATATAACTTTACCAGATTTTCAATGAAGAGTTATTACCAATACTGTTCAAACTATTCCACAAAATAGAAACAAAGGAACACTAGCTGATGTATTCTATGGAACCACAGTTACTCTGAAACCTAAACCAAACAATATACAACAAAGAATGAGAATTTCAATACAAATTCAGTTATGAATATTGATGCAAGAATAGTTTATAAATTTTCTGAAAATGATTCCAAAAGCACAGAAAAAATTAGTCTCTGTGAACAAGAATGCTTCCTTCCAAGAATCAAAAAATAGAAAAAATTCATTTGTAATATACAATGTAAATAAACAAAATGAAAAGAAAATCACATGATCTTCTCATTAGATGATGAGAAAGCATTTGTCAAAATACAACATGACTTCATGTTAAAAGTTGTGGATAGATGAGGAAATTTTGGCACATACTTAAACCTAATAAAAAGCAATATATAGCAAACCAATAGAAAAGGTCAAATTAAATGGACAGAAACTATAAGCAATCCCACTAAGAAACAAGCATAAGCCAGGGTGGACCCTATCTCCCTATCTATTCAATAAAGTACTCGAAGTTCAATAAAGAGAAATAACACAACAAAAGGAGATCAAGGGGATACAAACTGGAAAGGAAGAAGGCAGTCTATCACTATTTGCAGATATGATAGTATACATAAGTGACCTCGAATTTTTCCCAGAGATCAGCTGATAAACAACTTCAGTAAAGTGGCTGGATATAAAATTAACTCAAACAAACCAGTAGTTTTCCTTTACACAACAGATAAACAGGCTGAGAAAGAAATTAGGGAACCAACTCCCCTCACAAGAACCACGAATAGTATAAAATATCTTGGTGTAACTCTTACCAAGCAAGTCAAAAATCTGGTCTGGGGGTTGGGGATTTAGCTCAGTGGTAGAGTGCTTGCCTAGCAAGTACAAGGCCCTGGGTTCAGTCCTCAGCTCCGAAAAAAAAAATCTGGTCTGGTCTAAATGGTGGTCTGCATGTAGAAGAATGCAAATTGATGCACATTTACTAACTTATGCAAAGCTTAATTCCAAGTGGATCAAGGACCTCAACATATATATATATATATATATATATATATATATATATATATATATATATATATATATATATACTGAAACTAATAGAAGAGAAAATGGGAAGTAGCTTTGAGCATGTTGGCACAGGAAAAATTTTCCTAAACAGAAAACCAATGTCTCAGGCTATAAAATCAACAGTTGTTTAATGGAATGTCATGAAACTTAAAAGCTCCTTTCAGATAAAATAAGATAAAATAAAATAAAATAAATATTAAAAAGAACAAATTGACAACCTACAAAATATTTAAAATCTAAAGCAGTTAGAATCCCCAAAAACCAAATAAACTAATTAAAAATGGGATAGGGATCTAAACAGAGAATCTTAACAGAGGAATCTTGAATGACCAAGAAGTAACTAATGAAATGTTCAAAGTCCCTAGTCATTAGGAATATGCAAATCAAAACGACCCTGAGATTTCACCTTACACCAAGAGAATGTCTGAGATCAAAACCTCAAGTGACATCACTTGCTAATGAGGATATGAAGGCAGAACAACACTCCTTCGTTTTTGGTGTGATTGTATACTGTGACAACCACTGTGGAAATCAATCTGGAATTTTCTCAGAAAACTGGAAATAGTTCTACCTAAAGAACCAGCTAATACCACTCCTGGGCATATACCCAATAGATGCTCCACCACATCAAAAAGGCACATGCTCCACTACATTCCTAGCACCCTTAGTGGTAGCAGCCAGAAGCTAGAAACAACTCAGATGTCCCTCCACCAAAATATGGGTACTAAAAATTTAGGCTATTTACACAATAGAATACTATCCAACTATTAAAAATGAGGATATCATGAATTTGGCATACAAATAGATGGAACTAGAAAATAATCATCCTGAGTTCGGTAACCCAGACATAAAAACATGCATGGGATGTACTCACTGATAATTAGATAAACAGTACAGAATAACCAAGCTGTAACAAGTTTATCAACCCACAGACTTTAAGAAGTTTAAGAGGAGAAAACACCCAAGTGACAATGCTTCAAACCCACTTCAAAGAGTGAGAAAAATGATCACAGGAGGCATATTGAGGAAGAGATCTGGGTGGAAGAGGGGAAGGAGAGGAAAAATGGGGAGCAGAACTAGGTTTCAGAAACCTAGTTCTCAAGTTGGGAAATATGAGACAAGCCCAGAGGTACAGGAGAATGAATGGAAATATGCAGATTCTGGGGATGGGAACTGGTGGACCATCTAAAAAGTCCCAGAATCCCAGGATATGAGATACTCCAGGGCTCAAAAGGGATGACCTTAGCCAAAATGCACCAAGAGGAAGAGGGAAAATGAAGAAACCACCTACAGATAATAGAGAGGGCCTCAAGTGGAGGAACGGGATTACTAGCCCACAGTAATAGAAAACCAGCTGTCTCAACAGATTCTGAAGCCTAGGAGTTCCCAGAGACTGAGCCTAAAATGAGGGAGCATACAGGCACTGATCTGATTCTACACCAACACTCATGTATAGCAGAGAACTGCCTTGTCTGGCCTCAGTGGGCAAGGATGTGACTAATAAAGACATGAGATCCCAGGGAAGGGGGATACCAGGAAGAGCATCCTCTGAGGAGCAAAGGGGAGGAGAAATGGGAAGGGGAATTGTGGAAGGGGGGATGAGAATAAAGGATGAGTTCTGAAATGTAAATAAGTAAAGTAACTAATTTTAAAAAGCTGAAAAATTAGCCAAAGACGTCCAAGGTATAGCAGATGAATGTATTTGATCCTTGCATAATACCTAAAATTTTTTATGCAGAAGATATTAGGATACAATATTTCAAGAATGTCACCTAACTTGCCTTAAGTTCAATATCTAGTGTTTTAATACAAAACACTACAAAGAAGTGATATTCTAACATTCTTAAGTGAACTTGGATAATGAATAATTATTAATTTAATGCTCTAGCAGTTGTAAACTTAACTACATTAATTTCTATCTCATTTCTTTTTTCTTTATAAATTCTTTTTTTTCTATCTTTATTTGATTTTTAACTTACATTTCAAATGTTATACCTTTTTTCCAACCTTTTTCATAAAGTCCCTACCCCATACCCCACCTCTTTCTTCTACGAGGGTGTTCCATCACACAATGAACCACCCCTTCTTTCCTCCCCACCCTGTCATTCCCCTATACTGTGGGGTCCAGCTTTGTCAAAACCAAGGGCTTGTCCTCCCATTGGTGCCCCAAAAGGCCATCCTCTGCTACATATGTAACTGGAGCCATGGGTCTGTCCACGTGTACTCTTTGGATGGTGATTTAGTCCCTGGGAGCTATGGTTGGTTGGAATTGTTGTTCTTATGGGGTTGCAAACACTAGGATTTCCTTTAATTCTTTCTCTACCTCCTCCAATAGGGACCCAGTCCTCAGTTCAGTGGTTTGCTGTTAGCATTCGCCTCTGTGTTTTGCTTGCTTGGGCAGATCTTTTCAGGAGACAGCTATATCAGGCTCCTGACATCATGCACTTCTTGGCATCAGGAATATTGTCAGGATTTGGTAGCTGTAGTTATGAGGGCTGGATCTCCAGATGGGGCAGGCTCTGAATGGCCATTTCGTCAGTCTCTGCCCCAAAATTTGTCTCCATATCTCCTATGAATAATTTTGCTCCCCCTTCTAAGAAGGACTGAAATATCTGCACTTTGTTCATCCTCCTTCTTGAGGTTCATGTGATCTGTGGATTGTATCTAAGGTAATCTGAGCTATTGGGTACATATCCACTTATCAATAAGTGCATACCATAGGTGGTTTCCTGTGAATTGGTTACTTCATGAATTCCATGAAGTAATTGTTTTTAATAGGTGAATAGTACTCCATTGTATTAGATTTACCACATTTCCTGTATCCGTTCCTCTGATGAAAGGCATCTGGGTTCTTTCCAGCTTCTGGCTATTATAAATAAGACTGCTATGAACATAATGGAGCATGCATACTAGTTATATGTTAGAGCATCTTTGTGGGTATATGCCCAGGAGTGGTATAGCTGGGTCTGCAGTTAGTACTATGTCTAATTTTCAGGAAACTACAGACTTATGCCCAGAGTGGTCACACCAGCTTGTAATCCCACCAACAATGGAGTCCCTCTGTCGCCACATCTTCGCCAGCATCTGTGGTCACCAGAGTTTTTGATCTTAGCCATTCTGTGGTGTGACATGGAATCTTAGGGTTGTTTTGATTTGCATTTCCCTGATGACTAAGGATGTTGAACATTTCTTTAGGTGCTTCTCAGCCATTTGCAATTACTCAGTTGAAAATTCTTTAGATCTGTACCACACTTTTTAATAGGGATATTTGGTTCTCAGAAGTCTACTTTCTTGTGTTCTTTGTATGTATTGAATATAAACCCTTTATTGGATGTAGGATTGTAAAGATCTTTTTCCAATCTGTTGGTTGCCATTTTGTCATAATGACAGTGTCCTTTGCCTTACAGATGCTTTGCAATTTTAGGAGGTCCCATTAGTCAATTCTTGATCTCAGAGCATAAGCTATTTGGTGTTCTGTTCAGGAAATTTTGCCCAGTGCCACTGTTTTCGAGGCTCTTCCCCACTTTTTCTTCTATTAGTTTGAGTGTATCTGATTTTATGTGGAGGTCTTTGACCCACTTGTTTTTTAGCTTTGTACAGGGTGATAAGAATGGATTGATTTGCATTCTTCTATATACTGAAGTCAAGTTGAACAAGGATCATCTGTTGAAAATGCTGTCTTTTCCCCCCTTGATGGTTTTAGCAGCTTCATCAATGAACCCATAGTTGTGTGGGTTCATTTCTGGGTCTTCGATTCTATTCCACTGATCTTCCTGGCTGTTTCTATTCAAATATAATACAGTTTTTTTAATCAGTATTACTCTGTAATATTGCTTGAGGTCAGGGATGGTAATTCCCCTAGTTTTTTTATTGTTGAGGATAGTTTTCCTTTTCCTGAGCTTTTTTTATTCCAAATGAATTTGCCAATTGCTCAATCTAACTCAATGTAGAATTGAATTGGAATTTTGATAGGGATTGCATTCAATATTTACATTGCTTTTGGCAAGATGGACTTTTTTTTTTTTGGTTTTTTTTTCTTTTTTCTTTTTTTTATTATTAACTTGAGTACTTCTTATTTACTTTTCGAATGTTATTTCCTTTCCTGGTTTCTGGGCCAACATCCCCCTAACCCCTCCCCCTCCCTTCTTTATGGGTGTTTCTCTCCCCATCCTCCCCCCATTGTCGCCCTCCCTCCAACAATCATGTTCACTGAAGGTTCAGTGTTAGCAGGACCCAGGGCTTCCCCTTACACTGGTGATTTTACTAGGATATTCAGTGCTACCTATGAGGTCAGAGTCCAGGTTCAGTCCATGTATAGTCTTTAGGTAGTGGCTTAGTCCCTGGAAGCTCTGGTTGCTTGGCATTGTTGTTCACATGGGGTCTCGAGCCCCTTCAAGCTTTCCAGTTCTTTCTCTGATTCCTTCAATGAGGGTCCTGTTCTCAGTTCGGTGGTTTGCTGCTGGCATTCGCCTCTGTATTTGCTGTATTCTGGCTGTATCTCTCAGGAGAGATCTACATCCAGCTCCTGTCTGCCTGCACTTCTTTGCGTCATCCATCTTGTCTAATTGGGTGGCTGTATATGTATGGGCCACATGTGGGGCAGGCTCGAATGGGTGTTCCTTCTGTCTCTGTTTTAATCTTTGCCTCTCTATTCCCTGCCAAGTGTATTCTTGTTCCCCTTTTAAAGAAGGAGTGAAGCATTCACATTTTGAGCATCCGTCTAGAGTTTCATGTATTCAAGGCATCTAGGGTAATTCAAGCATTTGGGCTAATACCACTTATCAATGAGTGCATACCATGTGTATTTTTCTGTGATTGGATTACCTCACTCAGGATGATATTTTCCAGTTCCAAACATTTGCCTACAAATTTAATAAAGTCGTTGTTTTTGATAGCTGAGTAATATTCCATTGTGTAGATGTACCACGTTTTCTGTATCCATTCCTCTGTTGAAGGGCATCTGGGTTCTTTCCAGCTTCTGGCTATTATAAATAAGGCTGTTATGAACATAGTGGAGCACGTGTCTCTTTTATATGTTGAGGCATCTTTTGGGTATATGCCCAAGAGAGGTATAGCTGGATCCTCAGGCAGTTCAATGTCCAATTTTCTGAGGAACCTCCAGACTGATTTCCAGAATGGTTGTACCAGTCTTCAATCCCACTAACAATGGAGGAGAGTTCCTCTTTCTCCACATCCTCACCAGCATTTGCTGTCACCTGAGTTTTTGATCTTAGCCATTCTCACTGGTGTGAGGTGAAATCTCAGGGTTGTTTTAATTTGCATTTCCCTTATGACTAAAGATGTTGAACATTTCTTTGGGTGTTTCTCACCATTCGGCCTTCCTCAGCAGTGAATTCTGTGTTTAGTTCTGAACCCCATTTTTTAATAGGGTTATTTGTCTCCCTTCAGTCTAACTGCTTGAGTTCTTTGTATATTTTGGATAAAAGGCCTCTATCTGTTGTAGAATCGGTAAAGATCTTTTCCCAATCTGTTGGTTGCCATTTTGTCCTAACCACAGTGTCCTTTGCCGTACAGAAGCTTTGCAGTTTTATGAGATCCCATTTGTCAATTCTTGATCTTAGAGCATAAGCCATTGGTGTTTTGTTTAGGAAATTTTTTCCAGTGCCCATGTGTTCGAGATGCTGCCCTAGTTTTTCATCTCTTAGGTTGAGTGTATCTGGTTTGATGTGGAGGTCCTTGATCCACTTGGACTTAAGCTTTGTACAGGGTGATAAGCATGGATCGATCTGCATTCTTTTTTTTTTTTGTTATTTATTTATTTTTTTTATTAACTTGAGTATTTCTTATATACATTTCAAGTGTTATTCCCTTTCCCGGTTTCTGGGCAAACATCCCCCTCCCCCCTCCCCTTCCTTATGGGTGTTCCCCTCCCAACCCTCCCCCCATTGCCGCCCTCCCCCCATAGTCTAGTTCACTGGGGGTTCAGACTTAGCAGGACCCAGGGCTTCCCTTCCACTGGTGCTCTTACTAGGATATCCATTGCTACCTATGGGGTCAGAGTCCAGGGTCAGTCCATGTATAGTCTTTAGGTAGTGGCTTAGTCCCTGGAAGCTCTGGTTGCTTGACATTGTTGTACTTTTGGGGTCTCGAGCCCCTTCAAGCTCTTCCAGTTCTTTCTCTGATTCCTTCAACGGGGGACTTATTCTCAGTTCAGTGGTTTGCTGCTGGCATTCGCCTCTGTATTTGCTGTATTCTGGCTGTGTCTCTCAGGAGCGATCTACATCCGGCTCCTGTCGGTCTGCACTTCTTTGCTTCATCCATCTTGTCTAATTGGGTGGCTGTATATGTATGGGCCACATGTGGGGCAGGCTCTGAATGGGTGTTCCTTCAGTCTCTGTTTTAATCTTTGCCTCTCCCTTCCCTGCCAAGGGTATTCTTTTTCCTCATTTAACGAAGGAGTGAAGCATTCACATTTTGATCATCCGTCTTGAGTTTCGTTTGTTCTAGGGATCTAGGGTAATTCAAGCATTTGGGCTAAAAGCCACTTATCAATGAGTGCATACCATGTATGTCTTTCTGTGATTGGGTTAGCTCACTCAGGATGATATTTTCCAGTTCCAACCATTTGCCTACGAATTTCATAAACTCGTTGTTTTTGATAGCTGAGTAATATTCCATTGTGTAGATGTACCACATTTTCTGTATCCAATCCTCTGTTGAAGGGCATCTGGGTTCTTTCCAGTTTCTGGCTATTATAAATAAGGCTGCAATGAACATAGTGGAGCACGTGTCTCTTTTATATGTTGAGGCATCTTTTGGGTATATGCCCAAGAGAGGTATAGCTGGATCCTCAGGCAGTTCAATGTCCAATTTTCTGAGGAACCTCCAGACTGATTTCGATCTACATTCTTCTACATGTTGGCATGCAGTTGAATCAGCACCATTTGCTGAAAATGCTATCTTTTTTCCATTGGATGGTTTTGGCTCCTTTGTCAAAAATCAAGTGCCCATAGGTGTGTGGGTTCATTTCTGGGTCTTCAATTCTATTCCATTGGTCTATCTGTCTGTCTCTGTACCAATATCATGCAGTTTTTATCACTATTGCTCTGTAATACTGCTTGAGTTCAGATATAGTGATTCCCCCTGAAGTCCTTTTATTGTTGAGGATAGTTTTAGCTATCCTGGGTTTTTTGTTATTCCAGATGAATTTGCAAACTGTTCTGTCTAACTCTTTGGAGAAATGGATTGGTATTTTGATGGGGATTGCACTGAATCTGTAGATCATTTTTGGTAAAATGGCGATTTTTACTCTATTAATCCTGCCAATCCATGAGCATGGGAGATCTTTCCATCTTCTGAGGTCTTCTTCAATTTCTTCCTTCAGAGTCTTGAAGTTCTTATTGTACAGATCTTTTACTTGCTTGGTTAAAGTCACACCAAGGTACTTTATGTTATTTTGGGATCACTTAAATATACTATCATATCATCTGCAAATAGTGATATTTTGACTTCTTCTTTTCCAATCTATATTCCCTTGACCTCCTTTTGTTGTCTGATTGCTCTGGCTAGAACTTCAAGAACTATATTGAATAAGTAGGGAGACAGTGGGCAGCCTTGTCTAGTTCCTGATTTTAGTGGGATTGCTTCAAGTTTCTCTCCATTTAGTTTAATGTTAGCAACTGGTTTGCTGTATATGGCTTTTACTATGTTTAGGTATGGGCCTTGAATTCCTATTCTTTCCAGGACTTTTATCATGAAGGGGTGTTGAATTTTCTCAAATGCTTTCTCAGCGTCTAATGAAATGATCCTGTGGTTTTGTTCTTTCAGTTTGTTTATGTAATGGGTCACGTTGTTGGTTTTCCGTTTAAACCATCCCTGCATGCCTGGGATGAAGCCTACTTGATCATGGTGGATGATTGTTTTGATGTGCTCTAGGATTCAGTTTGCCAGAATTTTTTTTGAGTATTTTTGTGTCGATATTCATAAGGGAAATTGGTCTGAAGTTTTCTTTCTTTGTTGGGTCTTTGTGTGGTTTAGGTATAAGAGGAATTGTGGCTTCATAGAAGGAATTTGGTAGTGCTCCATCTGTTTCAATTTTGTGGAATAGTTTGGATAATATTGGTATGAGTTCTTCTATGAAGGTTTGATAGAATTCTGCACTAAACCCGTCTGGACCTGAGCTCTTTTTGGTTGGGAGACCTTTAATGACTGCTTCTATTTCCTTAGGAGTTTTGGGGTTGTTTAACTGCTTTATCTGTTCCTGATTTAACTTCGGTACCTTGTATCTGTCTAGGAAATTGTCCATTTCCTGCAGATTTTCAAGTTTTGTTGAATATAGGCTTTTATAGTAAGATCTGATGATTTTTTGAATTTCCTATGAATCTATACTTATGTCTCCCTTTTCATTTCTGATTTTGTTAATTTGGACACACTCTCAGTGTCTTCTCATTAGTCTGGCTAAGGGTTTATCTATCTTGTTGATTTTCTCAAAGAACCAACTTTTGGTTCTGTTGATTCTTTCTATTGTCCTTTTTATTTCTACTTGTTTGATTTCAGCTGTGAGTTTGATTATTTCCTGCCTTCTACTCCTCCTGGGTGTATTTGCTTCTTTTTGTTCTAGAGCTTTTAGGTGTGCTGTCAAGCTGGTGACATATGCTCTTTCCCCTTTCTTTCTGCAGGCACTCAGAGCTCTGAGTTTTCCTCTTAGCACAGCTTTCATTGTGTCCCATATGTTTGGGTATGTTGTACCTTCATTTTCATTAAATTCTAAAACGTCTTTAATTTCTTTCTTTATTCCGTCCTTGACCAGGTTATCGCTGAGTAGAGCATTGTTCAATTTCCATGTATATGTGGGCATTCTTTCCTTATTGTTATTGAAGACCAGCTTTAGGCCGTGGTGGTCAGATACTATCATATCATCTTCCGCTAGTGATATTTTGACTTCTTCCTTTTCAGTTTGTATTCTTTGACCTCCTTTTGTTGTTTGATTCCTTTCACTAGGACTTTGAGTTCTATATTGAATAAGTAGTAAGAGAATGGGCAGCATTGTCTAGTCCCTGATTTTAGTAGTATTGCTTCAAGGTTTTCTTCATTTGGTTTGATGTTTGTTACTGGTTTTCTGTATATTGCTTTTAAGAGGCTGGAGAGATGGTTCAGTGGTTAAGAGCACTGAGAGCTCTTCCAGAAGTCCTGAGTTCAATTCCCAGCAACCATCTGTTGGCTCACAACCATTCCTAATGGACATCCAATGCTGTCTTCTTGTGTTTCTGAAGACAGTGACAGTGTATGCACATATATGAAATAAATAAATCTATCCCATTTCAATACAAGGACCCAAATGTGTGATTTCTCCATTATATTTACTTTCTACTCTAATTGAATATTTACATTTTCTTAATGTGTAAGATTCCTTTCGTGTTCCCCAGCTATATGTAGTAAAAATATTATTTGCAACTATAATCTCAAGGCATCATGAACAGTCTTTAATATAGAAATGTACCAAGTTTTAAGAGATGTTATGGAATTTATAATCTGGACCAAGAAGAATATATAATGAGCAAATTTATGGCATTTTCAACACACACACACAAATTAGCATTCTGTGTTTCTATATCTAGTAAAACTAAGTCTTGTTTGTATTAATATGGAAAAATTTCAAATTCTATTTATTTTTGTCATAATCCAATATGTTATATTTGATAATATTCATGTCCACAAAATCATAAGGACCACAACTCTACCTCTTCACTTATTTTAAGTTTTCTTTTCTCTACTAATTTTTAATTTTTTCTCTCCAATTTGTCCTACATATATGTTTGAATGTGATACCTGAACTATAGAAACCTATACTTTCTATTGGTCACAATTATGAAGAATATTGATTCTCCCATTTTTACCAAAAAATAAATTATTATAGCTCCTCAGGTAAAGGTGAGACTTCATGTTAATCTTCCATCCATTATGATTATTTGTCATACATGAGCTTGTACCTATCATGTATATGCTGTCACAGCCATAAGTTTGTATGTAGAAGTGTCATGAAGTTTTTGGATAATACTGATTCTTTAGTTTTCGTAGGTTCCTGATTATTATGAAGTTTCTACACTGTCTTTTATAAATACCATCATTCTTTAATAGTAAATCTTACTATCAACCTTTAGCCAAAAATGCATATGTATTATACATATAGTAAATAATGTGACTAAATATTCATATAAATACACAAATCTATACAAATACACACATATTTATGTATCATTTTTGGGTTGTGTGTGTATATATGTAGTCATGTGTGTTACCAAGTCAGTTTGGGAATGTATTCTGTGTATAGATAATAACAGTGTATCACTCAAAAAGACCAAATCAGACAGGAGTTGTGTTTAATAACTCTACTGTACATCATTACACAGCTCAAAGAAATGCAAAGCACTGCATACTTAAAAATATTGCTGATTAACAAATATACATTAAAGTAATACTTTTTAAAAGTTGAGATATAATATTATTAAAGTAAATTGATATTAGTAAAATAAAATTTAAAGTCTATTGATCAATTCACATAAGGACTTTAGAGACATTTGGAGCTAGTGATAATGTGACGCACAAGTCTTGGCATATATATTTTATGTTAATCATCATTTTTACAAAATTAGAAGAGCATAGAATGATAAAACTGTTTTCTAAAGTCTTTCAAATCATGTAATAATTTCCTATTCATTTGAAAAAGCTCCTTTTCTAAAATGTGATGAAATCATTATATTGAGTGCTTTTTGAGCTTTTACTAATGTGATATTAAATGTAATGGAATAGGCTCTCTTGAATAAACTCCAGCAGAGAATAAAAACAATTAAAAACAAAACAAAGAATTTTAAGAAGAAAAGTGAATTTAAGACTCATATATATTTTTTAAAAAGCATTAATTAAAAAGTACTGCAAAAATACTGTCTCTGTAATAAGTTTTGCATGTATAATTAAAAAAGCCTATTTTATTTATGAGGTCATATCTGGGTACATTTATTCAATATAACTTACTATTCTAGTTACTTCCAAAAGGTATATACCAATCTCAGGAGAGGCAGAGAAAATTTGTAAGAGAGGAATACCATTAGGCTAGTTCAATTTAAATAACTGTAATGAACATGGATTATTGAAGAAGTTCCTGGAAGTACTTGCAATACAAAGGGAAGCATCACATTTCTTTAACAGTGTAGACCCTGAATGTCTGTTGTCCAACTGAAGCCATACCCAGCAATATATCCACTAGTAAGAGAGAGAGAGAGAGAGAGAGAGAGAGAGAGAGAAATACAGAGAGCGACAAAGACAGACAGAGATAGACAGAGAACACACTATGTTGGGAGGAAAAAATGAGGGAAGGAATAAACATTAACAATAGAAAAGAGAGATGGATTGGATCAAAACATTTTATGTGAACATAAATATGAAAAGAAATATATAAGAAAGGAGGGTTACTTATGAATATGCAATTGGATACAACAATGTGCTTATTACTTTGTCTCTGAGAGAGCAAAGAAAAGTAACATCAGTAAGAGTGCAGGTATTAAACAATGTCTCAGAAATAAAGCATCAATCCAGCCTGAATTAATAGTCTCATGATATCCTATATTTCTGACCAGATGTGGATCAGTGTCTGAAGTGTCCAGAAAGTCATTTCGCAAGTACGGAGAAGACCCATTGCCTCCAGAAAGCTGTGAGCTTTCTGGCCTATCAAGATCCCTTGGGGATGACTCTTGCCAGCATAGCTCTGTGTTTATCTACACTCACAGCCTTTGTTATTGGCATTTTTGTGAAATACAGAGATACTCCTATTGTGAAACCAATAACCAAACTCTCAGTTCCATTTTGCTTATCGTAGTTACTTTCAGTTTTCTTTTTTCTTTGACTTTCATTGGCCAGCCAAACAAAGACACCTGCATCCTGCAGCAGATCATATTTTGAGTTGTATTCACTGTGGCTCTTGCCACTGTGTTAGCCAAAGCTATTACTGTGGTCATTGCATTCAAGGCCACTTTTCCAGTGAGAATGATAAGGTGGCTAATGAAATCGATAGCCCCAAACTACATCATTCCTATCTGCACCCTAATCCAAGTGGGGATTTTTTGTGGAATAAGGATGGCAAACTCTCCTCCATTTATCAACAAATATTTTCATACTGAACATGGGCACATCGTCATATTTTGTAACCAGCGTTCATCTGTTGCCTTCCACTGTACGCTGGAATAACTCTGCCTCTTGGCACTTGGGGGTTATACCATGGCCTTTTTGTCTAGAATTCTGCCTCATACATTCAACGAATCCAAATTTCTGTCATTCAGCTTGCTGGTGTTCTTTTGTGTCTGGATCACCTTTCTTCCCGTCTACCATAGCACTATGGGAAAATTCATGGTTGCTACAGAAATATTCTTTATCTTGGCTTCCAGCACAGCACTCCTTTGCTTCACATTTGCCCCTAAGTGTTACATTATCTGTTTCACACCAGATGAGAATACATTTAATTATATCAGAGACAAAATGAATTCTAGAAGAAACAAGTCTTTTAAAACATAGTTCCAAAAACAAATTAACTTTCATGTTAATAGCTTTATAAAGGTTTTATTGCATTCCATATATTTTTCTAAGAATGTGCTCTAAAATTATAATGTGCATTAAATTCTGTTAGGTTATTTTCTTTATCCAATTGTATTACAATGTTCTTGTATGAGAGCCTTTTTGTTTTGTTTTGTTTTCTAGTTTTGAAAACCACATCTACTTTCCAAGCCTCCACTGTTTCTAGTCTACAAATTGGTGGTGTCATATTGGAACATGTTGAATTTCTGTGTCTTTCTTTGATATAAACTTTCTTTTCACTTTTTTTATTTGCCTTTGAATTTGATAGATAGTTTTTCTCTACCTGAATTAGAAACAGAATTGGAATATCATTTTTTTATTTTTTTATTTGTAACATTCTAGCCATTGCCCTTTTCCCAGTTCCCCCTCCCATACTTTCTCATCCTATTCGTCCTCAGCCTTACCTCTGAAAGAATGACCCCCTTCATGCCCCCTTAGGTTTTCTTGTACCCTAGGGCCCCAAGTCTATCAAGAATTAGATGCATCTTTTCCCACTGAGGTTCAGACCAGACAATCCCCTGCTATAAATGTACCAGAGGCCTCAGACCAGCCTGGCTGGTAACTCAGTCTCTGGGATATCCCATGGGTCAAGGTTAGTTGAGAGTACAGGTCTTCCTTTGGGGTTGCCCTCTCCTTTAGCTTCTTCAATCCTTGACTTAATTCAACCATAGGGATCCCCAACTTCAGTCCAATAGTTGGGTATAAGTAACTACATCTTCTTCATTCAGATGTTTGTTGGGAGCTATGCTTTTAAAACCCTCCATTATTTATGTTAACATTATAGTTAGAGTTAAATAAGATAAAATGGAAAGGTGCTAAAATGAAAATATGATGACTGGGTTCATTAAGAGGTCAGGACAATGGAAAATCCCCAGTCAGCTGCAGATGCTAATACAAATATGGTGGTCAGGTTGCCTAATGATATGATAAACTTGTAACATTTCTGAGAAACCAACATCCTGTTGACGTCAGCTGATTACCTGACAACAAGAGCACAGTGTCCTTGGCTTGTGTAAATTTTTCCCGCCTCCCTCTATTACCCCTGCTAAATTCAGTCTTGGGAAAAAATAAAATTGGTCGGCTTGATCAGACTCCTGTCTTGGAGTCCTTCTTCGTGTCTCTTGTCCTCCATTCTCTCCTAGGTAGTTCCCAACCTCCTCTGACTGCCCTGCCCATTGGGGCAGATGTTGATACGGCCTCTCAGAGGGCAGCCAGGCTAGGCTCCTTTATATAAGAACATAATAGCATCAGTAAGATTATCTGGCCTTGGTGCCCCTCCTTTTAAATGTATTGGGTCTTGGAAAGAAGTACACAATTACCAGTAAACTGAAAGAATATTGGTACAGTGATATCTTATAGGAACAGCAAATGTCATAAAACCAGCATATTTTTTTAACAAAGATCCAGCAAATCTGAATTGCATGTTAAAATTACCCTTATATTCTCTTCAAAATTTTATCTTGATCTCCTGGTATTGCAGGTTTGGGGAAAAATTAATATTTCTAAAACATGAGGATATTGGAAGGATGGGAAATTTCTGATGTATCAATTATGACTTCTTTTCAGAATACTTTTTATAATGTTCTGCAGGTCTGTCCTGAGGATATTTCCCCTCCTGCTTTTAGAAAAATGTCATTATCTGTACACATGAAGATACCAGAATTCTCCCTATGAGGGTCTGTCTCCAGGATATTTTTGGAAGTTCTGCCCCTGTATTTACAAAGAGACAAGATAATCAGAACAAAGAAAACTTTTAAAAAATCATTAAGATATTTTGTGCTAGATGAGTTGGCAGCAGATCTTATTACAAGGTTCTTCTAGTATATACTCCTGTACACTTAGCGGATTGGGGGCCACATATGCTATGTTCCTCAAGGAAAAAAATACAGCAACAAATGTAAATTTATTAGAATTATCTCTGCCCTTAATAGGGCTTTACCAAGGAACAAATAATGCAGTGAAAGAATGATGAAGGAAAGAAGTATCACAACTCCTCTTTCTTAGAAATGGTTGCTTGTACAGGGTCACTGTGGTATCTGTTGAGCAAGGAACAAAAGAACACAGAAATTAGGCATACAAATAAATTCTATTAAGATATAAAATTTAAGCATCATATATCATTATATCAGAGATTGAATAAAAAGTGTAGCACCTTTGGCTTGTAAATTTGTCTTGATCTTAATGACAATTGGATTTCTGACCAATAACAGTTGATTGGGATATGTCATCATCCCAGGCATTCTCAGAGATTTTTGGTCTCATAAACTTGAAACTGCAAGAGTTGCCAGCCTGTTGATGGATTGTCTTGCTTTGGCAAAATATGCTTCTAGGTCCTTAAAATTTCAACTTTGGGGATGAGAAAAAAGTTTTAAAAAAGATATCTCTGTTCTATCTATTATTAATGATGACAAAATCTATAACCCCATACATCTCTGTAAAGGATAACTGTTTTGTCATGGTTTATTACTGGTGGTGTGTATATGATGAAGAAGAAGTTAAATCACATATCTTATGAGAGAAAATATATCACCTATGCTATTTAAAACCTTATTTTATCCCTGCTAACTAAGATCTATATGAATAAAAAGCACTATGACTGCCAGTCATAGAAAGTTACAAGATTCTATTGACCACGTTGCCTGACTCACTACTTATTTGTCTAATCCTTACCTCCTCTCTGGAATATCTCAACCACTGGTGTTGGACCTTTTCACAACATATCCCGTAAACATTCTAAATAGTTATGCTCATAAACAAACATAATTCTTGTCCCAGCCTTCATCAAGGAAACTTCTCTTTGCAACAGATAGAAGTTATTAAAGTGATCCAAACTCAATCAAAATCCAGTATTGTGGAGATCAGTTGAAACTCACAGGTTACCAACCAAATGCTGAGGGTTGATTGGCAAAAAGAAGACAGAAAACTTTAAAAGCCATTTAATAAAGGAATTTGCTGAGGTATAATGATTCTGGTCTGCAAGTAACTACCCATAAATACCTATAACATCTTACCAGCATGACTGCTTAAACATGACCTCAAGAAGAGCAGCAATATATGCATGCTGATGTCAATGGCAACAGCTCATGAGGCATTTACCCTACTCTAAGAACTACAAAAAACCCTAAAGAATGCTGAGAAATATATATATATATACAAATATATATGCATATATATATGGAGAGAGACAAGAAAATATATATTAATATCTGTCACCTACATAATTGTCCAATATATTTAATACCTATTTTATCAATCTCTTTTATATTATTTATATATCACACACTACCATTTATCTCTTTTTTTGTGTTCCCCCTATTGATATATTGGAGCATAAGACATATAGCTGAGAGATAAAGTTACTAATTCTTTGACACTAAAATGTTGTTTGAACGCTAAGTTGGAAAATATACAAACACACACACAAATATATATATGTATATATATATATGTATATTCTGTATAATTATATCATTATTGTAATAAAATTCAGTTACTATATCAATGGAGGTTCAAATGAGTTTCCCAAGAATGAATTAATTGTTCTATATTTTCATTACTTACTATAGTCTTGGTTGTGAGAATGGTTCTTAGATGAAACACTTAAAAGAAATAAGTATTATTTGGAGTATTATTTTTCAATGGTTTTAGGTAGATTTAAGTCTATTATGGCCAAAACCAAATAATAGCAGGATCACAGTAATGAGAGTATTTCTACTCCTCAAATAATAAGGAATAAGTGAGTAGATAATATACGATACAACCAAGAGTATTTAAAGTGTCAAAGGTTTATGACTAATGATTTCACTTCCAACCAACAGTCTAATCTCTCAAAATTTCTATATAATTTTAAATAGTGACAAATGTTGGAGACAATGATGACTTAAGGGCAGAAAATACAGCACGTATCAGGGCATATAAAACTAGCAAAGAGAGGCTTCATTTCACATCCCTAATTATCCCCTTTATTACATAAAATAGTACATCTCTCATGATCAATATTCATTCTTACATACTGTTTTCCTCAGATGAACATTGCCTACATGGCATGTCTATCAAGAACACTTTTAGGCATATATATTTCACACATATTACCTGAAAGAGTATCACTCAGATATCCTGATTTACCATCCATATTCCTCTCAATATGACCTCATTTACTACTGTCGACTACCACCTTGATGAAATTCTTTCCAAAACTTCTGGCAATTCAAACCATGCCTGATGTTGTGCACTAAATTTGCTGTGGATTGTTTGTGACAATCCATAAAAATATATTCTTCATTACTTTTCCCAAGAAAGTTAGCCTTTAATCATCATTTAGTTCTTACACTCTTCTTTTAAGAAAGTGGATTTTTACTTTCTTGAGCATTCAATGTGTGGTGGTCTACCATCATAGGGCATTTGCTAATGACCCTATATTTAATATGATTATATTTTAATTTTTATATCTTATTTTACACTCCAGAATTTATCCCCCTCTTAGTCTACCCTCTGAATGTTCCTTATTCCATACCTCCTCCCTATCCCTTGTCTCTATAAGGATATCCCCACCCCCACAGCCCACACCCCACCAGACCTCTTGACTTCCTGTCACTCCCAGAGTTAGGTGCATCTTCTCTGACTAAACCCAGACCCAGCAGTCCTCTGCTGCATACATGTTGGGGGCCTCATACCAGCTGGTGTATGCTGTCTGGTTGGTGGTCCAGTATCTGAGATATCTCAGGAGTCCAGGTTAATCTAGATTGCTGTTCCTTCTACAGCGTTACCCTCATCATCATTTTCTTCTTTCAGTTTTTCCCTAATTCAACCACCAGGGTCAGCAGCTTCTGCCCATTGCTTGGGTCTAAATATCTGCATCTGACTCTTTCAGCTGCTTTTTGGGTCTTTCAGAAGATAGGCATGATAGGTCCATTTTGTGAGAACTCTGTAACTTCTGTCATAGTGCCAGGCCTTGGGACCTCCCCTTGAACAATATAATTTTTTAAGTGGTGTCAATTTCTGTCACATTCAAAAGTGATTTGACAGAAACATTGCTTGCAATTCTGAAATTCTTCGCTTTCTTTTTCTCATCACTTTTCTGTATTTTTGCCATTCATGGCCATTTATTTCCTTTGTCTGTAGTACTGAATAAGAACAGTCAGCAGCAATCATTATCTGTCTATAGTGCTTGATTTGTTAGTTCCTTTTTCAATTGTTTGGAGTTCAATGTCATAAGGCTTTTCAGGACAAGAGCTGCATGCACAGTAACCTATCCAATAATGTAACATGAATGCTCTGGATGTGTTCCATCAGTTGAGGTCCTTAATATGAAAGTTGGAAAAGTTGGGTTCTACCCACAGAGCCCATATAAGCATCTAGGAAGATACTAGTATCAACATCATTGTCAATTAACTTCTAAGTGTGTCCTGTGCACACAGTCAAAAAGACATATCATGGAGATTTATGCAGAATGAAATGTAAGTATGATGTAGGCATAGATTTTGCACCTCTACATGGCTCATTTGACTTAGAAATACCACAGATTCTGTCAACAGCAAGTCAGAGAACAAGTACTTCATCTAGGATTCCTGTATCTTTTCTTAAAGATCTGTTCACTGTTTCTTTCTGAGTCTTCAGATGTCTGGCATGGATGCAATATTCATGGTACAAGCAAATATTTTTCTATAGAATTTTCTGTCCCAGAGACTAATCAAAAAATACCAACTTTGTTCAGCAGCACACATTTTCTTCCAGAGTTACGAAAGGAGTTCAACAGATTATGAAAAGAATCATACATCCTGTCACTGATAAGAGCCCTTTTCTTCTAGATCATGTTTGGGATTCTATGATATCATCCCTGCTTCCAGGATAAAATTTCTAGAACATCTATGTGACCCAGAGTTCCAAGTAGAGCTTTTAAACACCTCATTTTATCTCTACATCCTTTAAGGATTTCACAAAGAATTACTAACTTAATTATCCACAGTTCCTCCTGCTCTAATTCTTAAGATATATTCTTGAGAAATATAGTTTTCTGGAATTCAGGGACTCTGCTCCTCGTCTCCAAACTAGATAAATTCTCCACTGTTCAATATTGTACCACGTGTCTACCAGGGAATTGCTAACTAAGCAAACTTTCATTGAGAGACCCTATCCCAAAATACTTGTGAGCAGATCCAGTCACCATGTTTTTATGAAGAAATAAGGAAGAGACAGTGCTGGAACGTCTCTGTTCTACAGTAACTGGCAACTGTTCATCCACCTGCAGAATGAAATCACTGGTGTATCTCTTGCACAATACCTACAAAAATTCTAATTGTATTACAGGAATTCATTCAAAACCTGTAACATTGAAAATTTGAGAAGAAAACAAATAAAGTGCCCTTGAATTAAAAATAAATTCTACAATGAAGATATCAAAATTTTCAAACCATCAACAATTGAGACTATATGAAGTGAGTTTCTTTGCAGCACAAGAAACTGTTCTCAAGGAGACCAAGCAGTAAATGGTATTGGAGAAAATCATTGCAAAGTATATCCAAGACAGTGTTGGATATCAAGAATGTATAATGAAATATACAAGCAAACACCTTATAAACAAGCTTGCCAGTCAATAAATGGTCTAATTAAATAATAAGACAGTCTCAAAAGAAGAAACACAAAGGTCAATAGATATTTTTGTCTACCCAACATATATAGCTATTAAATAAAAGTGAATTAAAAAGCATTTTAATATATCATATAATCCAATAAAAACATGAATAGTAGGTTTTTTGAAAAGAAGAACACTTATTTGCTCTTTATGACCTAAATAACTAAAGAATCTCTGAAGAAATCTGTGTGGGATGTCCTAAAAATATAAAACAGGATCACCAGCTTTATAATTTCTGGGTATATATCCAAAGGACTCTTATCCAACTACATAAATTGGATAATGTATGTTGCTATAATATTTCTACTTATGAATAAACAAATGAGGGCCAGAGTAGATATTCATAAATATTTGAATAAAAAATAAAATGCAATATATTTACACAATGAAATTTTTGTTAAAGTGTTAAAATGAATTAATGGGTTCTAATTCTTGGACTCCTTGTTTCAGCCCACAAAACTAGGTGCTTTTCTGGAGGCCAGGCTTACACTATAGACCACAGGTAAATGCCTTTTGTAAGCAATCTTACCTTGAACTACACAAAACAACCAGAAACTGCTATCTATTACCTGGACTTTATATTTAAGTTGACAATTCCAATTGCTTTCCCATAAGCCTCATCAACACCAGAAACCCAAGGTAAAACTCTGTTCTCTACACAACAGCTCACCTTCAATGTACACTCAACAGTCCTAAGGTGAACCCCTATCACTTGAGCTCCATATTTTGCTTACATCTTTATCAGAAACCCTATGTATTCCAGGAGGATACACCAAACCTATGGAACCCAGAGGCAGCATTGAGAGGGCATGTAAACTAAAAATAAAAAGATAAATAAATAAATCCCATATGAAGTACCATACTGGACCTGGAGACACAGTGGTAACCACAAGCCCAGGATTGTCAGGCAAAAGGGGAGAGAGAGAGAGAGAGAGAGAGAGAGAGAGAGAGAGAGAGAGAGAGAGAGAGAGAAACAGAGAAACAGAGAAACAGAGAAACAGAGAAACAGAGACACAAAGACACAGACAGAGACAGAAGAAATAGAAACCCAGATAAAACTTGCAAAAAATACCTACCTAGATAAACTCAGAAAAGAGCACATAAATCTATAACCTTAAACCCAGTTCACTACAGGGGAGCATAAGAACACATTTAACAGCAGCCAAGCAAGTCAGGTGGAATCAGAAGAGCAAAGCTATCCTATTAAAGGAGCTGAGAAATTAGAAAAATTACCTTAAAACTAATCTCATATGATTGATAGTTTTAAACACAAAATGGATAAAGTAATGAATGAAAAATAGCCAATCCTGTGAATGAAATTACTAAAATAGTTCAAGACCTGCAATGGAAATAAAAGCAATAAAGAAAACAGTATGTGAGAGAATACTGAAAATGGAACATCTAATTAGATCAACAGGAACTCCAATAGGAAAGTGTCACCAATAGAACACAGGAGAATGCAGAGAAAGTCAAAGGTATAGAAGAAACAATTGAAGAAATTGTTACATTGCTCAAAAAAAATTAAATCTATAAAGATACACAAAACATACAGAAAACTGTGCCACTTTGAAAAAACAAAACCTAAGAGTAATAAGAGTAGAAGAAGGAGAAGCATTTCAACTCTAGGGCACAGAACATAGTATAAACAAAATCATTGAAGAAAAATTTCCAAACCACAGACTTTACGAAGATTAACAAGAAGAAACACCCAAGTGAGAATGCTTCAATCACATTAAGAAGGGGAAGTAAATAATCATGGGAAGCAAAGGAATGGAGGGACCTGAGGGACAAGATCAGGTGTGGGTGGAGACAGGAGAAAACTCCAGGGGCATCAGGAGAATGCCTGGAGATATGCAGCTGAATGGGATGGGGACAGGGGAAACCTCTAGGAAATCCCAGAGAACTGGAAGATGAAAGTCTACCAAGACTCAATGGTGATAACCTCAACTGATATTCCCAACAGTGAGGAGATGGAAACTGAAAAGACAACCTAAAGTTGTTGTACAGGGTCCCCAGTGGAGGGAAGAAGTCACCAACCTACCTTCAAAAATTTTAACGCAAAATTGTTCCTGACTAAAGAAAATAAAGAGACAAAAGTGGAACAGGGATCGAAGGAAAGGCCATTCAGTGACTAGCCAAACTTGAGATTTATCCCATGGGCAGTCACCAAACTTGGCACTATTACTGATACCATGTTGTGCTTGAAGACAGGAGATTAGCATGACTGTCCTCTGAGAAACTCAAGCCACAGCTAACTGAGGCAAATTCAGATGTTTATGGCTAACCATTAAACTGAGGTCAGGGACCCCTAAGCAAGAGTAAGGAAAGGAATTGACAGAGCTGAAGGGGAAGACAACCCATAGGAAGACCAACAGTGTCATCTAACCTGAAACCATAAGAACTCCCAGATACTAAGCCTACAACCAAAGAAAACATATGGGCTAGCCCATGGCCCCTGGAAAACATGTAGCAGAGGACTATTTTGTCTAGTCTCAATGAGAGAGGATGAGCCTGGGAAAGAAGACTAAGAGGTGAGTGAGCTGAGTGTGGATAGGTGAGGAAGGTGAGAGGGTAGGGGGCTGTAGTGGGGAGCACTCTCTCAGAGGTAAAGAAGAGGAAGTGAAAAACTCTTGTTGGGGGAATGGAGAATGTAGGGATAATATTTGCAAGGTAAATAATTGAGACAATTAAAAATTTTTAAATAATTTCATATAATTTCTTTTGAAAGACTTCAAAAATCAGAAGGAATGGTCCTGAACAGATGTTTTTCAGATTCTAGGAGACCACAAATGTCATTCTAGGCTACCATACCCTGGAAATCTTTTAATCACCATGACAGAGAATCCAGATATTTGATAACAAAACAAAATTTAAATAATATTCCTCCAGTAATCAACACACAAAGATGATAGTGGAAGGAAAACTCCATCCCAAGTTTAACTCCACCAAATACATATATAATTGCACAGCACCAAAAAAAAGAGAAGTGAAAAACACACAAACACACACACACACACACACACACACACACACACACACTCAAATTTACTCTACCAATATTGGCATGAATGTAACAAGATTTAAAAATCACATGTCATTAATATTTCTCAACCCCAGTTGCCCAAACTGCTCAATAAAAAAGAGAATAACAATGGATTGTAAAGCAGGATTCATCATTCTGCTGCATTCAAGAAACATAACTAAATATCAATGGCGCACATTTCCCCAGAGTAAAGGGCTGGAAAAATATTTTCCATTCAAAGAAACCAAAGAACCAAATAGATGCAGCCATGCTAATATTTCCCAAAATACATTTCCATCAAAATTAATCACAAGAGATGGGAAACAACACTTCATACTCATCAGAGTAAGTATCCACCTAGATGAAATCACAATTCTGAATAGATAGAACCAAATGTAAAAACACTAACATTGTAAAAGAAACACTACTAAAGCTTAAGTTTCACATCATCCCTGAAGATTAACAGTTGGAGATTGCAACAACCAGTTCTCTCCAATTGACAGGCCACCCTGACAAACAATAAACAGAAAATTAATGGTACTAACAGAGATTGTATCTCAAGTGGACAGAAAATATAACTAAAGATCCTTTCACTGAAGCACCAAAGAACATAACTTCTTCTCAACCCCTCAGAGAAGATTCTCCAAACGTGAAGATATTTTTAGTCACAAAGCAAGCCTTAATAGATACAAGAACATTGAAATAACACATTGCATCTTATCAGATCATGATTACAGTTGGATCTCAACAACAGAAACATTAGAATAACTACAAACACATCCAAACTTAAAAACTCTCTACTAAATGACCACTAGATTAAGAAATAAATAAACACAAAAAGTAAAGACTCTCTAGAATGTAATGAAAAGGAATGTAAAACACTCCCAAACTTAGGAAACTCTGTAAAAGCAAGGTAAAGAGTAAAGTTCATAACACTAAGGACAAGCAGAAAGGAATTAATGAGAAAACAAGTTATCAACTTAAGAGGACAAAATACAAAAAACAAAACAAAACAAAACAAACCAATGAAACAAGAAGATGGTTCTTTGAAAAAAATCATGAACATACACAAAACCTTAGCCAACTAAATAAAAAGTACAGAGAGACTATCCTAATTAACAAAATTAGACATGAAAGGGGGACATAACAGACATAAAAGAAATCCGAAGAACCTTTCAGCCTTACATAAAGAAACCTTTAGCCGACTCCCCAAAAAGAGGAAATCTAAAAGCAATGTAGTATTTTCAAGATGTATACTATTTACCAAAATTAAATCAAGATCAAATAAGCAACCTAAATAAAACTTTATATATTTAGGAAAAGGAAGGAGAGAAGTCATCATGAAAGACCACACACACACACACACACACACACACACACACACACAAACACACTTCCTTAGGGCCACGTGGTATTAACATAGAAATCAACCACACTTTATTTTTTGTATATCTTTTTTTAATCTTTATTAATTGAGTATTTATTTACATTTCAATTATTATTCCCCTTCCCGGTTTCCCGGCCAATATCCCCCTAGCCCCTCCCCCTCCCCTTCCAAATGAGCTTCCCCTCCCCATCCTCTCCCCATTACCACCCTACACCCAACAATCACCTTCACTGGGGGTCCAGTCTTGGCAGGAACAAGGGCTTCCTCTTCCACTGGGGCTCTTACTACGCTATTCATTGCTACAGATGAGGATGGAGTCCAGGGTCACTCCATGTTTAGTCTTTGGGTAGTGGCTTAGTATCTGGAAGCTCTGATTGGTTGGCATTGTTGTTTATATGAGGTCTCAAGCCCCTTCAAGCATTACCAGACGTTTCTCTGATTCCTTCAATAGGGGTCCTGATCTCAGTTCAGTGGATTGCTGCTGGCATTTGTCTATGTATTTGCTGTATTCTGCACATGTCTCTCAGGAGAGATCTACATCCAGTTCCTGTCAGCCTGCATTTCTTTTTTTTTTTTTTTTTGATTTTTTTTTTATTAACTTGAGTATTTCTTATATACATTTCAAGTGTTATTCCCTTTCCCGGTTTCCGGGCAAACATCCCCCTCCCCCCTCCCCTTCCTTATGGGTGTTCCCCTCCCAACCCTCCCCCCATTGCTGCCCTCCCCCCATAGTCTAGTTCACTGGGGGTTCACTCTTAGCAGGACCCAGGGCTTCCCCTTCCACTGGTGCTCTTACTAGGATATTCATTGCTACCTATGGGGTCAGAGTCCAGGGTCAGTCCATGTATAGTCTTTAGGTAGTGGCTTAGTCCCTGGAAGCTCTGGTTGCTTGGCATTGTTGTACATATGGGGTCTCGAGCCCCTTCAAGCTCTTCCAGTTCTTTCTCTGATTCCTTCAACGGGGGTCCTATTCGCAGTTCAGTGGTTTGCTGCTGGCATTCGCCTCTGTATTTGCTGTATTCTGGCTGTATCCCTCAGGAGCGATCTACATCCGGCTCCTGTCGGTCTGCACTTCTTTGCTTCATCCATCTTGCCTAATTTCGTGGCTGTATATGTATGGGCCACATGTGGGGCAGGCTCTGAATGGGTGTTCCTTCAATCTCTGTTTTAATCTTTGCCTCTCCCTTCCCTGCCAAGGGTATTCTTTTTCCTCATTTAAAGAAGGAGTGAAGCATTCACCTTTTGATCATCCGTCTTGAGTTTCGTTTGTTCTAGGGGTCTAGGGTAATTCAAGCATTTGGGCTAATAGCCACTTATCAATGAGTGCATACCATGTATGTCTTTCTGTGATTGGGTTAGCTCACTCAGGATGATATTTTCCAGTTCCAACCATTTGCCTACGAATTTCATAAAGTCGTTGTTTTTGATAGCTGAGTAATATTCCATTGTGTAGATGTACCACATTTTCTGTATCCATTCCTCTGTTGAAGGGCATCTGGGTTCTTTCCAGTTTCTGGCTATTATAAATAAGGCTGCGATGAACATAGTGGAGCACGTGTCTCTTTTATATGTTGAGGCATCTTTTGGGTATATGCCCAAGAGAGGTATAGCTGGATCCTCAGGCAGTTCAATGTCCAATTTTCTGAGGAACCTCCAAACTGATTTCCAGAATGGTTTTACCAGTCTGCAATCCCACCAACAATGGAGGAGTGTTCCTCTTTCTCCACATCCTCGCCAGCATCTGCTGTCACCTAAGTTTTTGATCTTAGCCATTCTCACTGGTGTGAGGTGAAATCTCAGGGTTGTTTTGATTTGCATTTCCCTTATGACTAAAGATGTTGAACATTTCTTTAGGTGTTTCTCAGCCATTTGGCATTCCTCAGCTGTGATTCTTTGTTTAGCTCTGAACCCCATTTTTAATAGGGTTATTTGTCTCCCTGTGGTCTAACTTCTTGAGTTCTTTGTATATTTTGGATATAAGGCCTCTATCTGTTGTAGGATTGGTGAAGATCTTTTCCCAATCTGTTGGTTGCCGTTTTGTGCTAACCACAGTGCCCTTTGCCTTACAGAAGCTTTGCAGTTTTATGAGATCCCATTTGTCGATTCTTGATCTTAGAGCATAAGCCATTGGTGTTTTGTTCAGGAAATTTTTTCCAGTGCCCATGTGTTCCAGATGCTTCCCTAGTTTTTCTTCAATTAGTTTGAGTGTGTCTGGTTTGATGTGGAGGTCCTTGATCCACTCGGACTTAAGCTTTGTACAGGGTGATAAGGATGGATTGATCTGCATTCTTCTACATGTTGCCCTCCAGTTGAACCAGCACCATTTGCTGAAAATGCTATCTTTTTTTCATTTGATGGTTTTGGCTCCTTTGTCAAAAATCAAGTGACCATAGGTGTGTGGGTTCATTTCTGGGTCTTCAATTCTATTCCATTGGTCTATCTGTCTGTCTCTGTACCAATACCATGCAGTTTTTATCACTATTGCTCTGTAATACTGCTTGAGTTTAGGGATAGTGATTCCCCTTAAGTCCTTTTATTGTTGAGGATAACTTTAGCTATCCTGGGTTTTTTGTTATTCCAGATGAATTTGCAAATTGTTCTGTCTAACTCTTTGAAGAATTGGATTGGTATTTTGATGGGGATTGCATTGAATCTGTAGATCGCTTTTGGTAAACTGGCCATTTTTACTATATTAATCCTGCCAATCAATGAGCATGGGAGATCTTGCCATCTTCTGAGGTCTTCTTCAATTTCTTTCCTCAGTGTCTTGAAGTTCTTATTGTACAGATCTTTTACTTGCTTGGTTAAAGTCACACCGAGGTACTTTATATTATTTGGGTCTATTATGAAGGGTGTCGTTTCCCTAATTTTTTTCTCGGCTAGTTTCTCTTTTGTATAGAGGAAGGCAACTGATTTATTTGAGTTAATTTTATACCCAGGCACTTTGCTGAAGTTGTTTATCAGCTTTAGTAGTTCTCTGGTGGAACATTTGGGATCACTTAAATATACTATCATGTCATCTGCAAATAGTGATATTTTGACCTCTTCTTTTCCGATCTGTATCCCCTTGATCTCCTTTTGTTGTCTGATTGCTCTGGCTAGAACTTCAAGAACTATATTGAATAAGTAGGGAGAGAGTGGGCAGCCTTGTCTAGTCCCTGATTTTAGTGGGATTGCTTCAAGTTTCTCTCCATTTAGTTTAATGTTAGCAACTGGTTTGCTGTATATGGCTTTTACTATGTTTAGGTATGGGCCTTGAATTCCTATTCTTTCCAGGACTTTTATCATGAAGGGGTGTTGAATTTTGTCAAATGCTTTCTCAGCATCTAATGAAATGATCATGTGGTTCTGTTCTTTCAGTTTGTTTATATAATGGATCACGTTGATGGTTTTCCGTATATTAAACCATCCCTGCATGCCTGGGATGAAGCCTACTTGATCATGGTAGATGATTGTTTTGATGTGCTCTTGAATTCGGTTTGCCAGAATTTTATTGAATATTTTTGCGTCGATATTCATAAGGGAAATTGGCCTGAAGTTCTCTTTCTTTGTTGTGTCTTTGTGTGGTTTAGGTATAAGAGTAATTGTGGCTTTGTAGAAGGAATTTGGTAGTGCTCCATCTGTTTCAATTTTGTGGAATAGTTTGGATAATATTGGTATGAGGTCTTCTACGAAGGTTTGATAGAATTCTGCACTAAACCCGTCTGGACCTGGGCTCTTTTTGGTTGGGAGACCTTTAATGACTGCTTCTATTTCCTTAGGAGTTATGGGGTTGTTTAACTGGTTTATCTGTTCCTGATTTAACTTCGATACCTGGTATCTGTCTAGGAAATTGTCCATTTCCTGAAGATTTTCAAGTTTTGTTGAATATAGGTTTTTATAGTAAGATCTTATGATTTTTTGAATTTCCTCTGAATCTGTAGTTATGTCTCCCTTTTCATTTCTGATTTTGTTAATTTGGACGCACTCTCTGTGTCCTCTCGTTAGTCTGGCTAAGGGTTTATCTATCTTGTTGATTTTCTCAAAGAACCAACTTTTGGTTCTGTTGATTCTTTCTATGGTCCTTTTTGTTTCTACTTGGTTGATTTCAGCTCTGAGTTTGATTATTTCCTGCCTTCTACTCCTCCTGGGTGTATTTGCTTCTTTTTGTTCTAGAGCTTTTAGGTGTGCTGTCAAGCTGCTGACATATGCTTTTTCCTGTTTCTTTCTGCAGGCACTCAGCGCTATGAGTTTTCCTCTTAGCACTGCTTTCATTGTGTCACATAAGTTTGGGTATGTTGTACCTTCATTTTCATTAAATTCTAAAAAGTTTTTAATTTCTTTCTTTATTTCTTCCTTGACCAGGTTATCATTGAGTAGAGCATTGTTCAATTTCCACGTATATGTGGGCATTCTTCCCTTATTGTTATTGAAGACCAGTTTTAGGCCGTGGTGGTCCGATAGCACGCATGGGATTATTTCTATCTTTCTGTACCTGTTGAGTCCCGTTTTTTGACCAATTATAAGGTCAATTTTGCAGAAAGTACCATGAGGAGCTGAGAAGAAGGTATAACCTTTTGCTTTAGGATAGAATGTTCTATAAATATCTGTTAAGTCCGTTTGGCTCATGACTTCTCTTAGTCTGTCGACATCACTGTTTAATTTCTGTTTCCATGATCTGTCCATTGATGAGAGTGGGGTGTTGAAATCTCCCACTATTATTGTGTGAGGTGCAATGTGTGTTTTGAGCTTTAGTAAGGTTTCTTTTACGTATGTAGGTGCCCTTGCATTTGGGGCATAGATATTTAGGATTGAGAGTTCATCTTGGTGGATTTTTCCTTTGATGAATATGAAGTGTCCTTCCTTATCTTTTTTGATGACTTTTAGTTGGAAATTGATTTTATTTGATATTAGAATGGCTACTCCAGCTTGCTTCTTCTGACCATTTGCTTGGAAAGTTGTTTTCCAGCCTTTCACTCTGAGGTAGTGTCTGTCTTTGTCTCTGAGGTGTGTTTCCTGTAGGCAGCAGAATGCAGGGTCCTCGTTGCGTATCCAGTTTGTTAATCTATGTCTTTTTATTGGGGGGTTGAGGCCATTGATATTGAGAGATATTAAGGAATAGTGATTATTGCTTCCAGTTATATTCATATTTGGATGTGAGGTTATGTTTGTGTGATTTCATTCTCTTTGTTTTGTTGCCAAGACGATTAGTTTTTGCTTCTTCTAGGGTATAGCTTGCCTCCTTATGTTGGGCTTTACCATTTATTATCCTTTGTAGTGCTGGATTTGTAGAAAGATATTGTGTAAATTTGGTTTTGTCATGGAATATCTTGGTTCTCCATCAATGTTAATTGAGAGTTTTGCTGGATACAGTAACCTGGGCTGGCATTTGTGTTCTCTTAGGGTCTGTATGACATCAGTCCAGGATCTTCTGGCCTTCATAGTTTCTGGCGAGAAGTCTGGTGTGATTCTGATAGGTCTGCCTTTATATGTTACTTGACCTTTTTCCCTTACTGCTTTTAATATTCTTTCTTTATTTTGTGCGTTTGGTGTTTTGACAATTATGTGACGGGAGGTGTTTCTTTTCTGGTCCAATCTATTTGGAGTTCTGTAGGCTTCTTGTATGCCTATGGGTATCTCTTTTTTTAGGTTAGGGAAGTTTTCTTCTATGATTTTGTTGAAGATATTTACTGGTCCTTTGAGCTGGGAGTCTTCACTCTCTTCTATACCTATTATCCTTAGGTTTGATCTTCACATTGAGTCCTGGATTTCCTGTATGTTTTGGACCAGTATCTTTTTCCGCTTTACATTATCTTTGACAGTTGAGTCAATGATTTCTATGGAATCTTCTGCTCCTGAGATTCTCTCTTCCATCTCTTGCATTCTGTTGGTGAAGCTTGTATCTACAGCTCCTTGTCTCTTCTTTTGGTTTTCTATATCCAGGGTTGTTTCCATGTGTTCTTTCTTGATTGCTTCTATTTCCATTTTTAATTCCTTCAACTCTTTGATTTTGTTTTCCTGGAATTCTTTCAGGGATTTTTGTGACTCCTCTCTATGGGCTTCTACTTGTTTATTTATGTTTTCCTGGAATTCTTTCAGGGATTTTGTGTCTCCTCTCTATGGGCTTCTACTTGTTTATTTATGTTTTCCGGGAATTCTTTCAGGGATTTTTGTGTCTCCTCTCTATGGGCTTCTACTTGTTTATTTATGTTTTCCTGGAATTCTTTCAGGCATTTTTGCGATTCCTCTCTGTAGGCTTCTACTTGTTCTCTAAGGGAGTTCTTTACGTCTTTCTTGAAGTCCTCCAGCATCATGATCAAAAATGATTTTGAAACTGGATATTGCTTTTCTGGTGTGTTTGGATATTCCATGTTTGTTTTGATGGGAGAATTGGGCTCTGATGGAGCCATGTAGTCTTGGTTTCTGTTGCTTGTGTTCCTGTGCTTGCCTCTTGCCATCAGATTATCTCTAGTGTTACTTTGTTCTGCTATTTCTGACAGTGGCTAGACTGTCCTATAAGCCTGTGTGTCAGAAGTGCTGTAGACCTGTTTTCCTCTCTTTCAGTCAGTTATGGGGACAGAGTGTCCTGCTTTCGGGCGTGTAGTTTTTCCTCTCTACAGGTCTTCAGCTGTTCCTGTGGGCCTGTATCTTGAGTTCACCAGGCAGCTTTCTTGCAGCAGAAAATTTGGTCTTACCTGTGGTCCCGAGGCTCAAGTTCGCTCGTGGGGTGCTGCCCACGTGCTCTCTGTAGCGGCAGCAACCAGGAAGACCTGTGCCGCCGTTTCCGGGAGCTTCAGTGCACCAGGGTTCCAGATGGTCTTTGGCTTTTTCCTCTGGTGTCCGAGATGTGTGTGCAGAGAGCAGTCTCTTCTGGTTTCCCAGGCTTGTCTGCCTCCCTGAAGGTTTAGCTCTCCCTCCCACGGGATTTGGGTGCAGAGAACTGTTTATCAGGTCTGTTTCCTTCAGGTTCCGGTGGTGTCTCAGGCAGGGGTCCTGCCGCTCCTGGGCCCTCCCCCACGGGAGCCCAGAGGCCTTATACAGTTTCCTCTTGGGCCAGGGATGTGGGCAGGGGTGAGCAGTGTTGGTGGTCTCTTCCACTCTTCAGCCTCACGAGTGCCCACCTGACCAGGCGGTGAGGTCTCTCTCTCTCACGGGGTCTGGGAGCAGAGAGCTGCTGTGGGCCGGGATCCGCGGGTGTGGGACCTCTGGTAAACACAGAACGTGCCCGGTCCTAGAGGAATTCTGCTTCCGTGTGTCCCAAGCTCACCAGGCAGCTTTCTTGCAGCAGAAAAGTTGGTCTTACCTGTGGTCCCGAGGCTCAAGTTCGCTAGTGGGGTGCTGCCCTCGGGCTCTCTGCAGCAGCAGCAACCAGGAAGACCTGTGCCGCCGTTTCCGGGAGCTTCAGTGCACCAGGGTTCCAGATGGCCTTTGGCGTTTTCCTCTGGCGTCCGAGATGTGTATGCAGAGTGCAGTCTCTTCTGGTTTCCCAGGCGTGTCTGCCTCTCTGAGGGTTTAGCTCTCCCTCCCATGGGATTTGGGTGCAGAGAACTGTTTATCCAGTCTGTTTCCTTCAGGTTCAGGCGGTGTCTCAGGCAGGGGTCCTGCTGCTCCTGGGCCCTCCCCCACGGGAGCCCAGAGGCCTTATACAGTTTCCTCTTGGGCCAGGGATGTGGGCAGGGGTGAGCAGTGTTGGTGGTCTCTTCAGCTCTGCAGCCTCAGGAGTGCCCACCTGACCAGGCGGTGAGGTCTCTCTCTCTGTGTAATCCCTTTCTGATCCTTCAGTTCATTTTCTAATTCCTCCACTGGGGACTATGTTCTCAGTTCAATGGTTTGCTGCTAGGATTTGCCTCAGTATTTGACATGCTCTGTTATGCCTCTTAAGAGACAGCTATATTAGGCACAAAGATTGCTGAAGTCCTATTATCATCAAAAATACATAGCTCTGTAAATTATTGGAAATTTTGCTTTCTTAATCGAAAAGGAGACACAAACGGATATTTAAACCATTCATTTTTAATCTTTCTATATTTGTAAGCACTCAAAATTTCACAATTGTTATTTTGTAACATTAAAAAAAAGTATCATTTTGAGGGTAATAACATGTAGCAGGGTGATAAATTTTAGAAGACCAAAAAATATCAAAATACAACTGAGTTCTGTATCTGAGTGAATGACTTGTGTCTCCTGTTATTTTTTTCATTATGTTATTTATTTACTGATATTATATCCAGATTGTTGCCCTGACTCATGGTCCCCTCTTCACAACCAGGTCAGCAGGGTTGGTGAGAATTTCCTCTCACAGTGAGGCCAAACAAGGGAACCCAGTTGTAGAATAGATTCTTTTTTTTTTTTTTTTGGTCTTTAAAAAACCTTTTTATTGGTTCTGTGTGAATTTCACATCATGCATTCCAATCCCACTCATGGCCCCCTCCCTTGGTATCTGCCCTCCACCCTTGCAACCTCTCCCCACCAACAGAGAGAGAGAGAGAGAATCTCATTGTGTAAGCTGTAATGTGTCACGGTGTGTCTCACAGAATACCCTTTTGTCCACACTTCTTTGCTCACAAGTTTTGCCTATCACAGGTCGGCTTGGCAAAGGCCTCCACAAGGTAGTGGTATCTGAGCGAAGAGTCAAAGCATTTGGGGAAGAGCCTTCTGTGTAAAGGGGATAGGAAATTCTGAAGTGAGAGCCATCTTGAGGATTTTAGGAATGAAGAGACCTATGTGTGTGGGAGGAGGTGAGCACGTGGATGATCTGTAGGGAGGAGGTGGGAAAGCCCATGCTGTATGGTGCTGTAAATCAAAATAGACATTGGATTTCATCCTAAGCTATAAGGAAAGGTGCTGGAGTAACATCAAGAAGACTGTGGGAGGAAACAGGAGGGACGTCTATTTGTGTTTGCTGGGGGACGGGTGGCAACTGGAGGGTCAAGACATGGGGCTGTAAAGATGATGACCATAGATTAGATGTACCTTGATCGTGGAGTAGAACCTGTTAGTGGACTGACTGTAACATGAAAGACTAAACGATGAATCCAACATTATTCCTGGATTCTGGGCTGAGCAAGCAGGTGTATACTGGTGTTAGTTATAAAACTAGGAAGTGTTTGCTGGGACAAGGAATAACATTTTAGAAATGATCAGCATTCTCTTTGGCCTTTACCTCTGAGGCAAACCCAGGGTTAGTTCTTTTAGACTGCTGTGATGAAACAGAGGATGGGGTAGAATAGATTCTTAAGAGGGATAAAAGTTTTAGGGACAGGCCTCATTCTAGTTGTTAGGAGACTCACATGTAGACTGAGTTACACATTTGCTAAATCTGTGCTGGGACCTTGGTTCATTCCCTGTTTGGTTTTTGGCTCAGTTCTGAGATCCACCAAGAGTCAAGCTTAGTCCACTCTGTTGTCTTCCTGTGAAAATCCGAACCCCTTCAGTGCCCTCATTCTTTTCCCTACACTTAAGAATCTCCAAGCTATGTCCAGTTTTTGATTCTAGGTCTCTGCATTTGTTTCAGTCATCTGAGTGGATCTTCTCAGAGCAAAGTTATGCTAGGCTTCTTTCTGCAATCATAACAAAGTATTATTTATAGTGCTTGCTCATGGAAAGATTCTCATGTTGGCCATTCCTTGAGTCTCTGTTCCATCATTGTCCATGCATAAATTGTTGACAGCACAAACATTGGGACAAAAAATTGTAGGCTATTTTGTGTCCTTATCCCTCTACTGGCATGGGGGGGGTCCTACCTCGCTATAGCAGGTGTCTTCTTCAGGTTCCATATTTCTGTGGGGAGCCGACTTGCCTGAGACCCCAACATTGAGCTAATTAGGACAGAAAAAGAACATATGAAAGTTCACCTAAAGGACAAGCTCAGTGGAAAAAAACCCAATGTTCTAGTTAAAGTGCCAATACCAATCTGGTGGTCAGCAGTGCTCAGTAACAAGGCTTGCCAGAAGTGCTGGTACAAATCTGGTGGTCCAATACGTTTGCCAAGTGGAGGTTCCAGACCTTTTGTTGGGAGCTAGATTCATACAGACCTAGGAATCATGACCTTTTCAAAAAAGCCAGCTTCCTATAGATCCCTACAGATCTAGGGCTTGTGACCTTTTGCTAAGAGGCAATTTCCTACAGATTGTGACCTTCTGCAAGGGGCCAACTTCCTACACATCCTAGGCCAACATCCCAGAGGAGTGAGCCAACTACACTATTGGCTAGTACATCAAGGTCTCCCAGTCCCCTGAAGACTTCCTCCTCCCCCTGCCTTGCTACTGTATATAACCAGAGCCGGCTAGTATTAAACTTGTCACCTTGATGAGACTCTTGTCTTGGTGTCCTTCTTCATGTCTCTTGTCTCCCATTCTCTTCCAGGTACCCTCTGGACCCTCATTGACTGTCCTGCAGGAAGGGACATATTTCCACTGGTATTTATCTCACATAAGGTCACATGTGTTAACTCCTGGAAGCCTCTCAAATCTCAAGGCTGTGGCACATCATAGACAGAATCTCATACTGAAACACTGCTAGCTATAGATTTCCTTTCCCGTCCCTCTGTACATGCCACCAGTCTCTCTCCACATCTGACCTTGAACTTGATCGCCCTCATTCCTCTCTCCATCCCTTCTCCCTCCCAGGTCCTTTCCTCCATCTCCATTCTATGACAATTTTATTCCCCCTACTAAGTGAAATCCAAGCTCCTTGCTTGGGATTTCCTTCTTGTTTAGCTTCCTGTAGTTTATGAAGAGTGTCTTATATATCCTATACTTTATGGATAATATTCACTTGTAAATGAGTACATATCATGCATATTCTTTTAGTTCCAAGTTAACTTACTCAGGATAATATTTTCTAGTCATTTCTTTTTTCCATATGAATTTGAAGATTGTGTAGGCAAGGTCTGTAAAGAACTCCATTAGAATTTGATGGGAATTGCATTGCATCTGTAATTTGTTTTGGGTAAAATGGCTGTTTTCATTATTTTAATTCTACTGATCCATAAGCATAGTAGACATTTCCATCTTATGATATCTTCTTCAATTTCTTTCTTCAGGAACTTGATATTCTTTTGATACTGCTAAATACTTGGACAGAATTCTAACAAGATATTTTAAATTATGTGTGGCTATTGTTGTAAAGGGGTTTGTTTCCCTAATTTTTATCTCAGCCCATTTTTTCTCCATATAAATGATGACTACAAATTTCTTTAATTATTTTTTAACCAGCCACTTTACTGAAGGAGTTTATCAGCTGGAGGAAATTTCTGGAAGAATTTTGGGGTAATTTATGCATACAATCATCAGTATCAAATAGCAATACTTCAACTTCTTATGTTCAAATTTATTTCACCTTGATCTTCTTTTCTTGTTTTACTGAATAGATGGGGAAAGAGTGATCACCCTTTTATCATCCATAATTTTAGTGGAATTGGCAGATTTTTCGCTCCATTTAATCTGATGTTGGTTATTGACTTGCTGTATATTGCTTTTATTATGTTTAGAAATGTACATTTTATACTTGATAACACCAAGTATTTTAACATGAAATTGGGTTAGATTTTTTCCAAAGACTTTTTTCAATGTGTAATGAGATGATCATTTGATTTTTTTCAATTTTTTTATATAGCAGATGATGCTGATGGATTTTCATATACTCTGCATCCCTGGGATGATGCCTACTTAATATGGTGAATGATATTTTTTTTTATCCTTGGACTCAGTTTTGTGAAAATTTTATTGAGTATTTTTGCATTGTTGTTCATAACAGAAATTTGCCTGAATTTTTCTTTCTTTATTATTTGTGTGACTTAGGTATAAGGGTGATTATCATCTCATAAAATGATGTTAGCAATGTTTTTATTTTTGTTTATTTTATTCTGTTTACTGGACTAGTGTGCGAAGTATTGATACTAGTTCTTCTTTGAAAGTTGGGTAAAATTCTAGACTAAAACCATCTTCTTTTGGGATTTTTTTTTTGGTTGGGAGACTTACTAACTGCTTTCATTGCCATAAGGTTTATAGGTCTGTTTAGATAGCTTACCTGATCTTGGTTGTATTTTATTTTAATTTTCTTGTTTCTATTTTCATGTCTTCCTTTTAATTTTGTATTTTGTTAATTTGGATATAGTCTCTGTACATTTTAATTAGTTTGGCTAAGGGTTTGTCTATCTTGTTGATTTTCTGAAAACAACAAACTCTTGATTTTGTTGATTCTTTGTATTCTCTTGGGTATAGTCAATAGTTTTCAGCATGGAATTTGACTGTTTCCCAGCACCTACTTCTCCTTAGTGTATACGCTTCACTTTGTTCTAGAGTTTTCAGATGTGCTATGTCTTAGTCAGAGTTTTTAATCCTGCCCAAACATCATGACCAAGAAGCAAATTGGGAAGGAAAAGGGTTTATTTTGCTTATACTTCTGTGTTGCTGTTCATTAGCAAAGGAAGTCAGGACTGGAACTCAAGCAGGTCAGGAAGTAGGAGCTGATGCATAGGCCATGAAGGGATGTTTCTTACTGGCTTGCTTTCCCTGACTTGTTCAGCTTGCTCTCATATAGAACCCAAGACTACCATCCCAGAAATGGCACCACTCCCAATAGGCTTGTCTTTGCCACTTGATCTCTAGTTGAGAAAATGCCTTACAACTGTGTCTCATGGAGGCATTTTCTCAAATGAGGCACCTTTCTCTGTGATAACTTCAGCTTGTGTCAAGTTGGCACATAAAACCAGCCAGTACATGCTGTTAAGTTGTTAGTGTGAGGACTCTCCAATTTCTTTATGAAGGCCCATAGTGCTATGAACTTTCCTCTTAAAACTGCTTTTATTGTGGCACACATATTTGTGTATGTTGTGCCATCAGGTTTATTGAATTCTAGAAAATTTAACTTATTTTTTTATTTCCTTCCTGACAATTTATCATTTGTGTGGCAGTGGATTGTGACTCTGGACAGAAAACCTGGTAAGGTTGAATGGATTCAGCATCAGTGGCAATTCATATAATTGAGATGGTAGGAGTTTAAATACACTGCCTACTAGGTTCCTGTTCTCAAACATGTGACCACAACACCCATGGAGAGAACTATGATAATCAGTCGTGTAGGGGCAACTCCAGAAGCATTTCTACATGCAGATGTGACATCCCTATCATATCAGACCAAGTCAGTAGAAAGCATCAACCGTTATACCCCAACCCACCCAAATGTATATAAGATCCTTTCTGCAAGGAATAAAGTGTCCTTATTTCATCAAAGACCATCTGAGAGTGCCTATTTTATTGAGCTGTAACACCCGATGAGAAAAGTATTCTCTTTAAAAGCATTAATTTCTGGTAGCTACTAGACCCTACTGCAGCCAATTGCTGCTTGGTGGTCACTTCCTTAGCTCCTAGCCACCTGCTGCATACTGACATCCGCAAACAACTCTGGGGCAGCAATCTTGTCTCCTCTCTGTGCTCTGTATCCCACCACCTGCCACTGACTTTAGGGCATCTGGGGGCCTGGAAGAGACACTGCAGCCCTCGTTCCTCTAGCTCCCCCTCCTAATGCTGCAACTCTGTCAACGACGGGGTTGCTGAGGCTACCTGGAAGAGAATGGGGACATGAAGAAGGATGCCAAGACAAGAGTCTGATCAAGGCAACAGTTATATTTTTCTCCAAGGCTGAATTTATACCATAACAGGGGTAACAAAGGTAGGGGGAAGTAAGAAACATTTATGCAGGTCAGGTCAAGGACACAATATTCGTGCAGTCAGGGAATAGGCTGATATTGACAGGATGTCAGAAAGGTCACAGGTTTGTCATATCTATTAGTCAGCAGGATATCGTTTTTTCAGAAAGGTTACAGGTCATCACATTGGGCATCTTGATGTCAGATGTATTTCTCAGCAAGAGATATTATTATTCATCTTGGCCACCAGATTTGTATTAGTCTTCTGCAGCTGGCTGGGGATTTTTCATGAACACAGTCATACTTAATGCTAACCATAATAATAACATCAATAATGGAAGGCTTCAAGGGGATTGCTCCCAACACATCTCTTTGGCTTCTCCAGGCAAAGATCCCCTCAGATAGTGCCTGGTATTCAGATTGGCAATAACTGTGTAAAGGTTTCTTCAATTGACATGATTCTTTAGGCTTTCTGTTGTTTCTGCTATTGCACTCCAGCCTTAATCCATGGTGGTATTATAGAATTCAAGAGACTATTTTAGTCTTCTTGTATCTGTTGAGGCTTGCTTTGTGACACATTATATGTTTCAGTTTTCAAGATGGTTGGATTAAGGGCTGTGAAGAAGTTATATCCTATTGCAGTTGGATGAAAGATTCTGTTAATACCTTTTAAGTTTGTTTCCTTACTATTATTATTATCATCATCATCATCATCATCATCATCATCATCATCATCATTAAATTTTTTCTCTTACACTCCAGACTTTATTCTACTTCTCGTCTACTCTCCAACTGTTCTACATCCCATGCCTCCTCACCTCCCCATCTATCGGATGTTCCCACCCCACCCACCCTACCCACCCCACCCACCCTACCAGACTTCTAAACTTCATGGGGCCTCCAGACTCTTGATTGTTAGGGGTATCTTCTCTGACTGAATTCAGACCCAGCAGTCCTCTGCCTTATATGTATCAGGTCCTCATATCAGCTGGTGTATCCTGCCTGGTTGGTGATCCAATGTCTGAGAGATCTCAAGGGTCCAGGTTGAGACTGCTGGTCCTCCTACAGGGTTGCCTTCCTCTTTGGCTTCTAACTTTTCCCTAATTCAACCACAGGGGGCAGCAGCTTCTGTTCATTGGTAGGGTGCACATATCTGCACCTAACTCTTTCAGCTCCTTTTTGGATCTTAGAGAGGGCAGTCATGATAGGTCCATTTTGTGAGCACTCCATAGTCTCAGTAATAATTTGGTATTATTTTTTTCTTTCCTTTTTTCTTTTTCCTTCTCAAATCAGAGGTCAAGTTGAAACCATGTTACATACTAGTGTCTAGACAAATTCTACTTTTCCTTTTGGTATATCCAGGCACTGTTGTACACTAGGCTGGCCTAGAAGGCATTAAGCTTAGATTAGTGGGACGTTTAGCAGGATCTCAATCAGTGTGATTGCAAGAGAAATAGTCTTCTCTGGAATTTTTTTTCTTTTTTCAGGCAAGCAACTGAATTCATTGGGAGAACAAGAGAAATATAAATATCTCAAAATGGGAAGGAATGGGAAGGAATTTTGAAGCTGGTTATATAATATCGTCTGTTGATAAGGTGCAGTGAATTCTTCATTTTAATTAGGAGGCATTCCAGGTGCATGCTGGAAACATTCTTATAAGAATATAGAAAGTTTAGTATGTAATTTGGCCACCTGGCTACATGACTATTGAAGGTATGGAGGTAATGGTAATAAGGCTTACATGCCCTGGGACTTTGAGACTCAGAGCAAAGAAGAAGCACTCCTACTATTACCAATCTCAGGACAAGCTTTTCAGGTTTTGTTCTTATCTCAACATTAGTGTTGTTCTAGAGATCCTCTCTCAGTTGCTCAGCATTTATGTAGTCCACTCTTCAATTGCTTCAGGGAATACAAACTTAGCCACTTTGGAAATCAATTGAAAATTGTGGATAACTTTATCTCAAGACTAAGCTACATCATTACTGGCATGCAACTAAATGATGTTCTACACTAACACAAGGACACTTGTTCAACAGTGTTCATAGGAGGTTATTCATAAGACCCAGGATCTGGAAGCAAACTAGATGTCCCTCAACCAAAAAAAAGCAGATTTAAAAAATGATAGTGTATTTACAAAAATTAATACTACTCAGCTATTCCAAAAATGGGCCTCCTAGATTTTTCACACAAAGGGATATAACTAAACTATATTATTCTGAGTAAGATAACCCAACCCCAAAAATACACTCATGGTATATAGTCATATGTAAATGGACATTAACCACTAAGTACAAGATAAACATGTAACAATCTAGTCACAACAAGGAGGGCCTAATTATAGACACTTGGATTTTGCTATGAAATTCAAATAAAATAGACACCTGAGGAAGATGGAGGGAGAAATCTGTGTGAGAAAAGAAGTGGGGAGGGTAACAAGAAGGAAATCAAGTACAGGGAGAGAAGAAGGGTGGCTGTAAATGCTAAGAGAAAAGACATTCATGGGAGGGGCATCTCTGGACAAGCCAGAGACCTTGTTTGGAAGTCTATATGATGAGTCTAGCTGAGACTCCTAGCTGCATGTAATATAAAAGGTGCTATGACCATCTCCTCTAGCCATACAGAACTTTTAGTGGAGGGCAGGGGACACAAACCCAATCACAAAACTTTTAACAAAAGTAATTTTCCTGCCTACAAGATGGGCAGTGATAAAGATGGAACAGAGATTTCAGGGATGGCCAACTAATGACTGCCCCAATTTACATCACATGTGCATGCCCTAATTCCTGAAAATTATGAAAATGCTATGCTGTCTATTTATGAAAATGCTATGCTGCCATGCAAGAGCCCAGTTTAAACGTCATCCTATAGAAGCTTCATACAGCACCTGATCGAAACAGTTGCAGACACCCACAAGCAAGCAATAGTCATAGCTTGAGGTATTTCACTGAAGGTTGGGATAAAAGATTGAGTGAACCAAAGGAGGTTTAGGAAAGGATAAGAACACATGAAGAGTTAAGTAACCTAGCTTCATGGGTACTCATAGAGACTGAATCATCAGTCAAAAAGCATGGATGTGTTACACCTAAGTACCCACAATTTTATAGCAGATATGCAGGTTGGTTTCCAAGTGGGTTTTCTAAAAATTGAAGCAGAGGATGCCCCTGACCCTTTTGCCTCCCTTTGAATACCTTTTTCCTATCTTAGCTACCTTGTCAGGCAAAATATTAGAGGATGTAATTAGGCTTTAAACCACTTAATATAGCCTGGAGGATTGATACTGATGGTAGGTCTTTCATCTTAAAAGGAAAAGGGGAGTTGGAAATTGGGAGAGGGCACTGAGAATATGACTAGAAGGAGATGAGGGAGGTACTCGGGATCAGGATGTCAATTGAATAAATTACTAGATTAATTGAAAACGTATTTTATTACAGTTAAATTAAACAAATTAATAAAAAGAAAGAAAAGAAAAAAAGGGCAAAAAGACTTGTCCTGCCCCTAATTTAAGTAGAATGGATTTAAGTTTCTCTTCATTTAATTTGATGTTGGCTATCAGCTTGCCTTATATTAAATTTATTGTGTTTAAGTATGTGAATTGTATCCCTGATTGTATCAAGGCTTTTATAATGAAGGAGTGACGAATTTTGTCAAAAAAATTCCAGTAGCTCATGAGATGGTCATGTGTTTTTCTTTTAGTTTTTTTGATATGATAAATTATATTGTCAGATTTTGCATGTAGACCCATCCCTACATCTCTAAGATTAAATCTATTTGATCATGCTGACTGAACGTTTTTATATGTTCTTGAATTATGTTTCTATATATTATACTGAGTATTTTTTATCTTTATTAACTTGAGTATTTCTTATTTACATTTCGATTATTATTCCCTTTCCTGGTTTCAGGGCCAACATCCCCCTAACCCCTCCCCAACCTCTTCTATATGGGTGTTCCCTTCCCCACCCTCCCATTACCGCACTCCCCGCAACAATCATGTTCACTGGGGATTCAGTCTTGGCAAGACCAAGGGCTACCCCTTCCACTGGTGCTCTTACTAGGCTATTCATTGCTACCTATGAGGTTGGAGTCCAGGGACAGTCCATGTATAGTCTTTGGGTAGTGGCTTAGTCCCTGGAAGCTCTGGTTGGTTGGCATTGTTGTTTATATGGGGTCTCAAGCCCCTTCAAGCTTTTTCAGTACTTTCTCTGATTCCTTCAACGGGAGTCCAGTTCTCAGATCAGTGGTTTGCTGCTGGCATTTGCCAATGTATTTGCTGTATTCTGGCTGTGTCTCTCAGGAGAGATCTACATCCGGTTTCTGTCGGCATGCATTTCTTTGCTTCATCCATCTAACCTAATTGGGTGGCTGTATATGTATGGGCCACATGTGGGGCAGGCTCTGAATGGGTGTTCCTTCTGCCTCTGTTTTAATCTTTGCCTCCCTATTTCCTGCCAAGGGTATTCTTGTTCCCATTTTAAAGAAGGAGTGAAACATTCGCATTTTGATCATCCGTCCTGAGTTTCATGTGTTCTGTGCATCTAGAGCAATTCAAGCATTATCAATGAGTGCATACCGTGTGTGTTTTTCTGTGATTGGCTTACCTCACTCAGGATATTTTCCGGATCCATCCATTTGCCTATGAATTTCATAAACTCATTGTTTTTAATAGCTGAGTAATATTCCATTGTGTAGTTGTACCACATTTTCTGTATCCATTCCTCTGTTGAAGGGCATCTGGGTTCTTTCCAGCTTCTGGCTATTATACATAAGGCTGCTATGAACATAGTGGAGCATGTATCTTTGTTATATGTTGGGGCATCTTTTGGGTATATGCCCAAGAGAGGTATAGCTGGATCCTCAAGTAGCTCAATGTCCAATTTTCTGAGGAACCTCCAGACTGATTTCCACAAAGCTTGTACCAGTCTGCAATCCCACCAACAATGAAGGAGTGATCCTCTTTTCCCACATCCTCACCAGCATTTACTGTCACCTGAGTTTTTGATCTTAGCCATTCTCACTGGTGTGAGGTGAAATCTCAGGGTTGTTTTGATTTGCATTTCCCTTATGACTAAAGATGTTGAACATTTCCTTAGGTGTTTCTCAGCCATTTGGCATTCCTCAGCTGTGAATTCTTTGTTTAGCTCTGAACTCCATTTTTTAATACGGTTATTTGTCTCCCTGTGGTCTAACTTCTTGAGTTCTTTGTATATTTTGGATTTAAGTCCTCTATCTGTTGTAGGATTGGTAAAGATCTTTTCCCAATCTGTTGGTTGTCGTTTTTTCCTAACCACAGTGTTGTTTGCCTTACAGAAGCTTTGCAGTTTTATGAGATCCCATTTGTCTATTCTTGATCTTAGAGCATAAGCCATTGATGTTTGTTCAGGAAATTTTCGCCAGTGCCCATGTGTTCGAGATGCTTCTGCACTTTTTGTTCTATTAGTTTGAGTGTATCTGGTTTGATGTGGAGGTCCTTGATACAGTTGGACTTATATACTGAGTATTTTTACATCAATGCTCATGAGGGATATTTGTCTAACATTCTCGTTCTTGTTGTCTTTGCATGATTTAAGTATATGGGTGCCTGTGACTTTATAAAATAATTTTGTCAATGATTATTCTGTTTGGATTTTGATTAATAATTTGAGGAGTATTGATATTTTCTTATCATTTAAGGTGTGGTAGAGGGCTGGAGAGATGGCTCAGCGGTTAAGAGCACCTGACTACTCTTCCAGAGGTCCTGAGTTCAATTCCCAGCAACCACGTGGTGGCTCACAACCATCTGTAAAGAGATCAGATGCCCTCTTCTGGTGTATCTGAAGACAGCTACAGTGTACTTATATACAATAAATGAATAAATCTAAAAAAAAAAAAAAAAACTCTGGTGTTGGGGATTTAGCTCAGTGGTAGAGCACTTGCCTAGTAACCGCAAGGGCCTGGGTTTTGGTCCTCAGCTCCGAAAAAAAAAAAAAAGAAAAAAGAAAAAAAAAGGTGTGGTAGAGGCAGTCCAGACACCGCCCGGACCTGAAGGGAATCGGACAACAGTTCTCTGCACCCAAATCCCGTGGGAGGGAGAGCTAAATCTTCAAAGGGGCAGACCCGCCTGGGAAGCCAGAAGAGACTACACTATGCCAACATTTCTGACTCCAGAGAAAAACACCTAACACCATCCGGAACCCCTGTGCACCAGGACACTGGGAAAAGGCAGCACAAACCCACCTGGTTGCTACCCTCACCAAGAGCTCAAAAGCAGCCCCCCATGAGGAACTTCAACCTAGGGACCACAGGTAAGGTCAACATTTTTGCTCCAAGCGACTTGCCTGGTGGATTCAGGACACAGGCCCACAGAAACAGCTGGAGACCAGTAGACAGGAAAGACTACACGCCCAAAAGCAAAACACTCTGTTCCTATAACTGGCTGAAAGAAAACAGGAAAACAGGTCTACAGCACTCCTGACACACAGGCCAATAGGAAGGTCTAGCCACTGTCAGAAATAGCAGAACAAGGTAAACTAGAGACAACCTGATGGTGAGAGGCAGGCACAGGAACCCAAGCAACAGAAACCAAGACTACATGGCATCAGTAGAGCCCAATTCTCCCACCAAAGGAAAACACCGAATATCCAAACACACCAGAAAAGCAAGATCTAGATTTAAAATCACATTTGATCATGATGGTGGAGCACTTCAAGAAAGACATGAAGAACTCCCTTAGAGAAACGCAGGAAAACATAGCTAAACAAGTAGAAGCCTACAGAGAGGAATCACAAAAATCCGTGAAAGAATTCCAGGAAAACATAATCAAACAGGTGAAGGAGATAAAAATTGAAATAGAAACAATAAAGAAAAACCACAGGGAAACAACCCTGGATATAGAAAACCAAAGGAAGAGACAAGGAGCCATAGATACAAGCCTCACAAACAGAATACAAGAGATAGAAGAGAGAATCCCTGGAGCAGAAGATTCCATAGAAATCATTGACAGAACGGTCAAAGAAAATGTAAAACAGAAAAAGCTACTGGTCCAAAACATACAGGAAATCCAGGACTCAATGAGAAGTTCAAACCTAATGATAATAGGTATAGAAGACTGTGAAGACTTCCAGCTCAAAGGACCAGTAAACAACAACAACAAAAAAAAACTTCAACAAAATCAAAGAAAAAATTTCCCTAACCTAAAGAAAGAGATGCCATAAACATACAAGAAGCCTACAGAACTCCAAATAGATTGGACCAGAAAAGAAACTCCTCCGGTCACATAATAGTCAAAACACCAAATGCACAAAACAAAGAAAAAATATTAAAAGCAGTAAGGGAAAGATATCAAGTAACATATAAAGGCAGACCTATCAGAATCACACCATACTTCTCACCAGAGACTATGAAAGCCAGAAGATCCTGGACAGATGTCATACAGAACCTAAGAGAACACAAATCCTAGCCCAGGTTACTGTATTCTGCAAAACTCTCAATTAACATAGATGGAGAACCAATATATTCCATGACAAAACCAAATTTACACAATATCTTTCTACAAATCCAGCGCTACAAAGGATAATAAATGGTAAAGCCCAACATAAGGAGGCAAGCTACACCCTAGAAAAAGCAAGAAACTAATTGTCTTGTCAAAAAAACAAAGAGAAGAAAAGCACAGAAACATAATCTCACATCCAAATATGAATGCAACAGGAAGCAATAATCACTATTCCTTAATATCTCTCAGCATCAATGGTCTCAACTCCCCAATAAAAAGACATAGATTAACAAACAAGATACACAATGAGGACCCTGCATTCTGCTGCCTACAGGAAACACACCTCAGAGACAAAGACAGACACTACTCAATTGAAAGGCTGGAAAACAAATTTCTAAGCAAATGAAGAAGCAAGCTAGAGTATCCATTCTAATATCGAATAAAATCTATTTTCAACTAAAAGTCATCAAAAAAGATAAGGAAGGACACTTCATATTCATCACAGAAAAAATCCACCAAGATGAACTCTCAATCCTAAATATCTATGCCCCAAATACAAGGGCAACTACACACATAAAAGAAACCTTACTAAAGCTCAAAGCACACTTTGCTCCTCACACAATAATAGTAGGAGATTTCAACACCCCACTCTCATCAATGGACAGATCAAGAAACAGAAATTAAACAGAGACGTAGACAGACTAAGAGAAGTCATGAGCCAAATGGACTTAACAGATATTTATAGAACATTCTATCCTAAAGCAAGAGGATATACCTTCTTCTCAGCTCCTCATTGTACTTTCTCGAAAATTGACCATATAATTGATCATAAAATAGGTCTCAAAAGATACAGAAAGATAGAAATAATCCATGTGTCCTATCGGACCACCATGGGCTAAAGCTGGTCTTCAATAACAATAAGGGAAGAATGCCCACATGTACAATAAAGATGAACAATACTGTACTCAATGATAACCTGGTCAAGGAAGAAATAAGGAAAGAAATTAAAGACTTCTTAGAATTTAAAGAAAATGAAGGTACAACATACCATACTTATGGAACGCAATGAAAGCTGTGCTACAAGGAAAATTCATAGCTCTGAGTGCCTGCAGAAAGAAACAGCAGAGAGCATATATCAGCAGCTTGACAGCAAACCTAAAAGCTCTATAACAAAAGAAGCAAATACACCCAGGAGGAGCAGAAGGCAGTAATGAAACTCAGAGCTGAAATCAAACAAGTAGAAACAAAAAGGACCATAGAAAGAGTCAACAGAACCAAAAGTTGGTTCTTTGAGAAAATCAACAAGATAGATAAACCCTTAGCCAGACTAACGAGAGGACACAGAGAGTGTGTCCAAATTAACAAAATCAGAAATGAAAAGGGAGACATAACTACAGAATCAGAGGAAATTCAAAAAATCATCAGATCCTACTACAAAAGCCTATATTCAACAAAACTTGAAAATTTGGAGGAAATGGACAAGTTCCTAGCCAGACACCAGGTGCCAAAGTTAAATCAGGAACAGATAATCCATTTAAACAACCCCATAACTCCTAACGAAATAGAAATAGTCATTAAAGGTCTCCCAACCAAAAAGAGCCTAGGTCCAGACAGGTTCAGTTCAGAATTATATCAGACCTTCATAGAAGACATAATACCAATACTATGCAAACTATTCCACCAAATTGAAACAGATGGAGTGCGACTGAATTCCTTCTTCGAGGCCACAATTATTCTTTTACCTAAAGCACACAAAGATCCAACAAAGAAAGAGAACTTCAGACCAATTTCCCTTATGAATATCGACGCAAAACTACTCAATAAAATTCGGGCAAACCGAATCCAAGAGCACATCAAAACAAGCATTCACCACGATCAAGTAGGCTTCATCCCAGGCATGCAGGGATGGTTTAATAAACGGAAAGCCATCAACGTGATCCATTATATAAACAAACTGAAAGAACAAAACCACCTGATTATTTCATTAGATGCTGAGAAAGCATTTGACAAAATTCAACACCCCTTCATGATAAAAGTCCTGGAAAGAATAGGAATTCAAGGCCCATACCTAAACATAGTAAAAGCCATATACAGCAAACCAGTTGCTAACATTAAACTAAATGGAGAGAAACTTGAAGCAATCCCACTAAAATCAGGGACTAGACAAGGTTGCCCACTCTCTCCCTACTTATTCAATATAGTTCTTGAAGTTCTAGCCAGAGCAATCAGACAACAAAAGGAGATCAAGGGGATATAGATCGGAAAAGAAGAAGTCAAAATATCACTATTTGCAGATAACATGATAGTATATTTAAGTGATCCCAAAAGTTCCACCAGAGAACTACTAAACCTGATAAACACCTTCAGCAAATTGGCTGGGTATAAAATTAACTCAAATAAATCAGTAGCCTTCCTGTACACTAAAGAGAAACAAGCCGAGAACGAAATCAGGGAAATGACACCTTTCATAATAGTCCCAATTAATATAAAATACCCATGTGTGACTTTAACCAAGCAAGTAAAATATTTGTATGATAAGAACTTCAAGCCTCTGAAGAAAGAAAGTGAAGAAGTCCTCAGAAGTTGGAAAAATCTCCCCTGCTCTCGGATTGACAAGATTAATATTGTAAAAATGGCCATTTTTACCAAAAGCGATCTACAGATTCAATGCAATACCCATAGAAATACCATTCCAATTCTTCAGAGAGGTAGAGAGAACAATTTTCAAATTTCTGTGGAATAAGAAAAAATCCAGGATAGCTAAAACTATACTTAGCAATAAAAGGACTTCTGGGAGATTCACTATCCCTGAGTTCAAGCAGTATTACAGAGCAATAGTGGTAGAAACTGCATGGTATTGGTACAGAGTCAGACAGATAGAACAGTGAAATAGAACTGAAGACCCAGAAATGTACCCATACACCTATGGTCACCTGTTTTTGACAAAGGAGCCAAAACCATCCAATGGAAAAAAGATAGCCTTTTCAGCAAATGGTGCTGGTTCAACTGGAGGTCAACATGTAGAAGAATGCAGATTGATCCATGCTTATCACCCTGTACAAAGCTTAAATCCAAGTGGATCAAAGACCTCCACATCAAACCAGATACACTCAAACTAATAGAAGAAAAACTAGGGCAGCATCTCGAACACATGGGCACTGGAAAAAAATTTCCTGAACAAAACACCAATGGCTTATGATCTAAGAATAAGAATCGACAAATGGGATCTCATAAAACTGCAAAGGTTCCGTAAGGCAAAGGACACTGTTGTTAAGACAAAATGGCAACCAACAGATTGGGAAAAGATCTTTACAAATCCTACAACAGATAGAGGGCCTATATCCAAAGTATACAAAGAACTCAAGAAGTTAGACCACAGGGAGACAAATAATCCTATTAATAATGGGGTTCAAAGCTAAACAAAGAATTCACAGCTGAGGAATGCCGAATGGCTAAGAAACACCTAAAGAAATGTTCAACATTTTTAGTCATAAGGGAAATGCAAATCAAAACAACCCTGAGATTTCACCTCACACCAGTGAGAATGGCTAAGATCAAAAACTCAGGTGACAGCAAATGCTGGCGAGGATGTGGGAAAGAGGATCACTCCTTCATTGTTGGTGGGATTGCAGACTGGTACAAGCTTTGTGGAAATCATTCTGAAATTTCCTCAGAAAATTGGACAGTGCACTACCCGAGGACCGAGGTATACCTCTCTTGGGCATATAACCAAAAGGTGCCCCAACATATATCAAAGACACAGCTGCACTATGTTCATAGCAACCTTATTTATAATAGCCAGAAGCTGGAAAGAATCCAGATGCCCTTCAACAGAGGAATGGATACAGAAAATATGGTACAATGGAATATTATTCAGCTATCAAAAACAATGACTTCCTGAAATTCATAGGCAAATGGATGGAACTGGAAATATCATCCTGAGTGAGGTAAGACAATCACAGAAAAACACACATGGTGTGCACTCCTTAATGAGTGGCTATTAGCCCAAATACTAGAATAAAGCTAGATGCACAGAACACTTGAAACTCAAGAAGGATGACCAAAATGTGAATGCTTCACTCCTTTAAAGGGGAAAAAGAAACCCCTTGGCAGGGAATAGGGAGGCAAAGTTTAGAACAGAGGCAGAAAGAACAGCCATTCAGAGCCTGCCCCACATGTGGCCCATACATATACATCCTACCAATTAGACAAGATGGATGAAGCAAAGAAATGCAGGCTGTGGTGAGCTTGGGACACACGGCAACAGAATTCCTCTAGGACCGGGCACGTTCTGTGTTTACCGGAAGTCCCACACCCGCGGAGCAGCTCTCTCAAAATCATTTTTGATCATGATGCTGGAGGACTTCAAGAAAGACGTAAAGAACTCCCTTAGAGAACAAGTAGAAGCCTACAGAGAGGAATCGCAAAAATGCCTGAAAGAATTCCAGGAAAACATAAATAAACAAGTAGAAGCCCATAGAGAGGAGATACAAAAATCCCTGAAAGAATTCCCGGAAAACATAAATAAACAAGTAGAAGCCCATAGAGAGGAGACACAAAAATCCCTGAAAGAATTCCAGGAAAACATAAATAAACAAGTAGAAGCCCATAGAGAGGAGACACAAAAATCCCTGAAAGAATTCCAGGAAAACACAATCAAACAATTGAAGGAATTAAAAATGGAAATAGAAGCAATCAAGAAAGAACACATGGAAACAACCCTGGATATAGAAAACCAAAAGAAGAGACAAGGAGCTGTAGATACAAGCTTCACCAACAGAATGCAAGAGATGGAAGAGAGAATCTCAGGAGCAGAAGATTCCATAGAAATCATTGACTCAACTGTCAAAGATAATGTAAAGCGGAAAAAGATACTGGTCCAAAACATACAGGAAATCCAGGACTCAATGAGAAGATCAAACCTAAGGATAATAGGTATAGAAGAGAGTGAAGACTCCCAGCTCAAAGGACCAGTAAATATCTTCAACAAAATCATAGAAGAAAACTTCCCTAACCTAAAAAAAGAGATACCCATAGGCATACAAGAAGCCTACAGAACTCCAAATAGATTGGACCAGAAAAGAAACACCTCCCGTCACATAATTGTCAAAAGACCAAACACACAAAATAAAGAAAGAATATTAAAAGCAGTAAGGGAAAAAGGTCAAGTAACATATAAAGGCAGACCTATCAGTATCACACCAGACTTCTCGCCAAAAAACTATGAAGGCCAGAAGATCCTGGACTGATGTCATACAGACCCTAAGAGAACACAAATGCCAGCCCAGGTTACTGTATCCAGCAAAACTCTCAATTAACATTGATGGAGAAACCAAGATATTCCATGACAAAACCAAATTTACACAATATCTTTCTACAAATCCAGCACTACAAAGGATAATAAATGGTAAAGCCCAACATAAGGAGGCAAGCTATACCCTAGAAGAAGCAAGAAACTAATCGTCTTGGCAACAAAACAAAGAATGAAAGCACACAAACATAACCTCACATCCAAATATGAATATAACGGGAAGCAATAATTACTATTCCTTAATATCTCTCAATATCAATGGCCTCAACTCCCCAATAAAAAGATATAGATTAACAAACTGGATATGCAACGAGGACCCTGCATTCTGCTGCATACAGGAAACACACCTCAGAGACAAAGACAGACACTACCTCAGAGTGAAAGGCTGGAAAACAAGTTTCCAAGCAAATGGTCAGAAGAAGCAAGCTGGAGTAGCCATTCTAATATCAAATAAAATCAATTTCCAACTAAAAGTCATCAAAAAAGATAAGGAAGGACACTTCATATTCATCAGAGGAAAAATCCACCAAGATGAACTCTCAATCCGAAATATCTACACCTACATACATAAAAGAAACCTTACTAAAGCTCAAAACACACATTGCACCTCACACAATAATAGTGGGAGATTTCAACACCCCACTCTCATCAATGTACAGATCATGGAAACAGAAATTAAACAGTGATGTCGACAGACTAAGAGAAGTCATGAGCCAAATGGACTTAACGGATATTTATAAAACATTCTATCCTAAAGCAAAAGGATATACCTTCTTCTCAGCTCCTCATGGTACTTTCTCCAAAATTGACCATATAATTGGTCAAAAAACGGGCCTCAAGAGGTACAGAAAGATAGAAATCATCCCATGCGTGCTATCGGACCACCACGGCCTAAAACTGGTCTTCAATAACAATAAGGGAAGAATGCCCACATATACGTGGAAATTGAACAATGCTCTACTTAATGATAACCTGGTAAAGGAAGAAATAAAAAAAGAAATTAAAAACTTTTTAGAATTTAATGAAAATGAAGGTACAACATACCCAAACTTATGGGAAACAATGAAAGCTGTGCTAAGAGGAAAACTCATAGCGCTGAGTGCCTGCAGAAAGAAACAGGAAAGAGCATATGTCAGCAGCTTGACACCACACCTAAAAGCTCTAGAACAAAAAGAAGCAAATACACCCAGGAGGAGTAGAAGGCAGGAAATAATCAAACTCAGAGCTGAAATCAACCAAGTAGAAACAAAAAGGACCATATTAAGAATCAACAAAACCAAAAGTTGGTTCTTTGAGAAAATCAACAAGATAGATAAACCCTTAGCCAGAGTAACGAGAGGACGCAGAGAGTGTGTCCAAATTAACAAAATCAGAAATGAAAAGGGAGACATAACTACAGATTCAGAGGAAATTCAAAAAATCATCAGATCTTACTATAAAAACCTATATACAACAAAATTTGAAAATCTTCAGGAAATGGACAATTTCCTAGACAGATACCAGGTATCGAAGTTAAATCAGGAACAGATAAACCAGTTAAACAACCCCATAACTCCTAAGGAAATAGAAGGAGTCATTAAAGGTCTCCCAACCAAAAAGAGCCCAGGTCCAGACGGGTTTAGTGCAGAATTCTATCAAACCTTCATAGAAGACCTCATACCAATATTATCCAAACTATTCCACAAAATTGAAACAGATGGAGCACTACCGAATTCCTTCTACAAAGCCACAATTACTCTTATACCTAAACCACACAAAGACACAACAAAGAAAGAGAACTTCAGACCAATTTCCCTTATGAATATCGACGCAAAAATACTCAATAAAATTCTGGCAAACCGAATCCAAGAGCACATCAAAACAATCATCCACCATGATCAAGTAGGCTTCATCCCAGTCATGCAGGGATGGTTTAATATACGGAAAACCATCAACGTGATCCATTATATAAACAAACTGAAAGAACAGAACCACATGATCTTTTTATTAGATGCTGAGAAAGCATTTGACAAAATTCAACACCCCTTCATGATAAAAGTCCTGGAAAGAATAGGAATTCAAGGCCCATACCTAAACATAGTAAAAGCCATATACAGCAAACCAGTTGCTAACATTAAACTAAATGGAGAGAAACTTGAAGCAATCCCACTAAAATCAGGGACTAGACAAGGCTGCCCACTCTCTCCCTACTTATTCAATATAGTTCTTGAAGTTCTAGCCAGAGCAATCAGACAACAAAAGGAGATCAAGGGGATACAGATCAGAAAAGAAGAGGTCAAAATATCACTATATGCAGATGACATGATAGTATATTTAAGTGATCCCAAAAGTTCCACCAGAGAACTACTAAAGCTGATAAACAACTTCAGCAAAGTGGCTGGGTATAAAATTAACTCAAATAAATCAGTTGCCTTCCTCTATACAAAAGAGAAACAAGCCAAGAAAGAAATTAGGGAAACGACACCCTTCATAATAGACCCAAATAATATAAAGTACCTCGGTGTGACTTTAACCAAGAAAGTAAAAGATCTGTACAATAAGAACTTCAAGACACTGAGGAAAGAAATTGAAGAAGACCTCAGAAGATGGCAAGATCTCCCATGCTCATTGATTGGCAGGATTAATATAGAAAAATGGCCATTTTACCAAAAGCAATCTACAGATTCAATGCAATCCCCATCAAAATACCAATCCAATTCTTCAAAGAGTTAGACAGAACAATTTGCAAATTCATCTGGAATAACAAAAAACCCAGGATAGCTAAAGCTATCCTCAACAATAAAAGGACTTCAGGGGGAATCACTATCCCTGAACTCAAGCAGTATTACAGAGCAATAGTGATAAAAACTGCATGGTATTGGTACAGAGACAGACAGATAGACCAATGGAATAGAATTGAAGACCCAGAAATGAACCCACACACCTATGGTCACTTGATTTTTGACAAAGGAGTCAAAACCATCCAATGGAAAAAGATAGCATTTTCAGCAAATGGTGCTGGTTCAACTGGAGGGCAACATGTAGAAGAATACAGATTGATCCATCCTTATCACCCTGTACAAAGCTTAAGTTCAAGTGGATCAAGGACCTCCACATCAAAGCAGACACACTCAAACTAATAGAAGAAAAACTAGGGAAGCATCTGGAACACATGGGCACTGGAAAAAATTTCCTGAACAAAACACCAATGGCTTATGCTCTAAGATCAAGAATCGACAAATGGGATCTCATAAAACTGCAAAGCTTCTGTAAGGCAAAGGACACTGTGGTTAGGAAAAAACGGCAACCAACAGATTGGGAAAAGATCTTTACCAATCCTACAACAGATAGAGGCCTTATATCCAAAATATACAAAGAACTCAAGAAGTTAGACCGCAGGGAAACAAATAACCCTATTAAAAAATGGGGTTCAGAGCTAAACAAAGAATTCACAGCTGAGGAATGCCAAATGGCTGAGAAACACCTAAAGAAATGTTCAACATCTTTATTCATAAGGGAAATGCAAATCAAAACAACCCTGAGATTTCACCTCACACTAGTGAGAATGGCTAAGATCAAAAACTCAGGTGACAGCAGATGCTGGCGAGGATGTGGAGAAAGAGGAACACTCCTCCATTGTTGGTGGGATTGCAGACTGGTAAAACCATTCTGGAAATCAGTCTGGAGGTTCCTCAGAAAATTGGACATTGAACTGCCTGAGGATCCAGCTATACCTCTCTTGGGCATATACCCAAAAGATGCCTCAACATATAAAAGAGACACGTGCTCCACTATGTTCAACGCAGCCTTATTTATAATAGCCAGAAGATGGAAAGAACCCAGATGCCCTTCAACAGAGGAATGGATACAGAAAATGTGGTACATCTACACAATGGAATATTACTCAGCTATCAAAAACAACGAGTTTATGAAATTCGTAGGCAAATGGTTGGAACTGGAAAATATCATCCTGAGTGAGCTAACCCAATCACAGAAAGACATACATGGTATGCACTCTTTGATAAGTGGCTATTAGCCCAAATGCTTGAATTACCCTAGATCCCTAGAACAAACGAAACTCAAGACGGATGATCAAAAGGTGAATGCTTCACTCCTTCTTTAAATGAGGAAAAAGAATACCCTTGGCAGGGAAGGGAGAGGCAAAGATTAAAACAGAGACTGAAGGAACACCCATTCAGAGCCTGCCCCACATGTGGCCCATACATATACAGCCACCCAATTAGACAAGATGGATGAAGCAAAGAAGTGCAGACCGACAGGAGCCGGATGTAGATTGCTCCTGAGAGACACAGCTAGAATACAGCAAATACAGAGGTGAATGCCAGCAGCAAACCACTGAACTGAGAATAGGACCCCCGTTGTAAGAATCAGAGAAAGAACTGGAAGAGCTCGAAGGGGCTCGATACCCCATATGTACAACAATGCCAAACAACCAGAGCTTCCAGGGACTAAGCCACTACCTAAAGACTATACATGGACTGACCCTGGACTCTGACCCCATAGGTAGCAATGAATATCCTAGTAAGAGCACCAGTGGAAGGGGAAGCCCTGGGTCCTGCTAAGACTGAACGCCCAGTGAACTAGACTATGGGGGGAGGGCGGCAATGGGGGGAGGGTTGGGAGGGGAACACCCATAAGGAAGGGGAGGTGGGAGGGGGATGTTTGCCCGGATACTGGGAAAGGGAATAACACTTGAAATGTATATAAGAAATACTCAAGTTAATAAAAAAAAAAAAAGGAAGGGATTACAATCCCATAAGAACAACAATGCCAACCAACCAAAGCTCTCAGGGACTAAACCACTACCGAAATACTGTACATGGACTGACCCATGGCTCCAGCTGCATATGTAGCAGAGGATGGCCTTGTTGTGCACCAAAGGAAGGACAAGCCCTTTGTTCCTGCCAAGGTTGGACCCCCAGTGTAGGGGAATGTCAGGTAGTGGTTAGAGGGTGTGGAAGGGTAGTGGAACGCCCTTCCAGAAGAAGGGAAGGGGGAAAGGATAAGGGGCTTATGGCCCAGAAACCAGGAAAGGGAATACAATTTGAAATGTGAATAAAAAATATCAGTCAAGATCGGGTGCGACCAGTGGAAGGGAAAGCCCTTAGTTTTGTGAAGGTTGGACCCCCAGTGCAGGGGAATATGGGGAGGGAAGTAAGGGGGATGTATATGAGGAATACCCATATGGGGGAGTGGGAGGAGAGGGAATGGGGGCTTATGGACAGGAAACTGGGAAGGGGAATAACCTTTGAGATGCAAGTAAAGAAATATACAATAAAAATTAAAAAAATAAATAAAAATGTATCCAATAAAGTTTTAAAAAAAGAAAAAAATCAACAAAATTTATACTCTCTACACAAAATGCATGGATAAGGGATGGAGTAGCGACTGAGGAAATGGCCAAGCAGTAATCAACCCTACTAGAGTCCCATCTAATGTGTGAACACCAATCCCAGATACTATTAACGATACTCTGTTGTGCTTGTAGCTCTACCCAGCAGCTGACTCAGATCAAGACACCCACAGCTAAACAGTGCATAGAACTCAGAAACTCTTTAGGACACTTCAGGGAATAGAAACTCCACAGGAAGATGAACAGAGTAAACTAACCTGGATCCTTGGAGATTTCATAGACAGGACCAACAATCAAAGAACATACTGGTCTGGACATAGACCCCTGCACACATGTAGCATACCTCCAGCTTAGTCTTCATAAGGTTTTAAAAGAAGTGAAGAAGGGCAATCAAAAAGGTTTTTGCCTATCTGTAGGATATATTCTTCTAGCTGCGCTGTCTTGTCTGGCCTCTGTTGGAGATGATGCCCACACCCAAACAGAGATTTGGTATACCAGGTTGGGAGGATAGCCAAGGGGTCCTTCACTCTCTCACTGGAGAAGGAGAGGGGGTATAGCAGGAAGGACTGTGGGACTGCATGAATGGCAGGAGGGCAGTAATATGGACTTAAAGTGATTAAATATAAATAATAAATGAATAAAAAAGTCATTACACTAGACTTATTGATGTGTGGGTCTGTTTCTTTTTATTTATTTTCCTTTCATTGTATTTTAACAACTACAACATTAAGGACAATATGCATGACATGAGAAGTTCAGTATAAATGAAGCATATGATGAAGAATACAATATAGCAATTATTATGTTTAAGGATCAAAATAAGGACAAATATAATTTCCTTAAGGAAAATTGAAGAAACAAAGACGACTTAATGTAAAAACAAAAGCAATTTAAGATGTAAAAGTAGAAATAAATTCACTAAAGAAAACTTGATATGAAATAAAATCGAACTTAAAAAAATTAAGATATCAAAAAAATCATAGCTGTAATTAAAATAAAAAACTACAAGACATGCAAGAAAGAATCTAAGGTATTAAAACAGTATAGTAAAAATTGACACATCGGTCAAAAGAAATGTTAACCTGCCAAAATGTAACCAAATTTTCACAAACAATGTGATATGAAGAAATAATTTAATCTGTCAGTGCTAGAATTAGAAGAAAGTGAAGAATCACAGGTCATTGCCACAACCAAAAGAAAAAAAAGTAACAACAAAATAATAAAAACTCAACATCATAGAGACATCAATGGCTATCATGGTAAAACACCACGTGGACAGGACCAGATAAGAAAACCCATATAATATATAATCAAAATTCTAAATACAGAGAACAACAGAGTAAAAGTGGTTACTAATACCTTCAAAGAAAAATTGATGAGGAATTTATAAAAGCAGGCCCAAATAATACCTGATTTTTCACTGGAGGTTTTGAAAGTCAGAATAGACTTCATCCAAAGTTTTAGAAACTCAGATCCTAACTCAGACTAAAATACCCAACAGAACTTCCAATAACAATAGACATAGAAGATATTCCAGATAAAGTATAATTTACTGAATACCTACCTACCAGTACTGCTCTATAGATTATTTCTAGAAGGAAATCATCACTCTGAAGAGGTTAATCATGAACAGGAAGATACAAAAAATGTGCATTACCAGAAGAATAAATAAAAACAAAAGAAGGAAATTGCAAACCATAACAACAAATAACAAAAACTACATAATAAACTCTTCTCAATGAGAATTGTCAGTGTAATTTTTTCCAAAAACTCAGTAAATACACAGACTAAATACCTTATTAGAAAATTAGATTCATTTTTCTACTACATTTAAATGTCACATAACACCTACAAGGATATACACCACTTAAGTGTAAATGATATACCAAACAAAGGAAGCCAAGAATCAGGCAAGTTTACCTATTTTAATAACTGATAAAACAGAAATCAAAAATATTTTACATATTCATTCAAGGAGAAATCTCCTAAGAGGACATTATAAGTCTTAATATTTATGCACTATATAACTAGGGCACATAAGTTTATAAAAACATTAATATTGGTAAAATCACATGATGATTCTCACAAAGCAATAGTTGGTGGCTTCAACTTCCCACTCATATCAATGTGCAGGTCATTTAGAAAAAAAATAAACTGAAAGAAACCAAAGTTAAATAATATCACAAAGCAAATGTACATAGGAAATAACTATGAAACATTTCTTTCCAAAAGAACAGAATATATTTATCGTAGAAGCTGAGTGAGTAATATTAAATATTGAATACATACACAAATAAACCTTAACTTATATAAGAGTTTTAAAATATGTCCTGTATCCAATTTGACCACCATGAATTAAAGGTGGATTTTAACAAGGCAAAAACAGTTGAAGGTATTAATGTTAAGTCAAGCTGAACAAGTCATTACTTTATAAAACCTTTATCAAGACACACAACAAGAAGGAAATTGAGAAGTACTTAGAATTAGATTAGGCAAACAATATTCAAGCATCAGAGAAAACATCAAGGCAATTCCAAGAAGCAGTTCGTTATATTGAATACACAAATACAGAATGTCAAAAGATCTCATATTCATACCTTACTGAAAGCATTGCAAACTCTAGACCAATATGAAGAAATAACACATAAAATTAAAAGATAGCAAGAAATAATCAAACTAACAACTAAACAAAATGAAGTGTAAAGAAAAATAGAAAGCATCAAAGCAATGAAGAGTTGGAACACCCCTCCAAAAAAAAAATCAATATTTTCCGAACCAACTAATGGCACCATATAGTTACATCATCCCAGGACTCCACTATAACTCCAAACAACAAATAATGCCCATATTCACAATATTATTCTGAAAAATGCAAACTATAAAAAGATTTCCTTACTCTTTTTACAAGGCCTCTCTCATCCTGATACGGAAAACAATTGCACCCACTAAAACACACAAAATACAAATGAATAAAATATTGAAGTCTCCCACAAATATTGTGTGAGGTTAAATGTTTGTTTTGAGCTTTATTAACATTTGTTTACAAATGTGGATGCCCTTGCACGCACACACACACACACACACACACACACACACACACATATAAGGGGGGATGTATGGGGGAAAACACTTGTGGGGGTGTCAGAGGGCATAGGGTGCTTATGGACACGAAGCCGGGGAATTGAATAACATTTGAAATATAATAAATAAATATATCCAGTTTAAAGAAACTCAAATAATAATAAAAATTATTATAAAGAGTTGAATCAGGTGGGACTGTTAATAATCTGGCTTTGAGGCAGAAAGTCTTATCCAAGTGAAGATAAGATATGCCATGGGAGGACTATTATTCCTTTAATAGACTATTTAATTGATTCTTCCTTTAAAAAAAGAAAAAGAAAAAAGCCTATATTCTACAAAACTGGAAAATCTAGATGAAATGGATGATTTTCTGGACAGATACTATGGACAAAAGTTAAACCAAGATCAGGTAAACTATCTAAACAGTCCTGTAATTCCTAATGAGATAAAAAAAGTCATTAAAAAGGTCTGAGATCTAGGGGAAGACTTCAAGGATATGAAGGAAGGAGTGAAAGAAGCTGAAAGGGGTTGCAACCATCATTAGAAGAACAATATCAACTAACTGACCACCCACAGCTCCCAGGGACTAAACAACCAAAGAGTATACATGAAGGGATTCATGTTTCCAGCTACATGTGTAGCAGAGGATGAAATTATCTGGCATCAATGGGAGGAGACACCCTTGGTTCTGTTGAGGATTGGTGCTGCAAAGTAGGGGGATGCTAGAGCAATAAGGCAGAATGGTGAGTGGGTGAGGAAGCCCTCTCCTAGACAAACGGCAGAAGGAAGAGGGAGGTTGTGGTATACGTTTGTGGACAGGAAACCAGGAAGGGTCTATCATTTAAAATACAAATGAATAAAATGATTAAGAATAAAAGAGCAGAGAAGGAGGAAAACAAAATAAACAAAACAAAAAGCTCAGAACCAACAAAAGTCCCTGTTTAGATGACTTTAGTGCAGACTTTCAAAGAAGAGCTAATACTAATACTCCTCAAATTATTCCACAAAATATAAGTTGAAGCAATAATAATTCTTTCTATGAAGTTATAGTTACTCTGATACCTAAACCACACAAATAAACAACAAAGAAAGAAAACTTCAGGTCAATTTCACTTATGAATATTGATGCAAAAATTCTCAATAAAATTCTCACAAAGTGAATCTAGGAACACATCAAAACATCATTCAGCACAATCAAGTAGGCTTCATCCCTGAGATACAGGGATGGTTTAATATATGAAATTCATCAGCATCATAAACTATAAAACAAACTTAAGGGAAAAAGACACATGGTCATCTCATTAGATGCAGTAAAACCTTTGACAAAATACAATGCTCCTTCATTTTAAATATATTAAATATCTTGGAGACATCAGGAGTTATTGTCACATAACTAAACATAATAAAAGCCATAAATAGCAAATCAACAGTCAAAATTAGTTAAATGGAGAGAAAGTAGAAGCAATCCTAAAAATATAGGAAAAGACAAGGTTGCACACTCTCTCCCTATCTATTCAATATAGTACTCTAAGTTCTAGCTAGAGCAATTAAACCAAAAGAGGAGAAGATCCACAGGATACAAATTGAAAAGTATATAATATGATAGTCTACATAAGCTACCCCCAGTATTCCACTTATTAACTTAGTAATTTCATCTTTTACACACATAACACATTACATTTAATAATTGTAACTAACTTTTACTTTTCATTCATCAGTTGCTACAAATGTAGTCTTTTTCTAATTATGGGTTAATATGAATATATAAGATGCAATGTATCTGGATGATTAAGTATTTCTGTCATAGTTTGCAATGTCCTATGGTAGAAGTGTGATAATATTATATTGGGATCTTGTTGTAGTACTCTTCCCACACTTTTGTAGAACTGCAACACTGATATCAATACTGGTTATGCAAATTTTCACTCTCACCAGCTAGGGATATGTGTTCCCTTTTCATATCCTCCCCTATATACTTTCTCCTGTTCAATGCCACTCTTAATGGGTAGAGATGGAGGTATGAAGTTGCTTTGTTTTGCAGTTCTCTAAGAATTAAGCAGGTTAGACATTTCTTTCTGTTTTATCAGTAATTTTATCTTATTTTTATTTCTTTTTTTTTTTCTTTTCTTTTTTTCAGAGCTGGGGACCGAACCCAGGGCCTTGCGCTTGCTAGGCAAGCGCTCTACCACTGAGCTAAATCCCCAACCCTTACTTTTATTTCTAATTTGCAAAGAAAGGTTTATCCCAAGGTTTGCTTTGAGGCTACTTTGAATGGTCCAGTTTCCTTGATTTCTATTTTAGTTCATCATTTTTGTATGGAAAATTATTGACTTTTAAGCAACATTATTTTTTAATCTCTCTTTTATAAGTGTTCATCAGCTCTAGAATTTGATTTAGGTTTTATATGTTTTGTATAAAATAATATCATCTGAGAGTAAAAAAATAATTTAACTCTCTCACTTTACAGTTTATATACACTGGATCTCCCACAGTCCTCTCTCATTGCTATAGATAATATGTTGTGTTCTATATTGAGTAGATATGGAGAATAGATATCCCTAATATATTTTCATTTCACACTACAATATTCTTCACATTCTTCTATTCTTAATATTCTTAAGTTTGATCCTTTCATAATGTCCTGAATTCCCTGGACATTTTGGGTTAGGATCTTTTTGCCCTTTGCATTTTCTTTGAATGGTCTTTCAATATTTTCTATGGTATCTTCTATGCCTGAAATTCTCTCTTCTGCATCTCGTATTGTGTTGATGATTCTTCTATTGTAGCTGCTGATCTCTTTCCTTAGTTCTTCATGTCCAGGGTTTTCTACCTTTGAGTTTCCTTCATTCTATTTCCATTTTCAATTCTTTTGCTGCTTTGTTCATTTCCTTTATCTGTCTGTTTGTATTTTTCTTTATTTCTTTAAAGGATTTATTTGTTTCTTCTTTAAAGTCTTCTACCTGTTCGGCTGTGTTTTCCTGTCACTCTTTAATGGAGTTATAGATATCCTCTTTAAATGCCTCTATCATCTTTGTGAGAAGGGATTTTAGGTCATTAATTTGCTTTCAGGTGTGTTTTCACACCTAGGCATGCTGTGGTGGAAGAACTGGGTTCTGATGGTGCCAAATTGCATTGCTTTATGTCACTTATGATCCTGTGCTTGCACCTGGTCATCAGGATTATTTCTAGTGTTAACTAGGCTGGGTGTCTCTGACTAGAGCTGCTCCCTCCTGTGTCTCTGGTTATTTCAGATTTCCTGGGAGGCAGACAACCTATAGGGTGTGGGACCGTATTAGGGCAGGAGGAGGAGCAGATCAGAAAAATGTGGAGTCCATCAAGAAAGGTGGAGGGGAGACACCATGTCAACTGCTCTCTGTGGATGTCCCAGCTTGTTTGGATATTTGGGTGATATTCCCATCTGTGTCTTTGGTTACTTCATCCATTCTGGGAGGCATGTATGCTGTAGCATGTGGGTGAGTATAGGTCCACTGATCTGGCCTGGGTAGTTAAGCAGACCAGAAGCAATAATAATCTTAATGCTAACATAAACAGAACAGGTTCCAAGTAATATGATATGAACATGTCAGCAAAATAAAAGTAAGCAATGTCAAAGTATAACTTTCTATATTCCATATGTATGTGATTGAAGACTATTCCAAGTTATGAGTGAGCAGCCATAAAGAAAAGGTATAAATAAAACAATACTAGCTATTGCTGGTCATAAGTTTAGGAATCATCTGCCATGTAGGACAAAAATCAAACAAAAGATTTTAAAAAATGCTATATTCAAACATTTCAGCATTTGATATCTTGCACTCAGAATAGGGAAAGAGGAAAATTATTTTTCTGGGTTCATGGTGAATGGAATATGCTTTCCTAGGCCTTCAACTAGAATGTGAAAGCTGTACATTTCCAGACTTTCCCAGCATTGTTAAAAACAACTTCAGAATAGTGGCCATGTCTTCCATATTGAAACTTAAATTTGTGGTTTAATGTAAATATGCCAAATCTGATTCCTGGGATACTAAGTGTAGAGATCACTCTTTTCACTGACTTACCTTACAGTATTGGCTTTCTGTCTATGTCATGCTCTCAGTGACTCTATTGTACAGTGCAGTCTTTAGAATGTCCTGTGTACACACTTCTCCCTTAGATATCACTCACTAAAAATCACAAAGCATTTATACTCATCTCAATCAGTGTATGTTATAATAGCACCCATGATCTTCTGACAATTTCTGGGATATTATTAAATGTTACTTTCCAGGTACAACATGACCCCTTAGCAGAAGGAATCAGTATCTTCTAATTCATGAGAAATTTGCAGCTCATGGTGTAGAGATGAATTCAGACAATCTCAGACATATAACAGTTTTCCTCCAGATGCCTTATATTTACAGGCAAATCTTTGTGTGCTCAGGTGACAGACAGCTCCAGTTGGATATTTATGTGCAAGTCAACTAGAAGATAGGACAGTGCTTTTGGCTTAGGATTCAACAAGACTTCACTTGGACTATAGGAGTTAATTAGCATTTTGCAATGGGTTGGGATGCATATGCTCTGGTTACAGGGGTCTAATTTTTATTCTATTCTTCTTTTATGTTGTTTTTCAGCTGGGATGTTTTTCCATGACATATACTACTTTTTTGGTGTAAGTAACATTCCGGTGTCCAAAATTTAGCAGGAATGTATAATTGGAGGGTTGTAAACACTTTTCTTAGAACTTATATGGATATGCCCCCGACATACACTTACATGGATATGCCCCCCTACACACACAGAGAGAGATTCACACTCACAAATACTCACACAAACACACACACACACACACACACACACAAAAGAGAGAAAAAGAGGGTATGGGTAAGAGAGGGAGAGTTTCTCTGTTTTCTTGACCTAAATAGCTAAACCAAGTAATTGATGTAATTTGATAAACTACAGTTACACTGTTATGTGTTCTTTTTGGTTTGTGGCATTGCTTTTTTTATTCTTTACTGTTGTGTAGCACAACTTAAAAGGAATCATGAATCAATTCTGCAGGCAGAAAAGATTGTTTTAAATTCCTCCTTTGCTCTGAAAGCTCCTGGCCATGTTTCAGCCTTAGAACAACCAATAAGCCAGATTTGTACACAAACACCACAAAAGCTATTACTAAGATCTTTCCTTCAGGAAACTGTCCATACAGTTTCTCCTTCCTGAATCCAGAGTAATAAGTTTGTGTCAGGCATGACAAATTCTAGACTCATATTCATCTCAATGAAAATCTACTTAAATTCTTTTGTCCTTTATTTTTTATTTTGGAGACTCTCTGGATGAGGTTTGAATTCTCTTCCCTATAATAGAGTCATAAGTAGACGCTAATTGTACACTATATACCTGTTAAGCCTATGGATTGACCTTCTCTGGGACATGTAAACATAATCACACAGGATACAACACAGACAAGCTAACAATAGTTAAAAATTTAGAAAAGAAAATTGATGCATTGTATGTTTTGAAATTATAATGTACATATGTAATACATGTCATAATAAAATTATGACAAGCTATACAGTACCTAAGTCCATATAATATTATCTGAATGTATGATTTCATGGTTGACTGTATGGCAAAGTTCAGAGAATTTCTTGCATGGGGAACACCATGTATCCTGCTCCCAGATATGTGGTGCTGTTTGTAGTGTTTGGTAGGGTTGAAACCTCAGGAATATTTCTTTTCAAGCTTGGAATACTCATTGTTTAACTTTTTCTGATCACGTAATGTCAGAATGGCAGTAATGTCAGTTAGACTTTATGGGAATACCTTCACATATGCTTCTATCTTAATTGTTCACCCCTTCAAATTTATCACCATCCTTTCCCTGTGCCACAAGTTCATCCCCATTTATATATTCTCTCCCCTTTAACTCCCTTTTTCATTAAATAAAACAAGTCCATTTCCTGTGAGACATGTGTGTGTTTTCTGTGCACATTCAAAAAGGAGTTTCTAATACTCTACTGATACCAAGTAAAAGAACTGCCTGTGTATACCTTCTGATATAAACTCTCCAATCATATCTGTTTTCATTTCCTCATCTATTCAAACTGATGAAGTCTTCTTGACCCTTATAAGCAGGTCTACATGTACTTTTTTTTGATATTCTGATGGTCTTTTCATTTGGAGATTTATTCCATTTTCATAAATATGAAAGTCTGCAGTAACACTTGGGGAAATACAAACACAGCACAACTCATGCCTTGAAGAAACATTCCCTCACATTCAAAGCAAAGTCAGGGAAAAAGAACTGGGAAAACATGGACTGATGTGTTCAAGTCTCCTATCCACCCAGTGGTGGCACAACTGACCAGTTGTTATGACAAAAGTTGACAATCACCATGTTTATTTTCTGTCTTGTCATTCCAAGCTCACCAATTAGAATGTTATAGATAGAAAGAATAATTCTTCACTAAATGTATTTAGAAATTATCTTAAAAATCAAAATATTGTTTATAAAATCCCATAAAATAAAGCATCTTCACAGACCCTACATCCAACAGAGGGCCAATATCTAAACCACATGAAATACATTTAAAAAATAACTTAAAAAGCAAACCACATGGTTCTATTAAAAATGAGGTAAAGAGCCAAAAATTTCTCAACAAAGGTATCATTAATGTTCAGGAAACATGTAAGAAAATGTTCAACATACTTAGTCATCAGTGAAATACAAATCAAAACAACTCTGAGATTCTACTTTATACCAACCAGGGTAGCTAATGTAGATTCAAGCAATGGCAAATGCTAGTGAAAATGTGGAACAAGGTGAATGCTCCTGCATTGGTGGTGGGAGTACAAATTTGTACAACCATTTTGGAAATCAATTTGGGAGTTTCTCTGAAAATTGGCATTAGTTCTACATTAAAACCCAGCTACATAATTCCACAGCATATACCCAAAGATGTTCTATCATACCACAAGGACAGTTTCTCAAATATGTTCTTAGTAGCTTAATTTTTAATGGCCTAAATTAAAAAAAGCCCTCTTGCCTCTCAGCTGAAGAGTGAATATAGATAAAGTGGTTCATGCTCAGTGGAATACTAATCAGCTATTGAAAACAAGAACATCATGAAATTTGCAGGCAAAAGGATGGATCCTGAGTGAGGTAACTCAGACACAGAAATGGGTAAATAATAATATATTCTCTTATAAATTGATGTTTTCCATAAATTAAAAGATAACAAGGCTACAATCAATAGAACCAAAGAATATGTGTGTGTGTGTGTGTGTGTGTGTGTGTGTGTGTGTGTGTGTGTAACAAGGGCTTGAGTTAAGGAGCTTAGATGTCACACATGGAGGAACAGAAATAAGTGGGAGAGGGGATGTGAAGGGAAACAGGTAGGGAGACTGGGCTGAGAGGCTAAATTGAAATTGTTGGGGGGAGGGGGCATCTTTAGGATATTCCAGACACCTGAGATGTGGGAGACTCCTAGGAGTCTACGAGAGTGATTTTTGATAACACGTCTAGCAATGGAGAATACAGCACCAGAAATGGCTATGTTCTGTAGTCAGGCAAGACAACCATTGTGGGGATAATGATATAACCCACCACAAAACGTTTAACTCCAAACTTGTCCTGCGGGGGGAAGAAGGTGTAGGGACAAAAAAAGGAGTAGAGACTGAAATAATGGCACACCTGTGACTGTCCCAAACTGAGACTCTTCCCATAGACCAGAACCAACCCCCAACACTATTAGTGATAGTCTGTTATGATTGTAGAGAGGAGCCTAGCATAACTGTACTCTGAGCGGTTCCAACCAGCAGCTGGGTAAAACAGGTGCAGAGGCCACAACCAAACACTAGATGGAGCTTCGAAAATCTTGTGGAATTGTTGAGGGAAAGATTGAGGGACCTTGAGGGAATACAGAGGACACAGGAGGACCAAATGAGTCAACGAACCTTGATGCTCAAGGCTCAAAGAGACTGACCAAAAATCAAGAGCCCACATGAGCTGAACCTAGGCCCACAATATATGTTGCAGATGTGCAGGTTGGTCTTCATGCAGGTGCCACAAAACCTACAGCAGGGGCTGCCACTCACTCTCTTGTCTGCTTATAGATTCTGTTCCCCTAACTGGGCAGCCTTGTTTGTCTTCAATGGGAGAGGACGTGCCTATTCCTGGAGTTTATTGATGTGAAAGGGCAAATTGTTACATGGGGGTGGAGGGCACTCCTTTTTCTCAAAGGTAGAGAGAGGAGATAAGGAAGAAGAAATGTGAGGTAGAGCCTGGGATGAGAGCAGGAGAGGTGATCATGATGTAAACTGAATTAATAAATAAATTGATTAATACAAAATTAAATTAATTATATTCTCATTTTCTGTTAGTGTTTACAATGTTAGAGAAAACAACAGAACACAAATTAATCAGCATGGCAAGTCTATGGATCTTTTTGGGGGGATAGTCACATCAATGTCATGTTTACTATGAATTTCTCTTCACAGATCATACTATGACTCCAAGATATAGGTGTGAACATTACTGAGAATCATGTACCTCCTTTTGTAAGGCTTCAGGAAAAAAGAACTAGTCCAAAACTGAACAGTGTTGGGTGCCTTAGCAGTGTGATAGGTATACAGGTCTAAATTATCATTAGCCTGTTCTCTACACTTGAGTCCTCATCCTTAATTCTGCAGACCCAGCTTTTCTCTCTTCTTCATGTGACATACTTACACATCAGTGCAAAGAATGGAATGACTGTGTTTTCCTTCAGTGTCATATGCTAAGATTCCAAATTTAGTGTTTCCATGTTAAATTTGTTAAAATTCCAGCAATTTATCATGGCAAAATAGCATACTCATGAACAGAATGAATTTGGTTCGAAGGTTTGTTTTAATTTAAATTTATTGGTATTTTTTCCTTTCAATGTATTAATACAGCTACTGCTTCTCGAACTACCAATTAAAATTTTCCATCTTTATTACATTGGGTATTTCTTACTTACATTTCAAATGTTATTCCCTATCCCGGTTTCCAGGCCAACATCCCCTAACTCCTCCCCCTCCCCTTCTATATGGGTGTTCCCTTCCCCATCCACCCCCATTACCACCCTCCCCTCAATAATCCCGTCAACTGGGGGTCCAGTCTTGGCAGAACCAAGGGCTTCCCTTTCCGCTGGTGCCCTTACTAGACTATTCATTGCTACCTATGAATTTGGAGCCCAGGGTCAGTCCATATATAGTCCTTGGGTAGTGGCTTAGTCCCTGAAAGCTCTGGTTGGTTGGCACTGTTGTTCATATGGGGTCTCATATGGGGTTCTTTCAGTCCTTTCTCTGATTCCTTCAGCTGGGTCCCATTCTCAGTTCAGTGGTTTGCTGCTGGCATTTGCCTATATATTTGCCATATTCTGGCTGTGTCTCTCAGGAGAGATCTACATCCGGCTCCTGTTGGCCTGCACTTCTTTGCTTCATCCATCTTGTCTAATTGGGTGGCTGTATATGTATGGGGCAGGCTCTGAATGGGTGTTCCTTCTGTCTCTGTTTTAATCTCTGCCTCCCTATCCCCTCCTATGTGTATTCTTGTTCCCCTTTTAAAGAAGGAGTGAAGCATTAAAGGTATTTTTTGATAACTTTGTGTAGTAAATATTTTCCCTTATACTTTTTGTTATCTCATAAAAAAAAACTGCTTTCAAATTTTTATCTAGCTTTTTTTCATGACTGGCAGGTCTGGTTTTAATTTTTCTTCATCATTTTTCCCAGAGTGTTGGTTGCATGTAGTTAGAAATTTAAGGATGTAGACCACTATGTTACTATGTTTTCCCCAGCAAGAAATGAAGCATATCGTCTGCATGAAGGATTTTATTAAGTGTCTTCAAATGAATGTCTTTGCTTTTCATGGAGTGCTTTTTCCTGTGTTGGTATTTTCCCCTGGTTTTCAAAGGTAATTTAGTTGGATATAGAGACAATGACAGAGAGCTCCTTACTTTCATGTCTTGACACACAGTATCCAATATCATGATTTCAGATTCTCTGCCATAAGGTTTGTCGCAGTTTTGACAGGTTTCCCTATATGTCCTAGTCCTATTCTCTTAACTACTTTAATATTCTGTACTGTTAATGACTTTAATGTAATATTCTGGGAAGAGATGCTTTTTGCTTGTGTTTATTTGAAATTCTAAATGCCTGCTCTATATGGATGTTTAATAACTTTATTAAGATTTAGGAATTTTCATTTTTTATATTTTCTATTTGCCTGAAACCATCTGTCACCTCACACATTTGATGAGGAAACCAAGACAAGGTATTTATAATGCAGGTTGCAATTGGGAGTATTAAGAAATACTGGGATTAAAAAGGGTAGTATCACATTTCATACTGGACTTTGGTAATCCACTGGACAGAAACATCAAGCTATTTCTTAAATTTCAGTAGATCAGCCTGGAATTATTGGATCTTGTCTTCTTGTTTACTCAATTGGTTAATGTGGAAGCACTATTCTTCCCCTAAGAAATAGACAGGTTTCTCAGTTGTTAGTAAATCTAATCATTGCTGACATTTTAATACTGCTATGATCAGTGACTCTATTTGACCTTGGAAGGTAAGGGTGGTCAGACTCACCATTTGGAAATCATGGATGACCTGAGACATAACCATATGGGAAATAATTAGAGAAATAATCAGTCATTATCTTCCAATGGTAATATCAGCATTTATGTCCAGGACTACCAGAAAAGTTATGACCAGAATTGTTCATTTATCATACTACCACTTTAATCTGGTAATGATAATTAGCACAGGTTCTTCAACAGGTATCACCCCTAAATTTGGAAAAATAAACACAAGGACAGAGTACCAGACACCCAGAGGATAGACAACTGTATATTTATGTGTAGCAGATAAATTTAGGCATTGTGAATATTTGGAGAGTGTGGGCATGGTAGTACTAAGGATTAATGAATTTCTTCAATCTTCAGAATACAGTGTGTCCACAAAGCATATTCCTGAGCAATTAAAGCAGACTATGATAATAAAGAGATGGATGTGGAGTGCTAGCAATATTTTCCTTAGAAAAATTAATGAATGGTGAGGAATAGTGTCTAATAATACAATGGATTAGGCTACATTTGGGAGCCATGAGTTCGGCCCAGGAGAGATACACAAGCAACATTCACCAACACAGTTAGGTAGAACATTATTCAATAGCTGCTATGAGGACATTGAGGTCTTAACATCACAAAGACTTCTGACCTATTAACAGGAATTTACTAGAACAAAGTAAGCAAGGACAAAAACGGAACAAGTTCTCTCCATAGAAAAATTTTAGGATATAAGGTCTAAAAATTCACAGGGGTCTAGAGGATCTGTGGAATTTATAGGCAGCTCTAAAGTGAATGTAGGGTATGAGTGAAGGACGGATTACAATAGCCCAGTTGGCCCTAGGGAAATTTCGGCAATTTAGCTCCAAGGGTGGGAGGATTGGGTCAAATATCGAGTTTCAGCCTTAGTCTTAAAGACCGCGACTGTGGGAACCTTTTAGCCCAAGAATAGTAGAGGGGTGCCAGATAATTATTAGCCACATCTGCTGACCCAGTGAAGCTTGGGGAAAATTTACCTAATTGTCTCTGGTTGATGGGGTGCTGAACAATCAGTGAACAATACAGGTGAGTCTGTGCAGAGGTGATTAATAGGTTGCAAGTGGCGTTAACACTACTACAAGAGAGACTACAAAACACACACAAGACATTTATTAGAAGGGAACTTTCCAGGAGAGTGGCTACTTCTACTCAGGAAAGAATCAACAGGAAAATAAGCAGAAGGAAAAGTTTATTTTCCATTTCTTGGAGGGAAGACATTTTCGGGGTGGACATTTGTTTCTAAGGTCAGATTGGTGGAATTTCAATTACAGAGCTTGCATTTTCCTCTTTAGGGATTGGAGTGCTTTTGTACTCAGGAACTCAGGGGTTTTTTTTCTCTCCTTTATTCTCCAAAAAATTTTACCTTTAATATCTTGAAAACTTAATATCAACAATGAAATTTTTACACAATTTTTAAAGTTATTCATTGAATTTTGCAATAGTACACACTATTGAAGGTTTAAACAGAATGAAGCCTTAAATATTGTGAGACCAAACAATGTTTGCTTATTATTAACTTACTATTAATTCATTTTCACTCTTTATTAACCCACTTATCAACTCTTTTTGTATTTTAGGGGTAGCTCATTGTAATAGATTTCACTTTTTTTTTCCTATTCAAGTAATTTTTTTTGCTATTTGTAAGTAAGTTTATTATTAGAAAGTACGGAAGTTACAAAATCTTTTATAAAATATTACCTGGTCTATTTAATTTATAATTTAAGTAGGAAAATTTTAAATATTGTCAATTTGGACAAAGCAAACAACGTGAAATTTTCATATGAATTAACTTTGTAGATGAACTTGATAACTAAGTTTTCATTTTTTTTTTTTTGTCTTTAAGTGCTCTTTTTTTTTTCTTTATTAACTTGAGTATTTCTTATTTACATTTCGATTGTTATTCCCATTCCCGGTTTCCGGCCAACATCTCCTTAACCCTTCCCCTCCCCTTCTATATGGGTGTTCCCTTCCCCAACCTCCACCTATTACCATCCTCACCCCAACAATCACGTTCACTGGAGGTTCAGTCTTACCAGGACCTAGGGCTTCCACTTCCACTGGAGATCTTACTACACTATTGATTGCTACCTATGACGTTGGAGCCCAGGGTCTGTCCATGTATATTCTTTGGGTGGTGGCTTAGTCCCTGGAAGCTCTGGTTGGTTGGCATTGTTATTCATATGGGGTCTCCAGCCCCTTCAAGCTCTTCCAGTCCTTTCTCTGATTCCTAAAACAGGGGTCCCGTTCTCAGTTCAGTGGTTTGCTAATGGCATTCGCCGATGTATTTGCTGTATTCTGGCTCTGGCTCTCAGGAGAGGTCTACATCTGGTTCCTTTCGGTCTGCAATTATTTACTTCATCCACCTTGTCTAATTCGGTGGCTGTATATGTATGGGACACATGTGCGGCAGGCTCTGAATGGGTGTTCCTTCTGCCCCTGTATTAATCTTTGCCTCCCTATTCCCTCCCAAGGGTATTCTTGTTCCCCTTTTAAAGAAGGAGTGAAGCATTCGCATTTTGATCATCCATCTTGAGTTTCATGTGTTCTGTGCATCTAGAGCAATTCAAGCATTTGGGCTAATACCACTTACCAATGAGTGCATACCATGTGTGTTTTTCTGTGATTGGCTTACCTCACTCAGGATGATATTTTCCAGTCCTTTACAGCTTCTGGCTATTATAAATAAGGCTGCTATGAATATAGTAAAGCATGTGTCTTTGTTATATGTTGGGGCATCGTTTGGGTGTATGCCCAAGAGAGGTATAGCTGGGTCCTCAAGTAGTTCAATGTCCAATTTTCTAAGGAACTCCAGACTGATTTCCACAAAGCTTGTACCAGTCCGCAATCCCACCAACAATGAGGAGTGATCCTCTTTTCCCACATCCTCACCAGCATTTATTGTCACCTGAGTTTTTGATCTTAGCCATTCTCACTGGTGTGAGGTGAAATCTCAGGGTTGTTTTGATTTGCATTTCCCTTATGACTAAAGATGTTGAACATTTCTTTAGGTGTTTCTCAGCCATTTGGCATTCCTCAGCTGTGATTCTTTGTTTAGCTCTGAACCCCATTTTTAATAGGGTTATTTGTCTCCCTGTGGTCTAACTTCTTGAGTTCTTTGTATATTTTGGATATAAGGCCTCTATCTGTTGTAGGATTGGTGAAGATCTTTTCCCAATCTGTTGGTTGCCGTTTTGTGCTAACCACAGTGCCCTTTGCCTTACAGAAGCTTTGCAGTTTTATGAGATCCCATTTGTCGATTCTTGATCTTAGAGCATAAGCCATTGGTGTTTTGTTCAGGAAATTTTTTCCAGTGCCCCTGTGTTTGAGATGCTGCCCTAATTTCTCTTCTATTAGTTTGAGTGTATCTGGTTTGATATGGAGGTCCATGATCCACTTGGACTTAAGCTTTGTACAGGGTGATAAGCATGGATCGCTCTGCAATCTTCTACATGTTGACCTCCAGTTGAACCAGCACCATTTGCTGAAAATGCTATCTTTTTTCCATTGGATGGTTTTGGCTCCTTTGTCAAAAATCAAGTGACCATAGGTGTGTGGGTTCATTTCTGGGTCTTCAATTCTGTTCCATTCGTCTACCTGTCTGACTCTGTACCAAAACCATGCAGTTTTTATCACTATTGCTCTGTAATGCTGCTTCAGTTCAGGGATAGTGATTCCCCCTGAAGTCCTTTTATTGTTGAGGATAGATTTAGCTATCCAGGGTTTTTTGTTATTCCAGATGAATTTGCAAATTGTTCTGTCTAACTCTTTTAAGAATTGGATTGGTATTTTGATGGGGATCTGTAGTTTGCTTGTGGTAAAATGGACATTTTTACTATATTAATCCTGCCAATCCATGAGCATGGGAGATCTTTCCATCATCTGAGGTCTTCTTCAATTTCTTTCTTCAGAGACTTGAAGTTCTTATTGCACAGATTTTTTACTTGCTTGGTTAAAGTCACATCGAGGTATTTTATATTATTTGGGACTATTATGTGTGGTGTCTTTTCCTTTATTTCTTTCTCAGCTTGTTTCTCTTTGGTGTAGAGGAAGGCTATTGATTTATTTGAGTTAATTTTATACCCAGCCACTTTGCTGAAATTGTTTATCAGCTTTAGTAGTTCTCTGTTGGATCTTTTGGGATCACTTAAATATATTATCATATCATCTGCAATAGTGATATTTTGACTTCTTCTTTTCCAATGTGATCAACTTGATCTCCCTTTGTGGTCTGATTGCCCTGGCCAGAATTTCAAGAACTATATTGAATAAGTAGAGAGAGAGTGGCCAGCCTTGTATAGTCCCTGATTTTAATGGGATTGCTTCAAGTTTCTCTCCATTTAGTTTAATGTTAGCTACTAGTTTGCTGTATATGGCTTTTACTATGTTTAGGTATGGGCCTTGAATTCCTATTCTTTCCAGGACTTTTATCATGAAGGGGTGTTGAATTTTGTCAAATGCTTTCTCAGCATCTAATGAAATGATCATGTGGTTTTGTTCTTTCAGTTTGTTTATATAATGGATCACATTGATGGTTTTCCATATATTAAACCATCCCTGCATGCCTGGGATGAAGCCTACTTGATGATGGTGAATGATTGTTTTGATCTGCTCTTGGATTTGGTTTGCCAGAATTTATTGAGTATTTTTGTGTCGATATTCATAAGGGAAATTGGTCTGAAGTTTTCTTTCTTTGTTGGGTCTTTGTGTGCTTTAGGTAAAAGAGTAATTGTGGCTTCATAGAAGAAATTCGGTAGTGCTCCATCTGTTTCAATTTTGTGGAATAGTTTGCATAGTATTGGTTTGAGGTCTTCTATGAAGGTCTGATAGAATTCTGCGCTAAACCCGTCTGGAACTGGGCTCTTTTTGTTTGGGAGAACTTTAATGACTGCTTCTAATTCTTTAGGATTTATGAGGTTGTTTAAATGGTTTATCTGTTCCTGATTTAACATCTGTACCTGGTATCTGTCTAGGAAATTGTCCATTTCCTGCAGATTTTCAAGCTTTCTTGAAAATAGGTTTTTGTAGTAGGATCTGATGATTTTTTAATTTCCTCTGATTCTGTAGTTATGTCTCCCTTTTCATTTCTGATTTTGTTAATTTGGATGCACTCTCTGTGTCCTCCCATTAGTCTGGCTAAGGGTTTATCTATCTTGTTGATTTTCTCAAAGAACCAACTTTTGGTTCTGTTGATTCTTTCTATGGTCCTTTTTGTTTCTACTTGGTTGACTTCAGCTCTGAGTTTGATTAATTCCTTCTTTTGACACCTACGGGGTGTATTTCCTTCTTTTGTTCCAGAGCTTGTAAGCACAGTAAAACAGCAGGTGACAGGTTGTATCACAGTATGCCTCTGTTGGTTGATATAACTCTATGTCCACCAGTCTGTATGGATATGGTATTCCTAATATGTTTTGCATGGTTTCTACACTTAACAAACGTATGTTTGTTATCTTGGAAATGCACACACACACACACACACACACACACAAATAAAAAAATATGCACACATACTCACACTCCAGCTATCATAATAAAATTCTGAACAAACCAACAGACCTGTCAACTATCTTACTAAAATTTAGTACGCCTAGTTTCTTTTATCTCACCCAACCACATGAGAGAAAATGAGCTCCTTTACATTGACTGTATGTATACACATAAACATACACATAAACATACACACACACACACGTGTGTGTGTGTGTGTGTGTGTGTGTGTGTGTGTATATATATATATATATATATATATGGCAGCAGATGAAAAAGGTATATTTGGTTGGTCTGATACTGCTGCTTGTATCCTATAGGTAGACTGGCTTCTCAAGAAATGGTTGCCCTTGATGAGCATACTCAAGTAATGACATATGAATCTTCTCCTCAATTTAATTGGTGAAGAAATCGCTATGCTTATATACTGGAGGGAATATTCTGAGTTTAAAGGGAGGGTGTAGGCAGTGAGAGAGAGAGGATGGATATAGAGGAGGAAGCTGCAGCGGACTAAAACTGCACAACCAGGAAACACAGGAAACAAAAAGGGGCTTTATAGCCATGCAATAAGTAAAAAATCCTCAGATACACCCAGTCTAGGCATTGAATTTTAAATAAAATATCTGGATTACGTGTTTTATATGGGCTTATTAGAACCATGACTTCAACAACAGGAAAGTGTCTGATACGCTGGATCTGATGTTATAGGCAATTTTGACTTGTCTGGTTTGAGAGCTGAAAACTGCACTTAGTTTCTCTGAAAAAAATAGAAAGTACTCTTTAACACTAAGTCATTTTCCCACAACTGTGCTTCATTTTTTGCCCTAGCTAAAATAGGATAAAGGGGAATGAAGAGATGGCTCAGCAGTTTAGAGTTGTTCCTGATCTTGTAGAATATCCATATGTTCAAAGCCCCGTATGTGTGGCAGTTCACAACTTCCAGTAACTTGACATAAAGATAACCTCATGTACCCATCTGCCTGTTAAAAATAGCACCATAACCTCCCCCCCCACACACACCACAAATACATAATGAAAATAAATATTAAAAATGGAAATATGATGTTTATTATCTGACCAAAACATTCAGTGTAAACAAGCGTGTGAGTTCTGAAATGAGACTCAAAAGCAGAGAAAAAGTACATTTTTTCATCAATTTCTGTTTCATGGAAATAATTCTAGGCCATTTTATTAAGAAAATCCGTCAGAAATATTTGTAATAGGGAGATGTCTGTTTGCTTTACTTTTAAACTGGGATCTCGTGCCTAGGCCAACCTCAGTCTTACTATTTATCCTGGGATGATCCTGAATTTCTGGGTCATCTTAATATCTGTCTTCTGAATGATGGGGTTAAAGAAATGTTTCACGACTCCCAGTTCAAGTGGTGATAAACATTCATCCATGGTATCCAACCATATCATGTAAAAATTTCTAAGAATTCTACCACGTTTATCACATCCCAAGACAAAACATCCACATTCTATGTAGAATATCTTCACAAGGCTTACTTTTAAATTTGAATTTCTCCCCTCCTTTTTTATGTTGTCTCTCATTGCCTCTTTTTTCTTGCTCTCTTTTTAACTACTCACTGCATCATTCTCAGGTCTCAGGATTATCTGCTTGATTGTTTTATCCAGTTCATCTTTTGTAACAAGATTGTTTCTTTTCCATAAAGAATATTATGGGCTACTAGCTAAGAGAGATCAAAATCATTTCACAGCTTAGGGACACATAGAATCCTGTCTTCTACATAAAATAGTGTTAAATATTCCTATTAGGTCCTGGAATGCTAGATTAAATGGCACTGTCAATTACCATATTTTTGCCCTTTTTTTGAGATTCATTTTATGTTTCCATTTGACATTGTTATCAGCAGTCAGATAAGAGAGTTAGAATCTTTATCACATTCCATTGTCTGGGATATGCTGAGTTTTTGTATTTATAACTTTTCGAGGAGCACCTAGCACATAAAAGATGCTATGTAAAATTTCTGCTTGTTTCACACTTTTTAATAATTTTGGGACTCAGTAATGCTGTCTTGAGGAATGTTTCATGAGTAGAATGAATATTTGAAAATGGATGTCAGAATTTTTTATCATCCTAGACTCTGCCATGACAAGAAGCAATGTATAGCTGGGAAGAACCACCCTTAAAATATCTCAGAAGATTATCCTATAACACGCAAAATTCCTCCCCATTACTCAATGTTCTTTTAGTTTCAGAAAACAAATTTCTAAACTGGGAGAATTTCTGTTGTTTGTAAGCCAGTTACTGTAATACTTAGATGAGGTGGCCAAACATCATAAAGGTACAGTCTTTGATATTTAATATAATATACTATGCCAGAAGACTCTGAACTCATACATTACATGTCACTCTTTTCTGTAACAGTCAAGTCCAAATGTGAAAGCCAGAAACATTGCTTTTATTGTTTATTGGATATAACAAATCTTTCATTCATTAATTACTTAGTTATTCATTTATGTCTTATTGTGTGAGAGACACACATATGGAAAGAGAGGGGATGAAAAGGGAGAAGGAGAGAGGGAGGGGAAGGGAGAGGGATGGAGACCAGACAGAGAGAGAAACAAAGACATAGAAAGACAAAATTGGTGTGGGTAACGCATACTGTGCATAGAATGGTGTCAAAGGGTGATTTTTGGAGGCAGTTCTCTCTTTACACCTTTATGTGTGTACTACCTTTCTAATACTAAAAATCTATTAGTGATAGCAAGAAATAAATATAGCAAGCCAAGCTATGATAGCATACAGTATATGAAATCAAAAAATTCTTTTTGTTGGAACATTTTACATGTGTGTGAATTGTTCTACATTATACTGTATTAATATATGAAATTGCATTAGAAAATGATAAATGGGAACAAGGTGGCACTTGTTAGTTAAACACTTCTGGTAATTATGGTGTTAATTATGTATTAATGTCTTTCATTTTGAGATTATAATGTAAACATCATTTAAACTTTCCACTTCTTAACTCCAAAACATTTGACATTACCAAATGTTGTTTTTAAATATCATGTCTCTATTTTCATTGTTATTACATTATATATATATATATATGTATATATATATATATATATATATATATATATTCCCAATTACAACCTGCTAACCTGCTCAATCTATATATTGTGGGTTGAATATGTGCTTTCTGGACTGAACAATTTGGTACTGAAAAAAAAATTTAAAGTGTCCTTCCTGGGAAGAATAATTTTTGCAGCTCTTAGCATTTCTTAGTTGCCCTTAATGGCTTTCCACATTAACACAAGCATCTCTACTGGCACCATTCTGATTCAATTCATTTTTATTAAATATGTTGTAGATTGGTAATTGTAATTAAAAGATTTCTGATTACCTGTGTTATAAAGCCACCAGTTTATTTGTTTTTTAATACAAGGGGGAAGAATTGTAGCAAAGATATGAGATTAGAGAAAATAAAGAAAGGGTGTTTTAAAACTGAAAGTGATCTCCAGAAAAGGAGTGGTTGTGTTAGGAGCAGAGACAGTTCACTCAAAATGCACACTGCTGGTTTGTGTTACTGTGTTTCCTTATAGATCAGTTACACAGCACCAAACTCTCCCATATCGTGGTATTGTGCTCTTTATTTGGACATCTTTCACTTGTTGCATATAGGGCAAATATCCCAGTCTTATTCTGCCAAGTAATCTCTTTGATATATTAATCTCGATGTCAGAAGCAATGGACAAACACTGATTACTGAATTAAAATTCCTGGTTTTCTCTGCTGGTTTCTTATATAACCCTGCCCTGAGCATATATCACTGTTGTTTGGGAATTCTCACATTCAAAAAGAGAATGCATCTGTCTTACCCAAAAGCTAATCTGATAATGGTATAAGCCTGATTAAGATTTTTTTCCAGGTGGTCTTATCTTGTCTCAAATTGATAAGAAACTAGCCAGCACAGAGTTTAAAGCCTGAACACCACACAAGAATTTGCTCAACTACTGACAACACCATAGGTTTAAAAAATAAAAGAAATTCTCTCTCTCTCTCTCTCTCTCTCTCTCTCTCTCTCTCTCTCTCTGTGTGTGTGTGTGTGTGTGTGTGTGTGTGGTGAGTGTGTGTGCACGCGCGCACGCACGTTTGTGCGTTTGATAATCTTAATACTTTGTGTCTCTCCAAACTTATCCTATAGTAAGTGTATCAGTGACAATAAGGATTACCAGCTAGAACATTATATCATATAAAGTATTGTGTTATTTGATTTCTACATGATGAGTTTTGCCTGGAGAATTCTATTAAGGTCCTCCTCATACAAAAAATGTATTGTTAATTGAAATTGGAATCTCCTGAAATCCTCTCTCTCCCTACCTCTCTCTCTCTCTCTCTATATATATATATATATATGTACATATATATATATATATATATATATATATATATATATATATATATATATATATACCTGTACAACTACACAAAATCCTTGCAATCTAGACATAGTCTTTATTTGTGAATACACACAGCTGTCTTCTTACCTCCCTTATGACCACTGCTTTTCAAATATTTCTTTAAAAAAATATTGCTTGCTTTTCAAATATTTCTTTAAAACAAAAATATTACTTGCTGTTGTGAATCTTCTCATTTAATAATCCCATGTAAGCAGATTCTTATCTGACACAATATGAATCAAGGTAGTTATAAGAATGTACAATTAGGAGACTGCAGAGCAGAAGAGACCACCAACACTGCCGACCCCTGCCCACATCCCTGGCCCCAGAGGAAACTATATGCTGCCTCTGGGTTCCTGGAGATAAGGGCCAAGAGCAGCAGGTCCCCTGTGTCTGAGACACCTCCGGAACCTGAACGGACCAACCAGATAAACAGTTCTCTGCACCCAAATCCTGTGGGAGGGAGAACTAAACCTTCAGAGAGGCAGACACACCTGGGAAACCAGAAGAGACTACACTCTGCCCATATTACTGATTTCAGAGGAAAACACCAAACGCCATCTGGAACCCTGGTGCACAGAAGCTCCCAGAAAGGGCGGTACATATCTTCCTGGTTGCTGCCCCCACGAAGAGCTCATAAGCAACACCCCATGAGCAAACCTGACCTCAGGACCACAGGTAAGACAAACCTTCCTGCTCCAAGCGACCTGCCTGGTGAACTCAGGACACACAGAGGCAAAATTCCTCTAGGACCGGACACTTCTGGTTTTTACCAGGATTCCCAAACACTTGGATCCCTGCCCACAGCAGCTCACTGCTCCCAAACCCTGTGGGAGAGAGAGCTCACCGCCCTGACAGGTGGGCACTCCTGAGACTGCAAAGCAGAAGAGACCATCAACACTGCACAACCCTGCCCACATCCCTGGCCCAAGAGGAAACTGTATATGGCCTCTGGGTTCCTGGAGATAAAAGCCAGGAGGAGCAGGTCCCCTGCGTCTGAGACACCACCCGAACCTGAAGGGACCGAACAGATAAACAGTTCTCTGCACCCAAATCCTGTGGGAAGGAGAGCTAAACCTTCAAAGAGGCAGACATGCCTGGGAAACCAGAAGAGACTACACTCTGCACACATTACTGATTCCAGAGGAAAACACCAAACACCATCTGGAACCCTGGTACACGGAAGCTCCCGGAAACGGCGGTGAGATCTTCCTGGTTGCTACAGCCTCGGAGAACTCAAAAGCAACACCCCACGAGCAAACTTGAACCTCGGGACCACAGGTAAGACAAACCTTCCTGCTCCAAGTGACCTGCCTGGTGAACTCAAGACACAGGCCCACAGGAACAGCTAAAGACCTGTAGATAGGAAAAACTACATGCCCGAAAGCAGAACTCTCTGTTCCCAAAACTGGCTGAAAGAAAACAGGAAAACAGGTCTACAGCACTGCTGACACATAGGCTTATAGGACAGTCTAGCCACTGTCAGGAATAGCAGAACAAAGTAACACTAGAGATAGTCTGATGGCAAGAGGCAAGCTCAGGAACCGAAACAACAGAAACCAAGACTACATGGCATCATTGGACCCCAATTCTCCCAACAAAGCAAACACGGAATATCCAAACACACCAGAAAAGCAAGATCTAGTTTCAAAATCATATTTGATCATGATGCTGGAGGACTTCAAGAAAGACATGAAGAACTCTCTTAGAGAAACACAGGAAAAAATAAATAAACAAGTGGAAGCCTACAGAGAGGAATCACAAAAATCCCTGAAAGAATTCCAGGAAACACAATCAAACAGTTGAAAGAATTAAAAATGGAAATAGAAGCAATCAAGAAAGAACACATGGAAACAAACCTGGATATAGAAAACCAAAAGGAGAGACAAGGAGCTGTAGATATAAACTTCACCAACAGAATACAAGATATAGAAGAGAGAATCTCAGGAGCAGAAGATTCCATAGAAATCATCGACCCAACTGTCAAGGATAATGTAAACCAGAAAAAGCTACTGGTCCAAAACATACAGGAAATCCAGGACTCAATTAGAACATCAAACCTAAGGATAATAGGTATAGAAGAGAGTGATGACTCCCAACTCAAAGGACCAGTAAACATCTTCAACAAAATCATAGAAGAAAACTTCCCTAACCTAAAGAAAGAGATATCCATAAGCATACAAGAAGCCTACAGAACTCCAAATAAATTGGACCAGAAAAGAAACACCTCCTGTCACATAATAGTCAAAACACCAAATGCACAAAATAAAGAAAGAATATTAAAAGCAGTAAGGGAAAAAGTTCAAGTGACATATAAAGTCAGACCTATCAGAATCACACCAGACTTTTCGCCAGAAACTATGAAAGACAGGAGATCCTGGACAGATGTAATACAGACCCTAAGAGAACACAAATGCGGGCCCAGGTTACTGTATCCTGCAAAACTCTAAATTAACATAGATGGAGAAATCAAGATATTCCATGACAAAACCAAATTTACAAATATCTTTCTACAAATCCAGCAATGCAAAGGATAATAAATGGTAAAGCCCAACATAAGGAGGCAAGCTACACCCTAGAAAAAGCAAGAAACTAATCGTCTAGGCAACAAAACAAAGAGAAGAAAAGCACACAAACATAACCTCACATCCAAATATGAATATAACAGGAAGCAATAATCACTATTCCTTAATATCTCTCAATATCAATGGCCTCAACTCCCCAATAAAAAGACATAGATTACCAAACTGGATACGCAACGAGGACCCTGCATTCTGCTGCCTACAGGAAACACACCTCAGAGACAAAGACAGACACTACCTCAGAGTGAAATGCTGGAAAACAACTTTCCAAGCAAATGGTCGGAAGAAGCAAGCTGGAGTAGCCATTCTAATATCAAATAAAGTCAATTTTCAACTAAAAGTCATCAAAAAAGATAAGGAAGGACACTTCATGTTCATCAAAGGAAAAATCCACCACGATGAACTCTCAATCCTAAATATCTATGCCCCAAATACAAGGGCACCTACATACGTAAAAGAAACCTTACTAAAGCTCAAAACACACATTGCCCCTCACACAATAATAGTAGGAGATTTCAACACCCCACACTCAACAATGGACAGATCATAGAAACAGAAATTAAACAGAGACAAAGACAGACTAAGAGAAGTCATGAACCAAATGGACTTACCAGATATTTATAGAACATTCTATCCTAAAGCAAAAGGATATACATTCTTCTCAGAACCTCATTGTACTTTCTCCAAAATTGACCAAATAATTGGTCAAAAAACGGGCCTCAACAGGTACAGAAACATAGAAATAATCCCATGCATGCTATCAGACTACCACGGCCTAAAGCTGGTCTTCAATAACAATAAGGGAAGAACGTCCACATATACGTGGAAGTTGAACAATGCTCTACTCAACGATAACCTGGTCAAGGAAGAAATAAGGAAGGAAAATAAAGACTTCTTAGAATTTAATGAAAATGAAGGTGCAACATACACAAACTTATGGGACACACCGTAAGTTGTGCTAAGAGGAAAACTCATAGCTCTGAGTGCCTGCAGAAAGAAACAGGAAAGAGCATATGTCAGCAGCTTGACAGCACACCTAAAAGCTCTAGAACAAAAAGAAGCAAATACACCCAGGAGGAGTAGAAGGCAGGAAATAATCAAACTCTGAGACAAAATCAACCAAGTAGAAACAAAAAGGACAACAGAAAGAATCAACAGAACCAAAAGGTGGTTCTTTGAGAAAATCAACAAGATAGATAAACCTTTAGCCAGACTAATGGGAGGACACAGAGAGTGTGTCCAAATTAACAAAATCAAAAATGAAAAGGGAGACATACCTACAAAATCAGAGGAAATTCAAAAAATCATCAGATCTTAGTATAAAAGCCTATATTCAACAAAACTTGAAAATCTGCAGGAAATGGACAATTTCCTAGACAGATACCAGGTACTGAAGTTAAATCAGGGACAGATAAACCAGTCAAACAACCCCATAACTCCTAAAGAAATAGAAGCAGTCATTAAAGGTCTACCAACAAAAAGAGCCCAGGTCCACTTAGGGTTAGTGCAGAATTCTATCAGACCTTCATAGAAGACCTCATACCAATACTATCCAAACTATTCAACAAAATTGAAACAGTTGTAGCACTACCGAATTCCTTCTATGAAGCCACAATTACTCTTATATCTAAACCACACAAAGACCCAACAAAGAAAGAGAACTTGGCAAGCTATACCCTAGAAGAAGCAAGAAACTAATCGTCTTGGCAACAAAACAAAGAGAATGAAAGCACACAAACATAACCTCACATCCAAATATGAATATAACTGGAAGCAATAATCACTATTCCTTAATATCTCTCAATATCAATGGCCTCAACTCCCCAATAAAAAGACATAGATTAACAAACTGGATACGCAACGAGGACCCTGCATTCTGCTGCCTACAGGAAACACACCTCAGAGACAAAGACAGACACTACCTCAGAGTGAAAGGCTGGAAAACAACTTTCCAAGCAAATGGTCAGAAGAAGCAAGCTGGAGTAGCCATTCTAATATCAAATAAAATCAATTTCCAACTAAAAGTCATCAAAAAAGATAAGGAAGGACACTTCATGTTCATCAAAGGAAAAATCCACCAAGATGAACTCTCAATCCTAAATATCTATGCCCCAAATACAAGGGCACCTACATATGTAAAAGAAACCTTACTAAAGCTCAAAACACACATTGCACCTCACACAATAATAGTGGGAGATTTCAACACCCCACTCTCATCAATGGACAGATCATGGAAACAGAAATTAAACAGTGATGTCGACAGACTAAGAGAAGTCATGAGCCAAATGGACTTAACAGATATTTATAGAACATTCTATCCTAAAGCAAAAGGATATACCTTATTCTCAGCTCCTCATGGTACTTTCTCCAAAATTGACCATATAATTGGTCAAAAAACGGGCCTCAACAGGTACAGAAAGATAGAAATAATCCCAAGCGTGCTATCGGACCACCACGGCCTAAAACTGGTCTTCAATAACAATCAGGGAAGAATGCCCACATATACGTGGAAATTGAACAATGCTCTACTCAATGATAACCTGGCCAAGGAAGAAATAAAGAAAGAAATTAAAAACTTTTTAGAATTTAATGAAAATGAAGATACAACATACCCAAACTTATGGGACACAATGAAAGCTGTGCTAAGAGGAAAACTCATAGCGCTGAGTGCCTGCAGAAAGAAACAAGAAAGAGCATATGTCAGCAGCTTGACAGCACACCTAAAAGCTCTAGAACAAAAAGAAGCAAATACACCCAGGAGGAGTAGAAGGCAGGAAATAATCAAACTCAGAGCTGAAATCAACCAAGTAGAAACAAAAAGGACCATAGAAAGAATCAACAGAACCAAAAGTTGGTTCTTTGAGAAAATCAACAAGATAGATAAACCCTTAGCCAGACTAACGAGAGGACACAGAGAGTGCGTCCAAATTAACAAAATCAGAAATGAAAAGGGAGACATAACTACAGATTCAGAGGATATTCAAAAAATCATCAGATCTTACTATAAAAACCTATATTCAACAAAACTTGAAAATCTTCAGGAAATGGACAATTTCCTAGACAGATACCAGGTATCGAAGTTAAATCAGGAAGAGATAAAGCAGTTAAACAACCCCATAACTCCTAAGGAAATAGAAGCAGTCATTAAAGGTCTCCCAACCAAAAAGAGCCCAGGTCCAGACGGGTTTAGTGCAGAATTCTATCAAACCTTCATAGAAGACCTCATACCAATATTATCCAAACTATTCCACAAAATTGAAACAGATGAAGCACTACCGAATTCCTTCTACGAAGCCACAATTACTCTTATACCTAAACCACACAAAGACACAACAAAGAAAGAGAACTTCAGACCAATTTCCCTTATGAATATCGACGCAAAAATACTCAATAAAATTCTGGCAAACCGAATTCAAGAGCACATCAAAACAATCATCCACCATGATCAAGTAGGCTTCATCCCATGCATGCAGGGATGGATTAATATACGGAAAACCATCAACGTGATCCATCATATAAACAAACTGAAAGAACAGAACCACATGATCATTTCATTAGATGCTGAGAAAGCATTTGACAAAATTCAACACCCCTTCATGATAAAAGTCCTGGAAAGAATAGGAATTCAAGGCCCATACCTAAACATAGTAAAAGCCATATACAGCAAACCAGTTGCTAACATTAAACTAAATGGAGAGAAACTTGAAGCAATCCCACTAAAATCAGGGACTAGACAAGGCTGCCCACTCTCTCCCTACTTATTCAATATAGTTCTTGAAGTTCTAGCCAGAGCAATCAGACAACAAAAGGAGATCAAGGGGATACAGATCGGAAAAGAAGAAGTCAAAATATCACTATTTGCAGATGACATGATAGTATATTTAAGTGATCCCAAAAGTTCCACCAGAGAACTACTAAAGCTGATAAACAACTTCAGCAAAGTGGCTGGGTATAAAATTAACTCAAATAAATCAGTTGCCTTCCTCTATACAAAAGAGAAACAAGCCGAGAAAGAAATTAGGGAAACGACACCCTTCATAATAGACCCAAATAATATAAAGTACCTCGGTGTGACTATAACCAAGCAAGTAAAAGATCTGTACAATAAGAACTTCAAGACACTGAGGAAAGAAATTGAAGAAGACCTCAGAAGATGGAAAGATCTCCCATGCTCATGGATTACAGGATTAATATAGTAAAAATGGCCATTTAACCAAAAGCAATCTACAGATTCAATGCAATCCCCATCAAAATACCAATCCAATTCTTCAAAGAGTTAGACAGAACAATTTGCAAATTCATCTGGGATAACAAAAAACCCACGATAGCTAAAGCTATCCTCAACAATGAAAGGACTTCAGGGGGAATCATTATCCCTGAACTCAAGCAGTATTACAGACCAATAGTGATAAAAACTACATGGTATTGGTACAGAGACAGACAGATAGACCAATGGAATAGAATTGAAGACTCAGAAATGAACCCACACACCTATGGTTACTTGATTTTTGACAAAGGAGCCAAAACCGTCCAATGGAAAAAAGATAGCATTTTCAGCAAATGGTGCTGGTTCAACTGGAGGTCAACATGTAGAAGAATGCAGATCGATCCATCTTTATCACCCTGTACAAAGCTTAAGTCCAAGTGGATCAAGGACCTCCTCATCAAACCAGACACACTCAAACTAATAGAAGAAAAACTAGGGAAGCATCTGGAACACATTGGCACTGGAAAAAATTTCCTGAACAAAACACCAATGGCTTATGCTCTAAGATCAAGAATCGACAAATGGGATCTCATAAAACTGCAAAGCTTCTGTAAGGCAAAGGACACGGTGGTTAGGACAAAACGGCAACCAACAGATTGGGAAAAGATCTTTACCAATCCTACAACAGATAGAGGCCTTATATCCAAAATATACAAAGAACTCAAGAAGTTAGACCGCAGGGAAACAAATAACCCTATTAAAAAATGGGGTTCAGAGCTAAACAAAGAATTCACAGCTGAGGAATGCCGAATGGCTGAGAAACACCTAAAGAAATGTTCAACATCTTTAGTCATAAGGGAAATGCAAATCAAAACAACCCTGAGATTTCACCTCACACCAGTGAGAATGGCTAAGATCAAAAACTCAGGTGACAGCAGATGCTGGCAAGGATGTGGAGAAAGAGGAACACTCCTCCATTGTTGGTGGGATTGCAGACTGGTAAAACCATTCTGGAAATCAGTCTGGAGGTTCCTCAGAAAATTGGACATTGAACTGCCTGAGGATCCAGCTATACCTCTCTTGGGCATATACCCAAAAGATGCCTCAACATATAAAAAGACACGTGCTCCACTATGTTCATCGCAGCCTTATTTATAATAGCCAGAAACTGGAAAGAACCCAGATGCCCTTCAACAGAGGAATGGATACAGAAAATGTGGTACATCTACACAATGGAATATTACTCAGCTATCAAAAACAACGAGTTTATGAAATTCGTAGGCAAATGGTTGGAACTGGAAAATATCATCCTGAGTGAGCTAACCCAATCACAGAAAGACATACATGGTATGCACTCATTGATAAGTGGCTTTTAGCCCAAATGCTTGAATTACCCTAGATCCCTAGAACAAACGAATCTCAAGACGGATGATCAAAATGCGAATGCTTCACTCCTTCTTTAAATGAGGAAAAAGAATACCCTTGGCAGGGAAGGGAGAGGCAAAGATTAAAACAGAGACTGAAGGAACACCCATTCAGAGCCTGCCCCACATGTGGCCCATACATATACAGCCACCCAATTAGACAAGATGGATGAAGCAAAGAAGTGTAGACCGACAGGAGCCGGATGTAGATCGCTCCTGAGAGACACAGCCAGAATACAGCAAATACAGAGGCGAATGCCAGCAGCAAACCACTGAACTGAGAATAAGTCCCCCGTTGAAGGAATCAGAGAAAGAACTGGAAGAGCTTGAAGGGGCTCGAGACCCCAAAAGTACAACAATGTCAAGCAACCAGAGCTTCCAGGGACTAAGCCACTACCTAAATACTATACATGGACTGACCCTGGACTCTGACCCCATAGGTAGCAATGAATATCCTAGTAAGAGCACCAGTGGAAGGGGAAGCCCTGGGTCCTGCTAAGTCTGAACCCCCAGTGAACTAGACTATGGGGGGAGGGCGGCAATGGGGGGAGGGTTGGGAGGGGAACACCCATAAGGAAGGGGAGGGGGGAGGGGGATGTTTGCCCGGAAACCGGGAAAGGGAATAACACTTGAAATGTATATAAGAAATACTCAAGTTAATAAAAAAAAAAGAAAGAAAGAAAGAAAGAGAACTTCAGACCAATTTCCCTTATGAATATCAACACAAAATTACTCTATAAAATTATGGCAAACCGAATCCAAGAGCAGATCACAACAATCATCCACCATGATCAAGTAGGCTTCATTCCAGCCATGCAGGGATGGTTTAATAAACGGAAAATCATCAACGTGATCCATTATATAAACAAACTGAAAGAACAAACCTCATGATCTTTTCATTAGATGCTGAGAAAGCATTTGACAAAATTCAACACCCCTTCATGATAAAAGTCCTGGAAAGAATAGGAATTCAAGGCCCATACCTAAACATAGTAAAAGCCATATACAGCAAACCAGTCGCTAACATTAAACTAAATGGAGAGAAACTTGAAGCAATCCCACTAAAATCAAGGACTAGACAAGGCTGTCCACTCTCTCTCTACTTATTCAATATAGTTCTTGAAGTTCTAGCCAGAGCAAAACAAAAGGAGATCAAAGGGATACAGATTGGAAAAGAATAAGTCAAAATATCACTATTTGCAGAAGATATGATAGTATATTTACGTGATCCCAAAAGTTCCACCAGAGAACTACTGAACCTGATAAACAACTTCAGCAAAGTTGTTGGGTATAAAATTTACTCAAATAAATCAGTAGCCTTCCTCTACACAAAAGAGAAACAAGCTGAGAAAGAAATTAGGGAAATGACACTCTTCATAAGAGTCCCAAAAAATATAAAAATCCTCGATGTGACTTTAACCAAGCAAGTAAAAGATCTGTACAAAAAGAACTTCAAGACTCTGAAGAAAGAAATTGAAGAAGACCTCAGAAGATGGAAAGATCTCCCATGCTCATGGATTGGCAGGTTTAATATAGTAAAAATGGCCATTTTACCAAAAGCGATCTACAGATTCAATGCAATCCCCATCAAAACACCAATCCAATTCTTCAGCAAGCTAGACAGAACAATTTGCAAATTCGTCTGGAATAACAAAAAACCCAGGATAGTGTAAAACTATCCTCAACAACAAAAGTCTTCAAGGGGAATCACTATCCGTGAACTCAAGCAGTATAACAGAGCAATAGTGATAAAAACTGCATGTTATTGGTGCAGAGACAGATAGACAGACCAGTGGAATAGAATTGAAGAACCAGAAATGAACCAACACACCTACAGTCACTTGATTTTTGATAAAGGTGCCAAAATCATCCAATGTAAAAAAGATAACATTTTCAGCAAATGGTCCTGGTTCAACTGGACCTCAACCTGTAGAAGAATGCAGATCGATCCATGCTTATCACTCTGTACAATGCTTAAGTCCAAGTGGATCCAGGACCTCCACATTAAACCACATATACTCAAACTAATAGAAAAAAGGTGGGGAAGCATCTCAAACACATGGGCACTGGAAAAAATTTCCTGAACAAAACATCAATGGCTTATGCTCTAAGATCAAGTATTGACCAATGGAATCTCAAAAAACTGCAAAGCTTCTTTAAGGCAAAGCACACTCTTGTTAGTACAAAATGGCAAGCAATAGATTGGGAAAAGATCTGTACCAATCCTACAACATATAGAGGGGTTATATCCAAAATAAACAAAGAACACAAGAAGTTATACCACAGGGAGACAAATAACCCTTTTAAAAAAATCGGTTTCAGAGCTAAACAAAGAATTCATAGCTGAGGAATGCCGTATGGCTGAGAAACAAGCTAAAGAAATGTCATAAGGGAAATGCAAATCAAAACAACCCTGAGCTTTCACCTCACCCCAGTGAGAATGGCTAAGATCAAAATCTCAGGGGACAGCAGATGCTGGTGAGGATGTGGAGAAAGAGGGATTCTCCTCCATTGTTGGTGGGATTGCAGACTGGTACAACCATTCTGGATATCAGTTGGAGGTTCTTCAGAAAGTTGGACATTGAACTACCTGAGGACCCAGCTATATCACTCTTGGGCATGTATTCAAAAGATGCCCCAACATATAACAAAGACACATGGTCCACTATGTTCATAACATTCTTATTTATAATAGCCAGAAGCTGGAAAGAACCCAGATGCCCTTCAACAGAGGAATGGATAGAGAAAATGTGGTACATCTATACAATGGAATATTACTCAGATATCAAAAACAATGACTTTATGAAATTCATAGGCAAACGGATGGAACTGGAAAATATCATCCTGAGTGAGGTAACCCAATCACAGAAAAACACACATGGTATGCACTCATTGATAAGTGGCTATTAGCCCAAATGCTTGAATTGCCCTAGATGCATAGAACACATGAAACTCAAGACGGATGATCAAAATGTGAATGCTTCACTCCTTCTTTAAAAGAGGGAACAAGAATGCCCTTGGGAGGGAATAGGAAGGCAAAGTTTAGAACAGAGGTAGTAGGAACACCCATTCAGAGCCTGCCCCACATGTGGCCCATACATATACAGCCACCCAATTAGGTTAGATGAATGAAGCAAAGAAGTGCAGGCCGACAGGAACCGGATGTAGGTCTCTCCTGCGAGACACAGCCAGAGTACAGAAAATACAGAGGCGAATGCCAGCAGCAACCCACTGAACTGACAACGAGACCCCTGTTTTAGGAATCAGAGAAAGGACTGGAAGAGCTTGAAGGGGCTCGAGACACCATATAAACAACAATGCCAACCAACCAGATCTTCCAGGGACTATGCCACTACCCAAAGACTGTATCTGTACTGACCCTGGGCTCCAACCTCATAGGTAGCAATGAATAGCCTAGTAAGAGCACCAGTGGAAGGGGAAGCTCTTGGTCCTGCCAAGACTGAACCCCCAGTGAACGTGATTTGTTGGGGGAAGGGCGGTAATGGTGTGAGGATGGGAAGGGAAACACCTATATAGAAGGGGAGAGGGAAGGGTTAGGGTGATGTTGTTCTGGAAACCAGGAAAGGGAATAACAATCGAAATGTAAATAAGAAATACTCAAGTTAATAAAGATAAAAGAAAAAAAAGAACAATAATGCCAACCAACCAGGGCTTACAGGGACTAAACCACTACTGAAAGTTATACATGGACTGACTCAGGGCTCCAATTTCATATGTTGCAGAGAATAGCCTTGTTGGGGCACCAGTTGATAGGGAAGCCCTTGGTCCTGCCAAGGTTGTACACCGAGGGTAGTGGAATTTGGGGGTGGGGGCATTAAGGGTGTGTATAGGTGGAATACCCATCTGGGTTAGGAGGACTGAATGGGGAATAATGGACTGGAAACCGGGAAAGTTGATAATGTTTGAAATGTAAGTAAAGAAATATATCTAATAAAAAATGAAAATAGAAAAATAGAAAAGCCAAAAGGCCTATAACGAATATCCCCTCAAATAAATTTCTATCAAATCTACTCATAAAAATTATATACATTTAATTATATCATTACATAAATTCAATAATTAGAAATAAGAACCCTTTCTAACTCAAAAAAAAAGTGAATTTTAGTAACCACACATCAGAATTTGCATCAGGCTGTTTTGAGACTTTTTTTTTATTTTATTTATCATCAATGACACAAACTTTATTAATCAGCATCACTAAAATTATTGATGACCATTGGACCGCTGTAGTGGAGAACGATATTTCTCAATATTGGGATACATTGTTGATATAATGGTGCTGGACAGAAAAAACAGATCTGGTTAGAAATAGCACATTCAACCCAGTAAAAAATGCTAGTGAATCCATGCATGACTTGCTTTACTCTTGCTTTGATAAAACTCGCTGACCAAAAACAAGATAGAGAAGAGTTTATTTTGGTTTAGGGTTCCAGGGTTATAAGAGCTCATTGCATTGAATAAATGCTGGGGTAAGAGACAGGAGTGGCTACGGAATAGCAGGATGCTGAGAACTCACATTGTCAAAAAAGCCGAAGCAGAAGAACACACTGGAAAGAAGGGGAAGCAATTTAATCTCAAAGCCATCTCCCAAGCAGCATACTTCTTTTTTTTTTTTTTGCAAGCCATACCTCCTAAATCTTTTTTTTCTTTTTTATTTTTTTTATTTTTTTTATTGACTTGAGTATTTCTTATTTACATTTCGAGTGTCATTCCCTTTCCCAGTTTACGGGCCAACATCCCCCTAACCCCCCCCCTTCTTTATGGGTGTTCCCCTCCCCATCCTCCCCCCATTGCCGCCCTCCCCCCAATAATCATGTTCACTGGGGGTTCAGTCTTTGCAGGACCCAGGGCTTCCCCTTACACTGGTGATCTTACTAGGATATTCAATGCTACCTATGAGGTCAGAGTCCAGGGTCAATCCATGTATAGTCTTTAGGTAGTGGCTTAGTCCCTGGAAGCTCTGGTTGCTTGGCATTGTTGTTCATATGGGGTCTCGAGCCCCTTCAAGCTTTCCAGTTCTTTCTCTGATTCCTTCAATGGGGGTCCTGTTCTCAGTTCAGTGCTTTGCTGCTGGCATTTGCCTCTGTATTTGCTGTATTCTGGCTGTGTCTCTCAGAAGAGATCTACATCCAGCTCCTGTCTGCCTGCACTTCTTTGTTTCATTCATCTTGTCTAATTGGGTGGCTGTATATGTATGGGCCACATGTGGGGCAGGCTCTGAATGGGTGTTCCTTCAGTCTCTGTTTTAATCTTTGCCTCTCTATTCCCTGCCAAGGGTATTCTTGTTCCCCTTTTAAAGAAGGAGTGGAGCATTCGCATTTTGATCATCCGTCTTGAGTTTCATGTGTTCTAGGCGTCTAGGGTAATTCAAGCATTTGGGCTAATAGCCACTTATCAATCAGTGCATACCATGTGTGTTTTTCTGTGATTGGGTTACCTCACTCAGGATGATATTTTCCAGTTCCAACCATTTGCCTACGAATTTCATAAAGTCATTGTTTTTGATAGCCAAGTAATATTCCATTGTGTAGATGTACCATATTTTCTCTATCCATTCCTCTGTTGAAGGGCATCTGGGTTCTTTCCAGCTTCTGGCTATTATAAATAAGGCTGCTATGAACATAGTGGAGCACATGTCTGTTTTATATGTTGGGGCATCTTTTGGGTATATGCCCAAGAGACATATAGCTGGATCCTCAGGCAGTTCAATGTTGAGACTTCCTTCTTCAAAGCAATTAATCTAAATCTCTTCACCTTAACCTAGGCACACTGTTTGGACAATGGTGAAAAGCAGCCACATTTTTCCCCAAAATACCATAAAACTGTCTGTAGGCCTCATACTTAAATTCTTTTTCACTGAAACCTCCTGTGCCAGGTCTGTACAGTTCAAAACTCTCAGTAACATAGTCTTCTGTAATCCTACTAGGATAGCCCATTAAACCCCATTTAAAGCATTCCATTTCTTTCCAAAAGTCCCAAAATTCACATTCTTTCAAGCTCCTACAGAACATCCCAGGGGCTCTTTAGCTCAACATTCCAAAGTCCTTCCAGTCACAGGAATACCCCATTCCTGGAACAATTTCTCTTAATCCAGGTTTCTATTCCTGCACAAACATCACAAGAAAGAAGCAAGATGGGAAGAAAAGGGTTTATTCTGCTCACACTTCCACATTGTAAATTAACATATGAAGTCAGGACTAGAAGTCACATAGGGTAGGAGGCAGGAGGTTTTGCAGAGGCCATGGAGAGATGCTAGTTACTGGCTTGCTTTCCCTGGCTTGCTCAGCTTGCTCTCTTATAGAATATGAACACATGAACTGCACCACCCACAATGGGATGGGTCCTCCCCCCAAGAATACTAGTTGAGAAAATGCATTAATGCTGGGACTTATGGAAGCATTTTCTCAATTGAAACTCCTTTCTCTGCGATAACTCCAGCTTGTGTCAAGTTGACACACTAAACAAGCCAGTACAGTCTCTAAACATGTTGTTGCTGCCACACAAAATGAAGCTTTCTATAGAGAACAATTCTCTCTTTCCTTTGAGAGGTGGGTTGGAAGGTTGCTGTTGTCAGTTTTTGGTCATATAGGAAGGTTAGTTGCAGGTTGTTAATGCTCAGGGATGAAAGAAAAAAAATATATTCAAGGATCTCTTTCTCTGTATCCTCTCTTCTTTCTCTTCTGTCTAGTGTTAGGTCACAAAACTGGGGATTTGTGAAAAGGAAAAGCAGTGAAGAATATTGTATCTCTTTTTAGAATAAAAACAGTGAGAAAAGTCTGGAATATCTTAGATTGGTAAGGATTTTTTGGAAGAAAATTGAAAATGTAATGTTATAAAGATCTAATTTGATTAACAATAATTAACTTAAGATGTATGTCTAACTACTTATGTATTTGCGAAGTGCATATTACCAAGCTGTTAAATAATTTAGATAGGTAACAACATAAGTTTTTTGGTTCCCAAGACATTCCTTTCACAAGGACAGTGATTTATACAAAAGCCCCAATCCATCAGAAGTTTGAGTAAGGTACCTGCTTGCTAAATAGGGAGTAATTTTCCTCATCTCAGGGAAGAGAAACTTGTGTGTCTTCCAGTAATATAAGATTGGTATCTATTGCCATGTGAAGGTTAATACTGGCTACTAGGACTTCTTAACTATCTTCTAGAAGACAGCTTTGTCAAATTTGAATGAGTCCTTTTCCTTTAACCTATGGAGTGATTGTATTGGTTTCTTCATTGTGTCTATTCTCATTGTCAGTTAAGTGGTCTCTCTTCTTATGCACTATGTCCCCTACTGGGTAGTCATTGCCTGATGTTTCCTAGACAATATAGGATGTACTTCCAAACTTTCTGCTTCAAGGTTACGTCTCCCAGAACTTCTGGGCTTGGGTGTTAAAGATGGATGTTCCCACTTTTATGGATAAACTTTGGTTGACTCTTCTAAGAAGCCAGTAAATCTCTGTCATTTTATTTAACACAGAAGCTCCTTGGTATGCACACCATGCTTATTCAGGTTAAATGTATACCTCTCAGGTCATTGATGGGTTTGAAATCTAGATTAACTGTAAACTTCATAAGTCCAGAGCTTAATATTAATCAGTGAAGTTCTGATAATAAAATCATACTCTCAAACCCCACAACTAAAATTTTCTTTGATTTCCTTGTAAGTATAAACTTTAAATCCACTGTTCATCATGTTCATTTGACACAAAACCCCTACAGAACTTTGGACTCAACAAGATAGGAAAGAGTACCGAAATACTTTGTTTAAAGTTGTTAAATTCAAAGGAACTGGACATTGTAATAATGATTCTTACCTTGAGAGTTCTCATAATTTTTATTGTGTAAAATTTACAGATATTAGAGATAAAGCCCCTTTATTGGACTATAAGTAGTAAATGTTGGGATAAACTATATGAATGCATATTCTCTAAATGGCTTGAAAGTTGTTTCCCATAGCTAACACTTGTTAGTTGCCACCAAAAGCTCTCCAAAACATTAATTTGAGAGTTTGTACCGCCAATGATTTCTTTTTAGCCTTTTCCTTTTTCACTGAGTTGCTTTCCTCTAATATAAACTGTAGGGATCTGCTTAAATTGTTTTTCATATTAAAAGTTTCTTGATTCATCTGTTTAGTCAATTCATCCCAGGAGAAAACAACCCTGAGTCCTTGTTGTTTGTAGTCTTTGCTGAAGTCATATTGCATTTGGCTAGTGAAGAATATGAACAAAAATATTTGTCAACTTGTTTTTCATGTGAATAGAGGGCCTCAGCAGCAGAGTCCAAGGGAAGGGATAGTTTCAAAATTCAAAATGGGATTCCCAATCCTTTGGAATGTTTATTGTGACAGATTGAATCATCAACAAACTCAAAATATACATGGTCACAAAAACATGAACCAAGCAAATATGTACTGCACACTGTGTGTTCTGCATCAAGCAGACTCATGTAATAATGGGATTTTCACCTGGATTTTTATATTCTGGATCTTGCAGATTCTCAAATATGTCTTTGCTTTTGTCTTTAATATCAGTAGATGTTATTACATAATCACTGAAGAATTTCACCATGAAGGTGATGTTGTCATTGTTGCATTTTTTTTCCTCTTCATACTTTCTACGCTGGGAAGAAAAATGCCATATTCAACTGTACCATATCAATATTGGGACAATTAAATACAGTACAATTATGTATTTTTCAAGTTTAGAATTCTTATGACTTATTGGGTCATTAAATTTTACTTATTGCTTATCTTTTAATTTTTACAAATTCATTCTTAGAGATTCTACAATCTTTTTGTTAATTAATTTTTTTTGGATTATTTTCCTCACTCAGAGTGGAATTAAATGGTAACTTTGACTGTATTCACTTTAGTTTCCCATTTGATTGATAACCAGAATTTCTTATTTACCATTCTTGCTATGTCACAATGACGGAATAGGTTTCCATGTTATGATTTAAAGGTTTATTCTAAACCTGACCATGTTCTTCATAGCATTTAGTCATGATTGTACCTGCGATATTAGATAATGTCATTAAATGTAATAAGCGCTGAGTGTTGTGATGCTTGAGCAAAGAGAATATATATGTTACTTGTAACTGATTCTAGAGTTAAGAATGTCACAATTAAAAGTTATGAATATAGAGGAGAGAGAGACTGGACTGAAGGAGCTGAAGGGGTTTGCAACCTCAAAAGAATAACAACAATATCAACCAACAAGACCACTCAGATCTCTCAGGGAGTAAATCACCATTCCCAGAGTACACAGGGATGGACCTATAGCTCCAGCAGTGTATGTAGCAGAGGATGGCCTTTTCAAGCATCAATGGAAGGAGAGGCCCTTGGTCCTATGAAGGCTAGATGCCACAGTGCTTGGGAATGTCAGGGTGGGGAGGTGGGAAAGAGTGGGTGGATAGGTAAGGGAGCACCCACATAGAAACAGGGGGAGATAGCTGATTTATCGAAGGGATACCCAGAAAGGGATAACATTTGAAATGCAAATAAAAATATCCAATAAAAGAAAAAGTAAAAAAATGAATAAATTATATACAACTATAACAAAACCAATAAGGTATAGCCATTTGAACATTCAACTGCTGGAAGCTGAAGATAGAACAAGGTGAATAAAAAGCTTCTCATATGACAACGATAGCGAGAGTCTAAGCTGATGTGAAGAACATGTGGTCATTAGGGAAAAAATGCTACCAGTGAGGCTGCAGTTTGTCTTTGAACTTGAAGTAATACATTTCAACATATTTTATTGACAAAGAGTTATAAGAGGGCAAACAGAGCTGTGTGTTCAATGGTTACATATGACTAACAAAACGCCTACAAAGCATATCTATCGAATACACCACTCATTTCCCTGTTCTTTCTTTCTTATTTCTCTTATTGGATTTTTAAAATTTTCATTTCAAATGTTATTCCCTTTTCCAGTTTTCCCACCCCCTCCCCTTATTCCATAAGGGTTTCCCCCTCTTCAATCAACCCCCTTTTCCACATACCTCTACACTGGGGATTCCAGCCTTACAGGACCAAAGGATTCTCCTTCCATTTTTGCCCAACAAGTCCTTCCTGTGCTACATATGCAGCTGGAGCCATGGGTCAGTACATGTATATAGTATTTGGGTAGTTTAGGCCTTGGAAGCTCTGGTTCGTTGGCATTGCTGTTCTTATGGGTTGCAACCCCTTTCAGCTCTTTCAATCTGTTCTTTAATTCCTCCAACACAGATCCCATTCTCAATGCAATGGTTTGCTGCTAGCATTTGCCTCTGTATTTGACATTCTCTGGCTGTGACTTCAAGAGATAACTATATCAGGCTCCTGTCAGCACTTCTTAGCCTCATTAATCTTCATCTATATCTATCTATATCTGTATCTGTATCTGTATATCTATCTACCTATCTATCTACCTATCTGTCTATCTATCTATCTATCTATCTATCTATCTATCTATCTATCTATCTATCTATCTATCTATCTATCTATCTGTGGCTGTATACCCATGTGGGGCAGGCTCTGAGCAGCTGTTCCTTCAGTCTTTGCTACAAACTTTGCCTGCTTATCCCCTCTCATGAATATTTTTGTTCCCTGTTTTAAGAAAGAGTGAAGCATCTGCCCCCTTGGTTGGCCTTCTTCTTGAGCTTCATTTGGTCTGTGGATTTTATTTTGGGTAATTCGAGCTTTTGAGCTAATAGCCACTTATCAATGAGTGCATCCCTAGTATGTTTGTTTTCTGTGTGTGTGTGGGGGGGGTGGGGTGGGTGGGTGGGTGGGTGCGCGCGCGCGTGCTTCGGGATGATATTTTCTAGTTCATTCCATTTGCCTATTGTTCTTGATAGCTGAGTAATACTCCATTGTGTAGATGTACCATATTTTCTGTATCCATTTCTCTTTTGAAGGGCATCTGAATTCTTTCCAGCTTCTGGCTTTTATAAATATGGCTACCATGACCATACTGGAGAATGGTCTTTGTTGTATGTTGGAGCATCGTGTGGGTATATGACCAGGAGAGGTATAGCTGGGTCCTCAGGTAGTAGAATATCCAATTTTCTGAGGAATCTTTAGACTGATTTCCAGAATGATTTTACCAGTTTAGCATCCTTGTTCTTTCAAAGAAGAAGAAGAAGAAGAAGAAGAAGAAGAAGAAGAAGAAGAAGAAGAAGAAGAAGAAGAAGAAGAAGAAGAAGAAGAAGAAGGAGAAGTGAATACTTCTGTGCTCCAGTAATATTTCACATATCTCATGTTTTATTATAAGTGTTTGTGTGATAATTAAATTTTTTTATTAACTTGAGTATTTCTTATATACATTTCGAGTGTTATTCCCTTTCCCGGTTTCCGGGCAAACATCCCCCTACCCCCTTCCCTTCCTTATGGGGGTTCCCGTCCCAACCGCCCCCCAATGACGCCCTCCCCCCAACAGTCTAGTTCACTGGGGGTTCAATCTTAGCCCTTCCACTGGTGCTATTACTAGGATATTCATTGATACCTATGAGGTCAGAGTCCAAGGTCAGTCCATGTATAGTCTTTAGGTAGTGGCTTAGTCCCTGGAAGCTCTGGTTGCTTGGCATTGTTGTTCATATGGGGTATCGAGGCCCCTCAAGCTCTTCCAGTTCTTTCTCTGATTCCTTCAACGGGGGTCCTATTCTCAGTTCAGTGGTTTGCTGCTGGCATTCGCCTCTGTATTTGCTGTATTCTGGCTGTGTCTCTCAGGAACGATCTACATCCGGATCCTGTCGGTCTGCACTTCTTTGCTTCATCCATCTTGTCTAATTGGGTGGCTGTATATGTATGGGCCACATGTGGGGCAGGCTCTGAATGGGTGTTCTTTCAGTCTCTGTTTTAATCTTTGCCTCTCTCTTCCCTGCCAAGTGTATTCTTGTTCCCCTTTTAAAGAAGGAGTGAAGCATTCACATTTTGATCATCTGTCTTGAGTTTCATTTGTTCTAGGCATCTAGGGTAATTCAAGCATTTGGGCTAATAGCCACTTATCAATGAGTGCATACCATGTATGTTTTCTGTGATTGGGTTAGCTCACTCAGGATGATATTTTCCAGTTCCAACCATTTGCCTACGAATTTCATAAACTCGTTGTTTTTGATAGCTGAGTAATATTCCATTGTGTAGATGTACCACATTTTCTGTATCCATTCCTCTGTTGAAGGGCATCTGGGTTCTTTCCAGCTTCTGGCTATTATAAATAAGGCTGCGATGAACATAGTGGGGCACGTGTCTTTTTTATATGTTGAGGCATCTTTTGGGTATATGCCCAAGAGAGGTATAGCTGGATCCTCAGGCAGTTCAATGTCCAATTTTCTGAGGAACCTCCAGACTGATTTCCAGAATGGTTGTACCAGTCTGCAATCCCACCAACAATGGAGGAGTGTTCCTCTTTCTCCGCATCCTCGCCAGCATCTGCTGTCACCTGAGTTTTTGATCTTAGCCATTCTCACTGGTGTGAGGTGAAATCTCAGGGTTGTTTTGATTTGCATTTCCCTTATGACTAAAGATGTTGAACATTTCTTTAGGTGTTTCTCAGCCATTCGGCATTCCTCAACTGTGAATTCTTTGTTTAGCTCTGAACACCATGTTTAAATAGGGTTATTTGTCTCCCTGCGGTCTAACTTCTTGAGTTCTTTGTATATTTTGGATATAAGGCTTCTATCTGTTGTAGGATTGGTAAAGATCTTTTCCCAATCTCTCGGTTGCCGTTTTGTCCTAACCACAGTGTCCTTTGCCTTACAGAAGCTTTGCAGTTTTATGAGATCCCATTTGTCGATTCTTGATCTTAGAGCATAAGCCATTGGTGTTTTGTTCAGGAAATTTTTTCCAGTGCCCATGTGATCCAGATATTTCCCTAGTTTTTCTTCTATTAGTTTGAGTGTGTCTGGTTTGATGTGGAGGTCCTTGATCCACTTGGACTTAAGCTTTGTACAGGGTGATAAACATGGATTGATCTGCATTCTTCTACATGTTGACCTCCAGTTGAACCAGCACCATTTGCTGAAAATGCTATCTTTTTTCCATTGGATGGTTTTGGCTCCTTTGTCAAAAATCAAGTGAGCATAGCTGTGTGGGTTCATTTCTGGGTCTTCACTTCTATTCCATTGGTCTATCTGTCTGTCTCTGTACCAATACCATGCAGTTTTTATCACTATTGCTCTGTAATACTGCTTGAGTTCAGGGATAGTGATTCCCCCTGAAGTCCTTTTATTGTTGAGGATAGTCAGAGCTATCCTGGGTTTTTTGTTATTCCAGATGAATTTGCAAATTGTTCTGTCTAACTCTTTGAAGAATTGGATTGGTATTTTGATGGGGATGGCATTGAATCTGTAGATCACTTTTGGTACAATGGCCATCTTTACTATATTAATCCTGCCAATCCATGAGCATGGGAGATCTTTCCATTTTCTGAGGTCTTCTTCAATTTCTTTCTTCAGTGTCTTGAAGTTCTTATTGTACAGATCTTTTACTTGCTTTGTTAAAGTCACCTGAGGTACTTTATATTATTTGGGTCTATTATGAAGGGTGTCGTTTCCCTAATTTCTTTCTCGGCTTGTTTCTCTTTTGTGTAGAGGAAGGCTACTGATTTATTTGAGTTAATTTTATACCCAGCTACTTTGCTGAAGTTGTTTATACGCTTTAGTAGTTCTCTGGTGGAACTTTTGGGATCACGTGAATATACTATCATTTCATCTGCAAATAGTGATATTTTGACTTTTTCTTTTCCGATCTGTATCCCCTTGACCTCCTTTTGTTGTCTGATTGCTCTGGCTAGAACTTCAAGAACTATACTGAATGAGTAGGGAGAGAGTGGGCAGCCTTGTCTAGTCCCTGATTTTAGTGGGATTGCTTCAAGTTTCTCTCCATTTAGTTTAATGTTAGCAACTGGTTTGCTGTATATGGCTTTTACTATATTTAGGTATGGGCCTTGAATTCCTATTCTTTCCAGGACTTTTATCATGAAGGGGTGTTGAATTTTGTCAAATGCTTTCTCAGCATCTAATGAAATGATCATGTGGTTTTGTTATTTCAGTTTGTTTATATAATGGATCACGTTGATGATTTTCCGTATATTAAACCATCCCTGCATGCCTGGGATGAAGCCTAGTTGATCATGGTGGATGATTGTTTTGATATGCTCTTGGATTCGGTTTGCCAGAATTTTATTGAGTATTTTTGCGTCGATATTCATAAGGGAAATTGGTCTGAAGTTCTCTTTCTTTGTTGGGTCTTTGTGTAGTTTAGGTATAAGAGTCATTGTGGCTTCGTAGAAGGAATTCGGTAGTGATCCATCTGTTTCAATTTTGTGGAATAGTTTGGATAATATTGGTATGAGGTCTTCTATGAAGGTTTGATAGAAATCTGCACTAAACCTGTCTGGACCTGGGCTCTTTTTGGTTGGGAGACCTTCAATGACTGCTTCTATTTCCTTAGTAGTTATGGGGTTGTTTAACTGCTTTATCTGTTCCTGATTTAACTTTGGTACCTGGTATCTGTCTAGGAAACTCTCCACTTCCTGTAGATTTTCAAGTTTTGTTGAATATAGGCTTTTATAGTAAGATCTGATGATTTTTTGAATTTCCTCTGAATCAGTAGTTATGTCTCCCTTTTCATTTCTGATTTTGTTAATTTGGACACACTCTCTGCGTCCTCTCGTTACTCTGGCTAAGGGTTTATCTATCTTGTTGATTTTCTCAAAGAACCAACTTTTGGTTCTGTTGATTCTTTCTATGGTCCTTTTTGTTTCTACTTGGTTGATTTCAGCTCTGAGTTTGATTATTTCCTGCCTTCTACTCCTCCTGGGTGTATTTGCTTCTTTTTGTTCTAGAGCTTTTAGGTGTGCTGTCAAGCTGCTGACATATGCTCTTTCCTGTTTCTTTCTGCAGGCACTCAGAGCTATGTGTTTTCCTCTTAGCACAGCTTTCATTGTGTCCCATAAGTTTGGGTATGTTGTACCTTCATTTTCATTAAATTCTAAAAAGTTTTAATTTCTTTCTTTATTTCTTCCTTGACCAGGTTATCATTGAGTAGAGCATTGTTCAATTTCCACGTATATGTGGGCATTCTTCCCTTATTGTTATTGAAGACCAGTTTTAGACCGTGGTGGTCTGATAGCACGCATGGGATTATTTCTATCTTTCTGTACCTGTTGAGGCCCGTTTTTTGACCAATTATATGGTCAATTTTGGAGAAAGTACCATGAGGAGCTGAGAAGAAGGTATATCCTTTTGCTTTAGGATATAATGTTCTATAAATATCTGTTAAGTCCATTTGGCTCATGACTTCTCTTAGGCTGTCTACGTCTCTGTTTAATTTCTGTTTCCATGATCTGTCCATTGATGAGAGTGGGGTGTTTAAATCTCCTACTATTTTTGTGTGAGGTGCAATGTGTGTTTTGAGCTTCAGTAAGGTTTCTTTTACGTATGTAGGTGCCCTTGTATTTGGGGCATAGATATTTAGGATTGAGAGTTCATCTTGGTGGATTTTTCCTTTGATGAATATGAAGTGTGCTTCCTTATCTTTTTTGATGACTTTTAGTTGAAAATTGATTTTATTTGATATTAGAATGGCTACTCCAGCTTGCTTCTTCCGACCATTTGCTTGGAAAGTTGTTTTCCAGCCTTTCACTCTGAGGTAGTGTATGTCTTTGTCTCTGAGGTGTTTTTCCTGTAGGGAGCAGAATGCAGAGTCCTTGTTCCGTATCCAGTTTGTTAATCTATGTCTTTTTATTGGGGAGTTGAGGCCATTGATATTGAGAGATATTAAGGAATAGTGATTATTGCTTCCTGTTATATTCATATTTGGATGTGAGGTTATGTTTGTGTGCTTTTCTTCTCTTTGTTTTGTTGCCTAGACGATTAGTTTCTTGCTTTTTCTAGGGTATAGCTTGCCTCCTTATGTTGGGCTTTACCATTTGTTATCCTTTGTAGTGCTGGATTTGTAGAAAGATATTGTGTAAATTTGGTTTTGTCATGGAATATCTTGGTTTCTCCATCTATGTTAATTGAGAGTTTTGCAGGATACAGTAACCTGGGCTGGCATTTGTGTTCTCTTAGGGTCTGTATGACATCAGTCCAAGATCTTCTGGCCTTCATTGTTTCTGGCGAAAAGTCTGGTGTGATTCTGATAGGTCTGCCTTTATATGTTACTTGACCTTTTTCCCTTACTGCTTTTAATATTCTTTCTTTATTTTGTGCGTTTGGTGTTTTGACTATTATGTGATGGGAGGTGTTTCTTTTCTGGTCCAATCTATTTGTAGTTCTCTGGGCTTCTTGTATGCCTATGGGTATCTCTTTCTTTAGGTTAGGGAAGTTTTCTTCTATGATTTTGTTGAAGATATTTACTGGTCCTTTGAGCTGGGGGTCTTCACTCTCTTCTATACCTATTATCCTTAGGTTTGATCTTCTCATTGAGTCCTGGATTTCCTGTATGTTTTGGACCAGTAACTTTTTCTGCTTTACATTATCTTTGACAGTTGAGTCAATGATTTCTATGGAATCTTCTGCTCCTGAGATTCTCTCTTCCATCTCTTGTATTCTCTTGGTGAACCTCGTATCTACAGCTCCTTGTCTCTTCTTTTCATTTTCTATATCCAGGGTTGTTTCCATGTGTTTTTTCTTGATTGCTTCTATTTCCATTTTTAATTCCTTCAACTGTTTGATTGTGTTTTCCTGGAATTCTTTCAGGGATTTTTGTGTCTCCTCTCTATGGGCTTCTACTTGTTCATTTATTTTTTCCTGGAATTCTTTCAGGCATTTTTGCGATTCCTCTCTGTAGGCTTCTACTTGTTCTCTAAGGGAGTTCTTCACATCTTTCTTGAAGTCCTCCAGCATCATGATCAAATATGATTTTGAAACTAGATCTTGCTTTTCTGGTGTGTTTGGATATTCCATGTTTGTTTTGATGGGAGAATTGGGCTCCGATGATGCCATGTAGTCTTGGTTTCTGTTGCTTGGGTTCCTGCGCTTGCCTCTCGCCATCAGATTATCTCTAGTGTTACTTTGTTCTGCTATTTCTGACAGTGGCTAGACTGTCCTATAAGCCTTACTGTCTGGAGTGCTGTAGACCTGTTTTCCTCTTTTCTTTCAGCCAGTTATGGGAACAGAGTGTTCTGTTTTCGGGCGTGTAGTTTTTCCTATCTACAGGTCTTCAGCTGTTCCTGTGGGCCTGTGTCTTGAGTTCACCAGGCAGGTCACTTGCAGCACAAAAGTTGGTCTTACCTGTGGTCCTGAGGCTCAAGTTTGCTCGTGGGGTGCTGCCCACGAGCTCTCTGTGGCGGCAGCAACCAGGAAGATCTGCGCCGCCGTTTCTGGGAGCTTCAGTGCACCAGGGTTCCAGATGGCATTTGGTGTTTTCCTCTGGCGTCCAAGATGTGTGTGCAGAGTGCAGTCTCTTCTGGTTTCCCAGGCGTGTCTACCTCTCTGAAGGTTTAGCTTTCCCTCCCTCGGGATTTGGGTGCAGAGAACTGTTTATCTGGTCTGTTTCCTTCAGGTTCTGGCGTTGTCTCAGGTGCAGGGGTCCTGCCGCTCCTGGGCCCTGGGCCCTCCCCCACGGGAACCCAGAGGCCTTATACAGTTTTCTCTTGGGCCAGGGATGTGGGCAGGGGTGGGCAGTGTTGGTGGTCTCTTCCGCTCTGCAGTCTCAGGAGTGCCCACCTGACCAGGCGGTGAGGTCTCTCTCCCACAGGGTCTGGGAGCAGAGAGCTGCTGTGGGCCGGGATCCGCGGGTGTGGGACTCCCGGTCGATAATTTAATTTTATTCTCAGACAACTCTCCTGTGTTTTCCTGTTTACTTCATTTGTTTGCAGTATTTATTCTTGTTTTTATATACATATAGACCAAGACATATTGACTATGATAGTTTCATCATGGTGCTGTATCTTAGCTTATGTTAAATTTCCAGGTTAATTGATAGTCTCAGACAGATATTGCTGAGTTGGACAGAAATATTCATGTATATTTCTTGATAAAGTAAATAAGATGCTTTTATCCTAAACAGACCTCCACTTCTAGATTCCTGTGAATACATGAAGAGATGTGTTGGAAACCAACAAGTTGAAAATGACCAAAACAAATACATGAAAGATTTTAGAATCTTTGAGAGTGAATTTGTCAAAATAATAATTTTTTAAAAAAGCAAAGAAGGTATGACGGTGAATTATGCTCTATGAGATAATATTCTCTGCTTGGTAAAATCTTTTGAATTATTAAGGCATTAAATCAATGACAGTGGAGGAGAAATATGTTTAGATGTAAATGAAAATGTAGTATTTATTTGGCAACTTTATTTTGAATTTTTAAAACATCAAATATGGGTATATAAAATTTATTTGAATAAAATATTTCATGGTATTCTATTTTTTTAGGAAATCATATTTTGACCTAAAGTAGATCATAATAATTTGTCATATGATAATAGATGTGGTAACATTGGTTTTTGTGTGGAGACTCTTCTATTTCATTATTATCAATATTCCTTATAAATCCTCTTTTCTGGTTCCCTGTCCTCTCAGCAGTTGAGGTACCAATATGTATGAGTATGTGTTTCTACTTATTATGTGCAGGAGTAAACTCTTTACTGCAAAGACTCTATTTACAGATATGTGAGCAATTAATGTCTGGTTTAGTCATTATGATTAAAAGGATTTATTTCTGTAAAAAACATTAAACTTGCATAAAGTCAGAAGAAAATAAGCTAAATAAATGACAAAATCCAGTCACTTTTACTATAATGTATTAACAATATTTTTGGATATAATGTTATGTATGAGTAAGAGAAAAGTGGCTTCTTTTATTGTCATTTTTTTCATTTTATGTACACCTAATTTATTCAGTTTTATATACACTCTATTATCAATATAGCAAGAAAAATGGTCCATGGGTAAAAGTACTGAATGTTGGAATTGCTATCAGGAGACAACTATGTCCAATATGTAGAAATAAGTGGAAAAATTAAAAGGAAAAGAATGGAGATTATGTACTGAAGTAAATTGGGGAAAACGTTGTTAAATCCTAGAATGAATGTTTTTTTTTATTTTTTTTTTATTTTTTTATTAACTTGAGTATTTCTTATTTACATTTCGAATGTTTTGCCCTTTCCCGGTTTCTGGGTCATATTAACAGTACAATCTTTTCAAACTTGTTATCATATTCTTTATTTGTATGTATATATATTCTTTTGATATAGCCCATATTTTTAGATGAAGGCAAAACTGTTTGAACGAAGGTTGTCATCCTACAATGTAGGAGTTAAGATCGAGCTCTGGTCTTCAGGGCAAGCACTAGGATCCTACCATATATAAATCATATTGTTGACCTATTGGTCAATCTTTTGGTTGTCATATCTTGATTTTTTTCCAAGTCAAACTGAGAATTTTCTCTAGGGGTTTCTGAAAGTGAATTATTTTCCTTCACATCAAGTTAAATATGGGATTGAACATATGTATCAAATTTAATTTCATCAAATACATATTCACTTTTACTCTTCATAGTTTGATAAAATTGATGTATCACAATATTTCAATTCTAGTCAATTTTGTTTTTAATAGACTATTATTTTACTAGAATTATGCACCATGTGTGCAATTTTCTATATTAAAAGAGAAGCCAATTTTCTAGAGCATTATTCATGTAGATAATGCCATTTCGGATTCTTTGTAGCATGTTTTCCCTCATGTATACTAGTAGTGAATATGGTTCCATTCCTAAATATATTGTTATTCTGAGTTGGCTTTATAATTGACCTCACTCTTTCTTGGAATTTCAGCAATGCAGTTTTTCAGTTAAAAAACAATGACTGGATCTTGGATGTAAACACCAGTCCAACATGACCTTATTTTTATATGTATTAATAATAACTACAAAAGTTCTTCCTTGGTATCTACCCCGTTGTAACGATTGACCTTTATTTGTTCCATTTGCACTTTTCATTGGCAGTGAGATCTTGTTTGTGAGCTCTCCTTTTCTCTCTGTTTATTCTAAGAAAGATATGATCTGCAGATTTATATTTGATCAAATTTAAATGTACAAAAAAACCAGCTCAGAGAATATAGTGCAGGCTTTGGCAAGTTCTCACTGTGGTAAGAATTGATGGCCTTTTCTATCAGCAATGTAAGGGTTATTTTACCATCCACCTGATACAGGTAGATGTGGGCATCCAACTAAAACATTCATAGTCCATAACTAATAAGACAAATATAGACTGATGTTATGTAAAATCTTTCCTGGGGAAAATTATAATCTTTCCTGCGGAAGAATATTACACCTCACGTAAACTATTTCATAGCATTCTTAAGTTACCTGTAATTATGTGTGTGTGTGTGTGTGTCTGTGTGTGTGTGTGTGTGTCTGTGTGTGTGTGTGTGTGTCTGTGTGTGTCTGTGTGTGTCTGTGTGTGTGTGTTTGTTGTGTCAGTTTAAGTCCTCCTGGACGATTACTGAAAGTTAAGTCCTTGAACTTAAGATAATAAAAGAATTTCTATAGGGAGAATGGACGGGGGAAATGATGCAATCATTGTATAATCTCAAGAACAGAAATGATGAAAATGGTTTTCATTTGCAAAACATGTATTATAAAGCATGTGATTTAAAAATTAGGTGTGCAAAAAGTTATCAAATCAGTTTTATTAAAGTTGCCTCTGATCACTGTTCTTGGACTATAGATTTTTAGTTCCTCTGATCTAGTAGTAGTTTTTATTACTTAATTAATCATGGACTTCTCAAAATTCATACATATCTTTAAATTTTATATATATTTTATTTGAATATATAATATTTTTTTATTAACTAAGTATTTCTTATTTACATTTCGAGTGTTATTCCCTTTCCCGGTTTCTGGGCCAACATCCCCCTAACTCCTCCCCCTCCCCTTCTTTATGGCTGTTCCACTCCCCATCCTCCCCCCATTGCCACCCTCCCCCCAGCAGGACCAAGGGCTTCCCCTTCCACTGGTGATCTTACTAGGATATTCATTGCTACCTATGAGGTCAGAGTCCAGGGTCAGTCAGGGTCAGTAATATTCCATTGTGTAGGAATGGATATAGAAAATGTGGTACATCTACACAATGGATGTGATTACTCATCTATCAAAAACAATGACTTTATGAAATTCATAGGCAAATGGATGGAACTGGAAAATATCATCCTGAGTGAGGTAACCCAATCACAAAAAAAAAAAAACAGACATGATATGCACTCATTAATAAGTGGATATTAGCCCAAATGCTTGACTTCCCCTAGATGCACAGAACACACGAAACTCAAGAAGGATGACCAAAATGCAAATGCTTCACTCCTTCTTTAAAAGGGGAACAAGAATATCCTTGGGAGGGAATAGGGAGGCAAAGTTTAAAACAGAGGCTGAAGGAACACGCATTCAGAGCCTGCCCCACATGTGGCCCATACATATACAGCCACCAAACTAGATAAGATGGATGAAGCAAAGAAGTGCAGAGTGACGTGAACCGGATATAGATCTCTCCTATACAGCCAGAACACAGCAAATTCATAGGCGAATGCCATCATTAAATCACTGAACTGAGAACGGGACCCCCGTTGAAGGAATCTTAGAAAGGACTGAAAGAGCTTGAAGGGGCTTGAGACCCCATATGAACAACAATGTCAACCAAACAGAGCTTCCAGGGACTAAGCCATTACCTTAAGTCTGTACATGGACTGACCCTGGACTCCAACCTCATAAGTAGCAATGAATAGCCTAGTAAGAGTACCAGTGGAAGGGGAAGCACTTGGTCCTGTCAAGACTGAACTCCCAGTGAATGTGATTGTTGGGGGGAGGGCGGTAATGGGGGGATGATGGGAAGGGGAACACCCATAGAGAAGGGGAGGGGGAGGGACTAGGGGGACGTTGACCCAAAAACCAGAAGGGGAATAACAATTGAAACATAAATAAGAAATACTCAAGTTAATAAAGATGAAAAAATTATTATAAGAGATTTCTTAGTTTTGGTGTCTGTTCACAGACATATAAGTCAAACTAAGATGATCACACTTACCAAATTTAAATCAAGATAAGCAATCTAAACAGACCTATAACTTGAAAGAAAAACTAAGTAGACATTAAAAGTCAGACATACAAGAAAAGACTATGGTCATATAGCTTTAGCACACAATGCTACTAAACTTTCAAAGAAACCTTAATATCATACTCCACAAGTGAATAATAAAATAGAAACTAAAGGAACCTTGCCCAAATACTTTTATTAGGGCAGTTACACTGATATCTCAGCAGCACAAAGACACAAGAAAAAAATTTTGGATCATGTTTACTTATGAATATCTATCCAAAAATCTCAATAAGAAACTGACAAAAAATATTGAAAAAGTCATCTACTGTAATCAAGTATTTTTCCTCAAACCAGAAATACAACTTCTTAAACAAAAACTGGGAGATGCTGGGGACAACATATAATGACAGGGACTGCCAGCAGTAGACCGTGCTGGAGACATCTCAGAAGCCTGCGGCAGCTCCTTGTAAAGTAGGATGGCATCTGGGACCCTGAGAAGCAGGAGACACATTCCTCCAGGTCACCAGGCATCTGAAATAAGAGGCTGCCTCCAGTAGGCCAGAATGGAGACATCTCAGTAGCCCTCAGCAGCTCTTTGTAAAAACTGGTTGTTCCCATTTCTCCTAACTTTAGCCCTGGACAATGGCTGTATAGATTTCATTTGTGCGTGACTGCCTTTCAGTTGGCTTCGGTGTGCATAATTATTCTATTATATCTGATTTCCTACTTCTTCCTCCTCCTGCTCTGGTGAATTCTGTGAAAGTAGATGTTCCTTAATGTTATGATTCTTAAACAATTGGAAATTGAGGCATAGGGGCACAGCACAGCACAGCCCTAATGGCCCAGGTACATGCTGTGTGTTCTCATCTTGGAAACAATGTAATAACTACACAATAGTAGTTCCAGATTAATGCTTCACTTGCAAAGAAGCTTTAAAGAAATTTTTAGAAAATGAGTTAGAGCCAACATTGGAACCCTAAGAAAGGAAAAAGTTATTGAAGTTAGGAAATAAGTTTTACGTGATATTTGAGAGTGGCTCCTGGGTGAGGAATATAGAATATATAAAATTATATATACTAGTAAATTAAGTCAAAATACTGGGACTCTTATGAGAGTCATTGTGTGCAAGGAAGAAAAAGCTACCAGAACCACTGAGTTAAGGGTTAACTTGATTCTTTCTTGTCACTGTCTGGCAGCTTTGCCTATGTCATTTATCATTAGCGCTTCACAGGAAAATGAAAGTAGCTGACTTCGGAGATTTGAGCTCTGAATTAAAAGTTAAAGTTTAAATAATGATAAGTTTACAATTATTATTATTTTGGTCATGGGCCTGGGAATAAGGGAAGCTTGAAACTTTGGGGAACAATTGTAATAATTAGTTCTTTGTGGGTTGTGATTATTCCTTTGAATTTGATTTGGCAATGATTATACAATGTCTTTTTATACCTACTTTTGAATTATCAATAAAGGACTAGGGCAAGAGAAAGGCTGGAGAGCATGAGAAAGAGCATGTGAGGAGAGAAAGTGAAGAGTGAATGAGAGAGTGAGTCTGAGAACAAATGTAAAAGCAAGTGAGAGCATGAGAAGAGAGAATGTGAGAGTGAGTGAATAGAGAATGTGAGGTGTGTATGAAGAGTGTGCATGTGAGAGTGAAAGGGTAATGAACAGAGGTGTGCATGAGTGTGGGAGTTTGAGAAAAGAAAACCACAATAAAAAAAGCAGAGTGCACAAGAGAATGCAGTGTGTGCAGCCTCAAGCTGAGAGAGAGAGAGAGAGAGAGAGAGAGAGAGAGAGAGAGAGAGAGAGAGAGAGAGACGAGAGAGACTTTAAGCCTTGAAATTGCCTGAGACCTCAAATCCTGTGTCGGGGCTGGACCCCGGCATCTGTCAATGTAATCCACCATAAAAATAAGTGGGAGAAAATGACTATCACTTTAGAGCTGAAAAGGTTTTGAGAAAACAAAGTCTACATAATGATAAATTTCTTGGAAATGTCAGGAGCAACATGTGCATACTTAATCTAAGTAAAGACAATATAAACAAGACAATAGCTAATATCAAATTAAAGGGAGAAAAACTTAAAGGATCTCCATCAAAATTAGGGATAAGACAAAACTTTTCACTTTATATGTATTTAATATAGGACATTAGGTTTTTGCTTGAGCAATTAGGCAGGAGGGATACAAATTAGAAAATAGAAGTCAAAGTAGAGCAAGCTGAATATGATAAAATAGTATAAATAAGCAAAAGCAAAAATCCAACAAGGAAACTCCCACATCTGAAAACTGTTTTCAGAGAAGTAGACTGATACAAAGTCATGTCAGAATTATTAGTAGTCCTCCTTTATATAAATGATTATTGGGCTTTAAAAGAAATCAGTGAAACAGCACCCTTCACAGTAACCACAAATAAGATAAAAAATATTTTGTTGTAATTCTAGGAAGTCCAGTGTGAGAAGATCTTCAATTCAATGGAGAAAGAAAGTAAAGATATCAGAAGATGGAAAGATCCCCCTGTCATGATTTGACAGGATTAACAGTAAAAATTGCTATCCTACTAAAAGCAATCTACAGATTCAATTCGATTCCCATCAAAATTCCAGCACAAATTTTTTATATACCTTGAAAGTAAAATTATCAGTGTCATATTGAAAAACAAATAAGTCAGAACAGCTACAACAATCATGCACAATAAAAGAACTTCTAGTATTATCATCCTGCTGATTTCAAGGTGTTCAACAGAGAAATAATAAAAAAATTACATGGTATTTATTGGCATAAAAATAGACATTTTGAATAATAAAATTGAATTAAAGATCCACTTGATTTGTGATGAAGAATCCATAAATATACAATGAAGAAAAAAAGTATTTCAACAATTGTTACTGGTCTAATTGGATCTCTGCATGTTCAAGAATGAATAGAGATTCATATTTATAACCATGCAGAAAACTCAAGTCCAAGTATGTGGAAAGATGTCACAGGTGATGCAGGTACAAGATAAAATGAGGCGTATCATTGGAAGAGAAGAAAGGATGGATGGAGAAAAGTTTGAGGGAAGGGAAGGAGACTGTAATGGAAAGGAGGAAGAGACAGGAAACTGCAGAGAAGTTGTGGCAGAGAGAAAATGGAAGCTAATGTTAAGATTCCACTCTGTGTATTTATAGGTTGTTATGAATGTTCTTAAGGGATGGATGTGTACTGGGCTTTATATATTTAGTGGGCAATTATATCTTACCAATTGGATCTAAGGTTATTGGGCTGTGTGTTCTTTCATGTGGTGATTTAAGTTTAAGAAAGTGTGCAGCAGCTAGAGACACTGGGCCGCTGCGGAATTGTGATGTGTGCTTCTGGTAAGATATCTACGACATACCTTGGGGCATTGTGGTGCCAGACCTAGTGGAGGATAAAAGACAGCATTTTATTTTTTATAATTTTATAACAGCACAAGTGGATCAAAGACGACAAGATAAAACATGATACAATAAATTTGATTGAAGAGAAATTGGGGAAGAGTCATGAATACATTGGTGCAGGAGACAACATCCTAACAATACAAAGGCCACATTCAGTAAGATCAACAAATAATAAATAAAACTTCATAAACTCAATATCTTTTATTAGGCAATAGACAATGTCAAGAGTCCAAAAGGGTAACCTACATAATATGCAAAGATATTCTTTTCTTTTTTTCTTGAGTTTTATTTGTTTGTTTGTTTGTTTAACTTATTCGCTTTACATCCCATTCAGTGTCCCCTCTAGGTAAACTTCTCCAAAAATCCTTCTTCTCCTGCCAACTCCTTCTTCTTTGATAATGAGATTACCCCCCTTGGTATCCCACGACCCTGGCATATCAAGACTGCTAGATTATGTGCATCTTCTCCCATTGAAGCCAGACACATTAGCCCAGTTAGAAGAACATTTCCTACAACAGGCAAAATCTTTGGGATATGACTCACTCCAATTATCCAGGACCCCCAAGAAGACTGAGTTGCATATGTACTGTAAATTTGCAGGCAGACCAAGGTCTGGACCATGTATCTTCTTTGGTTGTTGTTTCAGTCTCTGAGAGCCCCAAGAGTCCAGATTATTTGACTTTATTGGTCTTTCTATGGAGTTCTTATCCAGTCCAGCCAAATAATCTATAATGTTAAAAACAAAACAAAACAAGGCAAGACAAAGCAAACCTCAACAAATACAGGAATTTTTTATTGGATATTTTATGTATTTAGATTTTAAATATTATCCCTTTTTCTGGTTTCCCTTATGGAAAACCATCATCATGCACCCTGGTTTTACTAGGGTGCTCCTGTGCTCACCAACCCACTCACACCTCACCACCCTAGTGTCCCATACACTGGGGAATTGAGCCTTCACAGGACCCAGGGTCTCACTTACCATTGATGCCAGACAATGCCATCCTCTGATACATATGCAGCTGCAGCCATGGGTCCTACTTTTTTTGGTGATTTAGTCGTTGGGAACTCTGGAGTTCTGGTTGATTGATATTGTTGTTCTTCTTATGGTGTTGCAAATGCTTTCACCTCCTTCCGTCCTTTAAGTTCTCCAATGAGGTCCTCGTGCTCAGTCCAGTGGTTGGCTGTGAACATCTGCCTTTGCATTTGTTAGGCTCTGTCGGATCTTCTCAAGAGACAGCTATAATAGGCTCCTGTCAGCATTCACTTCTTGGTGTCTGCAATAGTGTCTGGGTTTTGTGTCTGTATATCGGATGGATCCCCAGGTTGGGCAGTCTCTGAATGGTCTTTCCTCCTGTCTCTGCTCCATACTTTGTCTCCATATTTCCTTTAGACAGAAGTTTGCATTCTGGGTTGAGCATTAGGAGTTTAGTGTGTGGCTCCATCTCCCAACCAGGGGCAGTGCCTAACCTCTGGATGTGGTCTCTAGAAGTTTTCCATCCACTTTGTTGGGCATTTCAGCTAGTCTCATGCCTGTTGGGTCCTGGGAGTCTCTTGTGTTCTTGGCATCTGGGACTTTCTGGTGGCTACCACTGGTTCACCATCCCCCATTGTTATACAACTCTTCAAATTCCTGACCCCCTGTCTTCTTCCATACCTTAACCTCGTGTCACCTCTTTTGCCCCTCCCCCTCTACCTTTCTGCCCAAGTCCCTCCCATCCTCAAACTCCTATGACTATTTTGTTGCCCTTTCTAAGAAGGACCAAAGCCTCCACATTTGATCTTTCTTCTTCTTGAGCATCATATAGTCTAGCCATAGGATCTTGGGTAATCCAATCTTTTGCAATATCTACTTATCAGTGAGTGCATACCATGTGTGTTCTTTTGTGACTGGTTACCTCACTCAGGTTTTATACTTCTATCCATTTGCCAAAGAATTTCATGAAAACACGCTGAGTAGTACTCCATTATGTAAATGAACCCCATTTTCTGTATTCACTTCTCTGTTGAAGGACATCTGAGTTCTTTTTTTTTTTTTTTTTTTTGGTTCTTTTTTTCGGAGCTGGGGACCGAACCCAGGGCCTTGCGCTTCCTAGGTAAGCGCTCTACCACTGAGCTAAATCCCCAGCCCGACATCTGAGTTCTTTCCAGCTTCTGACTATTATAAATTATAAGAGTGGTACGAACATAGAGGAACATGTGTCCTTCTTTATCTTGGAGCATCTTTTGGGTATATGTTCAGGAGTGGTATAGCTGGGTCCTCAGGTAGTACTATGTCCAATTTTCTAAGGAATTTCCAGAGAGTATCCAGAGTGTTTGAACTAGTTTGCATTCTCACCGACAATGGAGCAATCCTCTCCTGCATCTGTTGTCACCTGAGGTTTGTTTTTTTTTTTTCTTTTTCTCAATCTTAGCCATTGTGACTCATGTGAGGTGGAATCTCAGGATTGTTTTGATGTCCTCATTCTTTTTTTTTTTTTTTTGGTTCTTTTTTTCGGAGCTGAGGACTGAACCCAGGGCTTTGCTCTTCCTAGGTAAGTGCTCTACCACTGAGCTAAATCCCCAGCCCCTGATGTCCTCATTCTTAATAGCTGAATAGTATTCAATTGTTTAAACGAACCATATTTTCTGTATCCATTCTTCTATTATGAGACTACTGGGTTGTTTCCAGTCTCCGGCTAACACAAATAAGAACATAGTGGAACACATGCCCATGTGACATAGTGGGGTATTTTTGAATATGATTCCAAGATTTGTAGTGCTGGCTCTTCACATAGGTCTATTTCCAATTTTCTGAGGAACATCCAAATTGATTTCCAGAGTGGTTGTATCAGTTTGCAAATCCACCAGCAATGGAGGAGTGTTCCCTTTTCTCCACATCCTGGCCAACATGTTCTGTCACCAGAGGTTTTGATCTTAACCATTTTGATTAGGGTAAGGTAGAATCTCAGTTTTGTTTTGATTTGCATTTCTCTGATCTCTAAGAACTTTGAGCACTTCTTTATTTGCTTCTCAGCCATGTGAGATTTCTCCGTTGTGAATTCTCAGTTTAGTTCTATACCCCATTTTTTGATTGAGGTGCATGGGTTTTTGGTTGTTTCCTTCTTGAGTTCTTTAAACATTTTTAATATTAGCTCTCTATCGAATGTGGGGTTAATGAAGTTTTTTCCCAGTCTTTGTTTGCCGATTTGTCATATTGATTATGTCCTTTGCCTTACAGAAACTTTCCAGTTCTGTGAGGTCCCATTTATCAATTCTGGATATTAGAGCATGAGCCATTGGAGTTCTGTCTAGGAAATTTCCCCCTATGCCAACGAATTCAAGGTTCTTTTCCACTTTCTCTTCTATCAGTTTATGGTTGTATGTTGAGCTCCTTAATCCACTTGAATTTGAGTTTTGTGCAAGGTGAAAAATATTGGTCTATTTTCATTTTTGTACATACAGACAGTCAGTTAAACAAGAGTTGCTTTCTTTTTTCTATTGTATATTTTTGTCTTTCTTGTCGAAGAGGAAGTGTGGATAAGTGTGTGGTTTTATTTATGGGACTTCAATTCTATTTCATTGATCAACCTGTCTGTATCTATGCAGTTTTTCACTATTGTTCTGTAGTAGAGCTTGAAGTCAGGGATAGTGATCCCCTACACTCTCTTTCATTTTTAACAATTATTTTTGTGATTCTTTGTTTTTTTTTTTTGCCTTTCCAGATGAAATTTAGAATTGCTTTTTCCATGTGTTTGAAAAATTGTGTTGGGATTTTAATGGAGATGACCATTTTTACTATGTTATTTCTGCCAATCCCAGATTAGGGGAGATCACTCAATTTTCTGAGATCTTTTTCGATTTCTTTCACGAGAGACTTGATGTTATTATCATACAGATCTTTCATTTGTTTGGTTAGAATAACTCCAAGATATTTTATATTATTTCTGTCTATTGTGAAGTGAGTTATTGTCCTAATTTCTTTCTCATCCTGTTTATCATTTGTATAATGAAAGGCTTCTGATTTATTTGATTTAATTTTATATCCATCCAGCAACTTTGCTAAAGTTGTTTATCAGCTGGAGAAGTTCTCTTGTAGAATTTTGGGGTCGTTTATGTATACTATCATATCAACTGCAAATAATGATATCTTTTTGTCTTCTTTGTCAGTTTGAATCCTTTTGATCTCTGTTGTCTTATTGTTCTAGATAGCACTTTGAGCACTTTATTGCATTGATATGGGGAGAGTGGAAATCCTTGTCTTGTCCTCAATTTTCATGGGATTGTTCAAGTATCTCTCCATTTAATATGTTATTGACTGTTGGTTTGCATTAAATGGCTTGCATTATGTTTAGATACAGGCCTTGAATTCCTGATATCTCGAATAATGTTAAAATGAAGGAGTGGCTTTTCTTTTTTTTTCTTTCTCTCTCTCTCTCTCTCTCTCTCTCTCTCTTTTGTCAAAGGTTTTTTCTGCATCTAAGGAGATGATCATGTGATTTCTTCTTTGAGTTTGTTTATATAGTGGATTACATGAATTGGTTTTTGTATATTGAACTAATCTAAATCCCTGGGATGAAACCAACTTGATGGTGGTTATTGATGGTTTTGATGTGTTCTTGGATTTGGTTTGCAAGAATTTTATTGATTATTTTTTGAATGGGTATTCATAAGCAAGTTTGGTCTGAAGTACTCTTTATAGTTTAGGTCCTTGTCTGGTTTAGGTATCAGAGTAATTGTGACCTCATAGAAACAATAAGGTAGTGTTCCTTCTGTTTACATATTATGGAATATTTTAAAGAGTATTGGTATTATGTCTTCTTTGAAGAAGTCTGTACTAAAACCACCTGGTCCTGGGCTATTTTTACTTGGGAGGTATTTAATAACTTCCATTTCTTTAGGACATATGGGACTGTTTATATGGTTTATTATTTCCTGATTTCAGTTCAGTACCTGGTATCTGTTTAAACAATTTTTAATTTTATCCAGATTTGGAGGTTTTTTAAATATAAGCTTTTGTATTAGAATCTATGATTTCATTTTAATTTCTCCAGTCTTGTTATTTTTTTTTCATTTCTGATTTTCTTAATTTGGATACTGTATCTGAGCCCTCTGGTTAGTATGGCTAAGGATTTATCTGTCTTGTTGATTTTCTCAACGAACCTGCTCCTAAGTTTTTTGTTTTTTGTTTTTTTTTTTTTTTTTTTTTTTTTTTTTTGGTTTGGTTTTTTTTTTTTTTTTTTTTTTGCGTCTTTGTATGGTACTCTTTTTTCTATTAGGTGGTATTTGGTGGATTTCAGCTCTGAATTTGTTTATTTCCTGCTGTCTAATCCTCCTTTGTGTATTTGCTTCCTTTTGTTTTAGAGCTTTCAGATGTGCTATCAATCTGTCACTGTATGTTCTCTCCTGTTTCTTTTTGGAGGCACTCAGAGCTGTGAGTTTTCCTCTTAGTACTGCTTTCCTTGTGTCCCATAAATTTGGGTGTGTTGTGCATTCATTTTCATTAAATCCTAAAAAGACTTTAATTTATTTTTTATTTCTTCCTTTTCCAACTTATAATTGAGTGGATACTTGTCTAGCTTCCATGTGTATGTGGGCTTTCTGTTGTTTTTGTTGTTATTGAAATCTATCCTTATTCTGTGGTGATCTGATAGGATGCACAGGATTATTTAAATTTTCTTGTATCCATTGAGTCCTGTTTTGTGACTGATCAGATGGTCAAGTTTTGAAAAGGTACCATGAGGTGCTGAGAAGAAGGTATATTCTTTTGGTTTAGGATGAAATGTCCCATAACTGTGAAATCCATTAAGTTTCCAATGTCGGTTAGTTTCACTGTTTCTGTTTGGTTTCTGTTTCCATGATCTGTCCATTGATGAGAGTGGGATGTAGAAGTCTCCCACTATTATTGTGTGAGGTGCAATGTATGATTTGAGTTTATTAAAGTTTCTTTTGTGAATGTTGTTGCCCTTGCATTTGGAGCACTGATATTAAGAATTGAGAGTTCATCTTGGTAAATATTTTCTTTGATGTGTGTGAAATGTCCTTCCTTATCTATTTGAATAAATTTTGATTGAAAGTCAATTATATTCAGTATTAGAATAGCAACTCCAGCTTTTTTCTTTGCATCATTTGCTTGGAAAATTGTTTTCCCATGTTATAATTTGAGGTAGTGTATGTCTTTGTCACTGGGGATCATTTCCTATATGTGGCAAAATGTTGGGTCCTTTTTACATATGCAGTCTTTTTATCAGAGAATTATCCTTTGATATTAAGAGATATTAAGGAAAAGTGATCACTGTTTCCTGCTGTTTTTGTTACTATGTTTAAGTGGCTCTCTTCTTTTGGGTTTTTTGAAAGATATTTTTTTTTTGCTTTTTTGAGGTTGTTGTTCCCTCTTTGTGTTGGAGTTTTCCATTTATTATTCTTTGTAGAACTGGATTGAGGGAAAGATGTTATCTAAATTTCATTTTGTCCTGGAATATCTTGGTCTCCCCTTCTATGATAATTGAGAGTTTTGCTGGGTATTGTAGCCTGGGCTGGCATTTGTGTTCTCTCAGTGTCTGTATTTCATCTGCCCAGGATCCTCTGGCTTTCTAATTCTCTGCTGACAAGTCTGGTGTAATTCTGATAGGTCTGCTTTTATCTGTTACTTGTTCTTTTTTCTTTACTGCTTTTAATATTCTTTCTTTATTTTTGCATTTTGTGTTTTGAATATTATGTAATGGGAGGAATTCCTTTTCTGGTCCAATCTATTTGCAGATTTGTGGGCTTCTTGTATGTTCATGGGCACCTCTTACTTTAGGTTAGGGAAGTTTTCTTCTATAATTTTGTTGAAGATAGTTACTTGCCCTTTATTTTGGGAAAGGAGGGAACTGGGAAGGGAATTAACATTTTAAATGTAAATACATGAACTATTGAATAAAACAAAAGAGATGTGGAAAAAGCCCATATTATGAAGGTAGTTTTTCCAAGAAATATGAGGAATTTTTTTACTATTACACAAATAGCCTGGGGGGCCTCTCTCTGGTCTCAGCAACAATGGAATGAGCTATTTGTTCCCCATTCACCATAGAGACATTATTCTAGAGAACAACTTGAAAACTTAATGCCTGATATTACAGAGTGATATGCTCTAAACGTAATTACATGAGAGCCATTTGACAGGGACAGAGAAGCACTAATGAGTAGAAAAAAATTTTCAAGATAGGTGGAAAGTTATTTTGACAAACTGTAAATGTTGTAAATGATCTGGGAACAAAGTTTATACTAAAATTAGATGTAATTGCATTTGAATGTCTAGTACACATCAGGACAGATATAACGACAATCTGAACAGACTCTTGGAATTCAACTTGGCCACCTCATAAAGTATCTATACTTCTGCTAAGTTTGGGACATTGTTTCATAAAAAAGAGACTAAAATGAATTAAATGTATCATGCATAAAAGTAAGATATTGAGATGAAAAATATGTGTGTCAAATATAACCTTGGGATAATGTGTAACTAATCTATTGTAACATTGGGAAATGCGGACTAGTATTTCTGCTCTTCTCGAAGAAGCGATAAAGTAGGGCATGTTCCTGGCAAAGATTGAACAGTGGTATCAAAAACAATTAAGACTATCCATCAGCAGGATATGTCATATTTAGACTCTCCAAATGAATGAAATGTGTCACTGCCTTCTGCCATTAAAATGGTTAACTAACAAACATATTCATGTAGAATAATGACCCTTAACAAAGAAAAAAAATTATCGGTCTTAGAATAGCTGGGCCAAGAAGAGCAGGAGACTAAAGATATGGAGGAGTCCACCTATGCATAGAAGTGTCCTGAATCATTAAAAAAATTCTGGAAAGTTGTGAATATTAACAGACTTTCGAACTGTAAATAAGGTAATTTAGCCTATTTGTTCTCTATGACATGGGTTATTCTTAACATTTTTGTTGTCTAAGTCATGGTGTATCTTAGAGATTAAGTTAAAATATTGCATATATATTATATATGTATATAATATATATTATATGTATATAATATATATGTATATTATATATATATATATCTAACCTAAAAGAACAAGATAAAAAAATACTCTTCACTGTGCATTCAACAGTAATACATCCCATTAAAAATGCATCAGTGAAAAGATTAGCATAAGCAATTTTAAACAACCTTGCCTTTTTTCAATACTTTTTAAAATAGACATTAGAAAAAAATACTAAACAATTTTCCAAATCTATAACTTATCATGAAATGGACGTTGTACTATTGAATAGTCACAATACAAATAACTTAAAAATAATTCCTATTTGAAGTTAAACAATTTTTGACTTTCTGGAGATTACAAATACAAAGAAGAGATTCTATTTAAAAATCTTGACTCATGCCATGCAAAGTTCAAAGGAGGAGACTGCGAAGACAGTAAAGCAGATGATGATGTGAAATTTGATATCTTCACAAGGGAACAGCAAGAAAGACAGAGAGGTGAAAAAACCTGTAAATGATTAAAACTTCTTCCTAGTTATAGTATTTATGTTAACTATACATTTAACAATGTTCAATTTTATTTTCCTGAACACCTGAAACTATCAACGGGTTGAGTGGAGGAGAAAAATGTCTCTACAGTAGCTAATGAATCTTATTGGCAATCTTGGTTTTCTTAATTTATTGTTTTATGTGATTTACTTATATGGCATAATTGGGAATATGGCCCACTGTTACAGTTTCTTTATGCAGTCCAAAAGGTTTAACAGAGATAGACTGATGACATTCATCTGCTCATGCTTAGAGCAGAGCTGACGTTAGCTGCTTGGTGCACAACACACATGCGTTACATATATATATATATATATACATATACATATACATATATATATATATATATATATATATATATATATATTAATATAAAAAACATCCCTACAGTGTCACATTTAAATGCTTTGCAGTTTCAGAGCAAAACTACGAGAATCGAATAAAGTTAATATCATCCTGACAAGATTCAACTTGAAGGTGGCAAGATCAACGTCTCTTCCAGAGTATTGCCTGGTACAGGCGTTTCCTCAAATTCTGCATTGTAAGCTTACAAGAGGCTAGCCCTAGGTATTCCATCATCAGCAGACTGCATCAGATAAACCTGCAGTTTCCTAGTCACAGATGGTCCCAAAGAGCCTGTACAGTAAATGAAAGAGCCAGCTCTCTAAAGATGTGGCCAACATCCCAATTTTTATTGGGTCTCCAAATATGTTACTGCCACACAAAAGGGAGATTTCTATAGAGAACAATTCTCTCTCCTTTGAGAGGTGGGGTGGATGGTTGCTGTTGTCAGTTTTTCATCATATAGGGAGGTTGTTTGCAGGTTGTTAATGATCAGGCACCATATATCAATGAAAATATATATAATGTTCAGGGAACTCTTTCCCTGTCTTTGTCCTGTCTAGTTCTGTCTAGTGTTAGGGCACAAAACTGGGAGTAAGTATGTGGTGAAAAGAAAAAGAAAGGGAGTTTATTGTATTTCCTTTTAGAATAAGAAAGTAACAAAAGTCTGGAATATCTTAGATTGGTAAGGATTTTTGGAAGAATACTGAAAATTTAAGTTTTAAAGATCTAATTAGACCCGCGGATCCCGGCCCGCAGCAGCTCTCTGCTCCCAGACCCGGTGAGAGAGAGACCCAACCGCCTGGTCAGGTGGGCACTCCTGAGGCTGCAGAGCGGAAGAGACCACCAACACTGCTCACCCCTGCCCACATCCCTGGCCCAAGAGGAAACTGTATAAGGCCTCTGGGCTCCCGTGGGGGAGGGCCCAGGAGCGGCAGGACCCTGCCAGAGACACCGCCGGACCCTGAAGGAAACAGACCGGATAAACAGTTCTCTGCACCCAAATCCCGTGGGAGGGAGAGCTAAACCTTCAGAGAGGCAGACAGGCCTGGGAAACCAGAAGAGACTGCTCCCTGCACACACATCTCGGACGCCAGAGGAAAAAGCCAAAGACCATCTGGAACCCTGGTGCACTGAAGCTCCCGGAAGGGGCGGCACAGGTCTTCCTGGTTGCTGCCGCTGCAGAGAGCCCCTGGACAGCACCCCACGAGCGAACCTGAGCCTCGGGACCACAGGTAAGACCAAATTTTCTGCTGCAAGAAAGCTGCCTGGTGAACTCAAGACACAGGCCCACAGGAACAGCTGAAGACCTGTAGAGAGGAAAAACTACACGCCCGAAAGCAGAACACTCTGTCCCCATAACTGACTGAAAGAGAGGAAAACAGGTATACAGCACTCCTGACACACAGGCTTATAGGACAGTCTAGCCACTGTCAGAAATAGCAGAACAAAGTAACACTAGAGATAATCTGATGGCGAGAGGCAAGCGCAGGAACCCAAGCAACAGAAACCAAGACTACATGCCATCATCGGAGCCCAATTCTCCCACCAAAACAAACATGGAATATCCAAACACACCAGAAAAGCAAGATCTAGTTTCAAAATCATATTTGATCATGATGCTGGAGGACTTCAGGAAAGACCTGAACACACTTAGGGAAGCACAGGAAAACATTAATAAACAAGTAAAAGCCTACAGAGAGGAATCGCAAAAATCCCTGAAAGAATTCCAGGAAAACAAAATCAAACAGTTGAAGGAATTAAAAATGGAAATAGAAGCAATCAAGAAAGAACACATGGAAACAACCCTGGATATAGAAAACCAAAAGAAGAGACAAGGAGCTGTAGATACAAGCTTCACCAACAGAATACAAGAGATGGAAGAGAGAATCTCAGGAGCAGAAGATTCCATAGAAATCATTGACTCAACTGTCAAAGATAATGTAAAGCGGAAAAAGCTACCGGTCCAAAACATACAGGAAATCCAGGACTCAAAGAGAAGATCAAACCTAAGGATAATAGGTATAGAAGAGAGTGAAGACTCCCAGCTCAAAGGACCAGTAAATATCTTCAACAAAATCATAGAAGAAAACTTCCCTAACCTAAAAAAAGAGATACCCATAGACATACAGGAAGCCTACAGAACTCCAAATAGATTGGACCAGAAAAGAAACACCTCCCGTCACATAATTGTCAAAACACCAAACGCACAAAATAAAGAAAGAATATTAAAAGCAGTAAGGGAAAAAGGTCAAGTAACATATAAAGGGAGACCTATCAGAATCACACCAGACTTCTCGCCAGAAACTATGAAGGCCAGAAGATCCTGGACTGATGTTATACAGACCCTAAGAGAACACAAATGCCAGCCCAGATTACTGTATCCAGCAAAACTCTCAATTAACATTGATGGAGAAACCAAGATATTCCATGACAAAACCAAATTTACACAATATCTTTCTACAAATCCAGCACTACAAAGGATAATAAATGGTAAAGCCCAACATAAGGAGGCAAGCTATACCCTAGAAGAAGCAAGAAACTAATCGTCTTGGCAACAAAACAAAGAGAATGAAAGCACACAAACATAACCTCACATCAAATATGAATATAACGGGAAGCAATAATCACTATTCCTTAATATCTCTCAATATCAATGGCCTCAACTCCCCAATAAAAAGACATAGATTAACAAACTGGATACGCAACGAGGACCCTGCATTCTGCTGCCTACAGGAAACACACCTCAGAGACAAAGACAGACACTACCTCAGAGTGAAAGGCTGGAAAACAACTTTCCAAGCAAATGGTCAGAAGAAGCAAGCTGGAGTAGCCATTCTAATATCAAATAAAATCAATTTCCAACTAAAAGTCATCAAAAAAGATAAGGAAGGACACTTCATATTCATCAAAGGAAAAATCAACCAAGATGAACTCTCAATCCTAAATATCTATGCCCCAAATACAAGGGCACCTACATATGTAAAAGAAACCTTACTAAAGCTCAAAACACACATTGCACCTCACACAATAATAGTGGGAGATTTCAACACCCCACTCTCATCAATGGACAGATCATGGAAACAGAAATTAAACAGTGATGTAGACAGACTAAGAGAAGTCATGAGCCAAATGGACTTAACGGATATTTATAGAACATTCTATCCTAAAGCAAAAGGATATACCTTCTTCTCAGCTCCTCATGGTACTTTCTCCAAAATTGACCATATAATTGGTCAAAAAACGGGCCTCAACAGGTACAGAAAGATAGAAATAATCCCATGCGTGCTATCGGACCACCACGGCCTAAAACTGGTCTTCAATAACAATAAGGGAAGAATGCCCACATATACGTGGAAATTGAACAATGCTCTACTCAATGATAACCTGGTCAAGGAAGAAATAAAGAAAGAAATTAAAAACTTTTTAGAATTTAATGAAAATGAAGATACAACATACTCAAACTTATGGGACACAATGAAAGCTGTGCTAAGAGGAAAACTCATAGCGCTGAGTGCCTGCAGAAAGAAACAGGAAAGAGCATATGTCAGCAGCTTGACAGCACACCTAAAAGCTCTAGAACAAAAAGAAGCAAATACACCCAGGAGGAGTAGAAGGCAGGAAATAATCAAACTCAGAGCTGAAATCAACCAAGTAGAAACAAAAAGGACCATAGAAAGAATCAACAGAACCAAAAGTTGGTTCTTTGAGAAAATCAACAAGATAGATAAACCCTTAGCCAGACTAACGAGAGGACACAGAGAGTGTGTCCAAATTAACAAAATCAGAAATGAAAAGGGAGACATAACTACAGATTCGGAGGAAATTCAAAAAATCATCAGATCTTACTATAAAAACCTATATTCAACAAAATTTGAAAATCTTCAGGAAATGGACAATTTCCTAGACAGATACCAGGTATCGAAGTTAAATCAGGAACAGATAAACCAGTTAAACAACCCCATAACTCCTAAGGAAATAGAAGCAGTCATTAAAGGTCTCCCAACCAAAAAGAGCCCAGGTCCAGACGGGTTTAGTGCAGAATTCTATCAAACCTTCATAGAAGACCTCATACCAATATTATCCAAACTATTCCACAAAATTGAAACAGATGGAGCCCTACCGAATTCCTTCTACGAAGCCACAATTACTCTTATACCTAAACCACACAAAGACACAACAAAGAAAGAGAACTTCAGACCAATTTCCCTTATGAATATCGACGCAAAAATACTCAATAAAATTCTGGCAAACCGAATTCAAGAGCACATCAAAACAATCATCCACCATGATCAAGTAGGCTTCATCCCAGGCATGCAGGGATGGTTTAATATACGGAAAACCATCAACGTGATCCATTATATAAACAAACTGAAAGAACAGAACCACATGATCATTTCATTAGATGCTGAGAAAGCATTTGACAAAATTCAACACCCCTTCATGATAAAAGTCCTGGAAAGAATAGGAATTCAAGGCCCATACCTAAACATAGTAAAAGCCATATACAGCAAACCAGTTGCTAACATTAAACTAAATGGAGAGAAACTTGAAGCAATCCCACTAAAATCAGGGACTAGACAAGGCTGCCCACTCTCTCCCTACTTATTCAATATAGTTCTTGAAGTTCTAGCCAGAGCAATCAGACAACAAAAGGAGATCAAAGGGATACAGATCGGAAAAGAAGAGGTCAAAATATCACTATTTGCAGATGACATGATAGTATATTTAAGTGATCCCAAAAGTTCCACCAGAGAACTACTAAAGCTGATAAACAACTTCAGCAAAGTGGCTGGGTATAAAATTAACTCAAATAAATCAGTTGCCTTCCTCTATACAAAAGAGAAACAAGCCGAGAAAGAAATTAGGGAAACGACACCCTTCATAATAGACCCAAATAATATAAAGTACCTCGGTGTGACTTTAACCAAGCAAGTAAAAGATCTGTACAATAAGAACTTCAAGACACTGAGGAAAGAAATTGAAGAAGACCTCAGAAGATGGAAAGATCTCCCATGCTCATGGATTGGCAGGATTAATATGGTAAAAATGGCCATTTTACCAAAAGCAATCTACAGATTCAATGCAATCCCCATCAAAATACCAATCCAATTCTTCAAAGAGTTAGACAGAACAATTTGCAAATTCATCTGGAATAACAAAAAACCCAGGATAGCTAAAGCTATCCTCAACAATAAAAGGACTTCAGGGGGAATCACTATCCCTGAACTCAAGCAGTATTACAGAGCAATAGTGATAAAAACTGCATGGTATTGGTACAGAGACAGACAGATAGACCAATGGAATAGAATTGAAGACCCAGAAATGAACCCACACACCTATGGTCACTTGATTTTTGACAAAGGAGCCAAAACCATCCAATGGAAAAAAGATAGTATTTTCAGCAAATGGTGCTGGTTCAACTGGAGGGCAACATGTAGAAGAATGCAGATCGATCCATCCTTATCACCCTGTACAAAGCTTAAGTCCAAGTGGATCAAGGACCTCCACATCAAACCAGACACACTCAAACTAATAGAAGAAAAACTAGGGAAGCATCTGGAACACATGGGCACTGGAAAAAAATTCCTGAACAAAACACCAATGGCTTATGCTCTAAGATCAAGAATCGACAAATGGGATCTCATAAAACTGCAAAGCTTCTGTAAGGCAAAGGACACTGTGGTTAGGACAAAACGGCAACCAACAGATTGGGAAAAGATCTTTACCAATCCTACAACAGATAGAGGCCTTATTTCCAAAATATACAAAGAACTCAAGAAGTTAGACCGCAGGGAAACAAATAACCCTATTAAAAATGGGGTTCAGAGCTAAACAAAGAATTCACAGCTGAGGAATGCCGAATGGCTGAGAAACACCTAAAGAAATGTTCAACATCTTTAGTCATAAGGGAAATGCAAATCAAAACAACCCTGAGATTTCACCTCACACCAGTGCGATTGGCTAAGATCAAAAACTCAGGTGACAGCAGATGCTGGCGAGGATGTGGAGAAAGAGGAACACTCCTCCATTGTTGGTGGGATTGCAGACTGGTAAAACCATTCTGGAAATCAGTCTGGAGGTTCCTCAGAAAATTGGACATTGAACTGCCTGATGATCCAGCTATACCTCTCTTGGGCATATACCCAAAAGATGCCTCAACATATAAAAGAGACACGTGCTCCACTATGTTCATCGCAGCCTTATTTATAATAGCCAGAAGCTGGAAAGAACCCAGATGCCCTTCAACAGAGGAATGGATACAGAAAATGTGGTACATCTACACAATGGAATATTACTCAGCTATCAAAAACAACGAGTTTATGAAATTCGTAGGCAAATGGTTGGAACTGGAAAATATCATCCTGAGTGAGCTAACCCAATCACAGAAAGACATACATGGTATGCACTCATTGATAAGTGGCTATTAGCCCAAATGCTTGAATTACCCTAGATCCCTAGAACAAACGAAACTCAAGACGGATGATCAAAATGTGAATGCTCGAGACCCCAAAAGTACAACAATGCCAAGCAACCAGAGCTTCCAGGGACTAAGCCACTACCTAAAGACTATACATGGACTGACCCTGGACTCTGACCCCATAGGTAGCAATGAATATCCTAGTAAGAGCACCAGTGGAAGGGGAAGCCCTGGGTCCTGCTAAGACTGAACCCACAGTGAACTAGTCTATGGGGGGAGGGCGGCAATGGGGGGAGGGTTGGGAGGGGAACACCCATAAGGAAGGGGAGGGGGGAGGGGGATGTTTGCCCGGAAACCGGGAAAGGGAATAACACTCGAAATGTATATAAGAAATACTCAAGTTAATAAAAAAAAAAAAAAAAAAGATCTAATTAGATTAACAATAATTAATTTAAGATATATGTCTAACTGCTTATGTCATTGCTATCTGCTCATTACTAAGCTGACAAATAATTTAGAACAAGAAGAATATATGTTTGTTGGTTCTTCATGAAATTCCAAGGTCAGTGATTTAGAAAAATGCCCCAATTCATCAGAGGTTTGATGAATGTACCTGCTTGGTAAAAAGGGAGTGATTTTCCTTATCTCTGGGAAGATGAAATTGTGTCCTTTCCATTAATATAGGACTGGTACCTTTTGCCATGTGAAGGTTAATCCATGATTTTATGGAAGACAGTTTGGCAAGTTAGAATTATCCTTTTCCATTTAACTCATGTAGTGATTATTTTGGTTTCTTCATTGTGCCTATTCTCATGGACAGTAAGTGGCCTGATTCCTAATGGACTGTGTTCCTGATTAAATGTTTAGTTTGATAATAAATGAGTTTTAATTTAAAATCTTTATTTTAAATTTCTAGACATATAAAAGTTACAATAGTAAAGTGTTAATAATAATTGATTCATGTTGGATACCAGTAGCTTTATAATCAAATCTTTAAATCCATTCATAATTACTATTGTAGACATACTCAGAATATATGCATTAATTACATGTATAATCCTAACATTGTCAGTTGTATATATTTTGCAACTTCAGTTTAAAACAATTAACAAGAAACAGTCAAAGTTTTCTATTTAGATAGACTTTAGATAAATAAGTAGTTCTCACACACTTCAGAGATCTTCTGTGTGTAACTTTCAGATATTTTAATTAAAAAACTTTTAGGGATAGAGGGATACATTAAGTCAAGGTAATTTTTTAAATATTTATTTATTTTATTTATATATTAGTACACTGTAGTTCTCTTCAGACACTTCAGAAGAGAGCATCCCATTACAGATGGTTGTGAGCCACCATGTGGTTGCTGGGAATTGAACTCAGGACCTCTGGAAGAGCAGTCAGTGCTCTTAACCACTGAGCCATCTCTCCAGCCCTAAGTCAAGGTAATTACTCTGACTCTCTTCCAATAAAGACTATGGAAAAAATATAAGTCTTCACTGTGAGTTTGCTACAAATGTATCAAAACTGGCCACTAGGCTAAAACATGCCCTTTGCCTTGACTGATAATAGTACAGAGTCCAAATATTTGACAGAAAAGTTACTGGATAATCAATTGCCTGGCATTTCCTAGACATGGCAGGACATTCCAGGACATTCCTCCAAATTTTCTGCTTCAAAGTCAGGTATCTCAGAATTTCTGGGCCTTGTTTCCAGAGATGGATGTTCCTTCTGCTGTAGATAAAGTTTGGGCGACTGTCCAAGTAGCCAGTAAATCTCAGTCATTTTATTTAACACAGAAGCTCCTTGGTCTGCACATCTTGCTTACTCAGGTTAAATGTATCCCTCTCAGGTCTTTGATTGGTTTGAAAACTAGACTAGTGATAGAGTTCATACGTCCAGAGCTTAACAATAATCAGTGAAATTCAGAAAATATATTCATAGTCTCAAGCCCCAAAACTAAAATTTCCTTTGGTTGCGTTATAAGTATAATCTTTAAATTCACTTTTCATTGTGTTCATTGGAACTTTGGATTCAACAAGATAGAAAGAGTATAGAAACACTTTGTTGAAAGTTATTAAATACAAATGAACAGGACATTGTAATAATAATTCTTACCCTGATGGTTCTCATAATTTTTATTGCATAAAGTTTACAGATATGTTTACAGAGATAAAGCCCCTTTCGTGGACTGTAAGTAGTGAATGCTGAGATAACCTTCAGCAATACATTTTCTATAAACTGGTTTGCAAGTTGTTTCCCATAATTAACACTTGTTAGTTGTGACCAAAAGCTCTCCTATATCTTAATTTGATTGGTTATACCTCCAGTGCTTTCTTCATAGCTTTTTCCTTCTCACTGAGTTTGCCTCCTCTAATATAACCTGTAAAGATCAGCCTAAATTGTTTTTCATATTAAAAGTTTCTTGCTTCATATGGTTAGCCAATTCAAACCAGAAGAAGATCAACCCTGAACTCTTGCTGGTTGTAGTTTTTTCTAAAGTCATATTGCCTTTGGCTAGTGAAGGTTATGAACAAACATATTTAACAACTTGATTTTCACTTGAATAGAGGGACTCAGCAGCATAGTCCAAGGGAAGGAATAGGTTCAAATTTTTCAATGGGATTCCCAATCCTTTAGAATGTTTAGTGTGACAGACTGAGCCATCAACAAATTCATGACATCATGGACATAAAATCATGAACTAAACATATATGAACTGGTTACTATGTATTCTGCATCAAGCATAATAATGGACTAATTGAATGTTCTCCTGGATTTTCATCTTCCTGCTCTTTCAGATTCCCACATTTGTCTCTGCTTTTTTCACCATTAATATCCATAGGTATTATTAGATACTCACTGAAGCATTTTGCCATGGAAGAGGTGTTGTGATTGGTGCATATTTCCTTATTTATACTTTTTATACTGAGAAAAAAACACATTCACTTCTACCTTATCAATAATTCGATTACACAGTATGTAAAATTTATTTTCCTAGTTCAGAGTTCTTATGACTTAGTGGATATAGTCATTAAAATTTACTTATTCTTTATTTTTTATTTCTTAATTAAATAAGAATTTACTTATTGTTTATAATTTTATTATTTGTTAAATGCACTCTTAGTGATTTTAAAATATTTTCATCAACTTTATTTTCATTTTTGATGAAAATACTCAGAAAATATTAATTGGTAACTTTGACTATATTCACTTAATTTTCTCATTTTTTGATAACCATAACCTCTTATTTGTCATTTTTATGCCACAACATATGAGTAATTTTCAATGTTATGATGTTAAGGAAGAATTATTTATTCTAGGCCTCCCCTTTTTGTTCATAGCATTTTGAAAGTCTTGATTGCACCTGTGATATCAGATATCACTGAATGCAGTAATTTTTGAGTGTTTTTTATGATGCTTGTGTGAAGAGTCCCTATGTGTTACATGCAGGTGATTCCAGAATAACAAAAAAACCACAATAGCAAAAAGTATTCTCAACTGTGTGAGAACATCTCTGGGAAAAACCATTCCTGATCTCAAGCTATACTAGAGAGGAATAGAGATAAAAATTGCATGATACTTTCTATATATATATATATATATATATATATATATATATATATATATATATATATATATAATGAGAGATCATTTTTAATGGGTAAAAATTAAATGATCAAATAACTTCTTTTTTTTTTTACTTTTTCTTTTTATCAACTTGAGTATTTCTAATATACATTGCGAGTGTTATTCCCTTTCCCGGTTTCCAGGCAAATATCCCCCTCCCACCTCCCCTTCCTTATGGGTGTTCCCCTCCCCACCCTCCCCTCATTGCCGCCCTCCCCCAACAGTCTAGTTCACTGGTGGTTCAGTCTTAGCAGGACCCATGGCTTCCCCTTCCACTGGTGCTCTTACTAGGACATTCATTGCTACCTATGAGGTCAGAGTCCAAGGTCAGTCCATGTATACTCTTTAGGTAGTGGCTTAGTCCCTAGAAGCTCTGGTTGCTTGGTGTTGTTGTACATATGGGGTCTCAAGCCCCTTCAAGCTCTTACAGTTCTTTCTCTGATTCCTTCAACGGGGGTCCTATTCTAAGTTTAGTGGTTTGCTGCTGGCATTCACCTCTGTATTTGCTGTATTCTGGCTGTGTCTCTCAGGAACGATCTACATCCGGCTCCTGTCAGCGTGCACTTCTTTGATTCATTCATCTTGTCTCATTGGGTGGCTGTATATGTATGGGCCACATGTGCGGCAGGCTCTGAAGGTGTTCCTTCAGTCTCTGTTTTAATCTTTGCCTCTCTCTTCCCTGCCAAGGGTATTCTTGTTCCCCTTTTAAAGAAGGAGTGAAGCATTCACATTTTGATCATCCGTCTTGAGTTTCATTTGTTCTAGGCATCTAGGGTAATTCAAGCATTTGGGCTAATAGCCACTTATCAATGAGTGCATACCATGTATGTTTTCTGTGATTGGGTTAGCTCACTCAGGATGATATTTTCCAGTTCCAACCATTTACCTACGAATTTCATAAAGTCATTTTTTTTGATAGCTGAATAATATTCCATTGTGTAGATGTACCACATTTTCTCTATCCATTCCTATGTTGAAGGGCATCTGGGTTCTTTCCAGCTTCTGGCTATTATAAATAAGGCTGCGATGAACATAGTGGAGCACGTGTCTTTTTTATATGTTGGGGCATCTTTTGGGTAGATGCCCAAGAGAGGTATAGCTGGATCCTCAGGCAGTTCAATGTCCAATTTTCTGAGGAACATCCAGACTGATTTCCAGAATGCTTGTATCAGTCTGCAACCCCACCAACAATGGAGGAGTGTTCTTCTTTCTCCACATCCTTGCCAGCATATGCTGTCACCTGAGTTTTTGATCTTAGCCATTCTCACTGGTGTGAGGTGAAATCTCAGGGTTGTTTTGATTTGCATTTCCCTTATGACTAAAGATGTTGAACATTTCTTTAGGTGTTTCTCAGCCATTCGGCATTCCTCAGCTGTGAATTCTTTGCTTAGATCTAAACCCAATTTTTTATAGGGTTATTTGTCTCCTTGCGGTCTAACTTCTTGAGTTCTTTGTATATTTTGGATATAAGGCCTCTATCTGTTGTAGGATTGGTAAAGATCTTTTGCCAATCTGTTGGTTGCCATTTTCTGCTAACCACAGTGTCCTTTGCCTTACAGAAGCTTTGCAGTTTTATGAGATCCCATTTGTCGATTCTTGATCTTAGAGCATAAGCCATTGGTGTTTTGTTCAGGAAATTTTTTCCAGTGCCCATGTGTCCCAGATGCTTCCCTCGTTTTTCTTCTATTAGTTTGAGTGTGTCTGGTTTAATGTGGAGGTCCTTGAACCACTTGGACTTAAGCTTTGTACAGGGAGATAAGCTTGGCTCTATCTGCATTCTTCTACATGTTGACCTCCAGTTGAATCAGCACCACTTGCTGAAAATGCTATCTTTTAGCCATTGGACGATTTTGGCTCCTTTGTCAAAAATCAAGTGATCATAGGTGTGTGGGTTCATTTCTGGGTCTTCAATTCTATTCCATTGGTCTATCTGTCTGTCTCTGTACCAATACCATGCAGTTTTTATCACTATTGCTCTGTAATACTGCTTGAGTTCAGGGATAGTGATTCCCCCTGAAGTCCTTTTATTTTTGAGGATAGTTTTAGCTATCCTGGGTTTTTTGTTATTCCAGATGAATTTGCAAATTGTTCTGTCTAACTCTTTGAAGAAATGGATTGGTATTTTGATGGGGATTGCATTGAATCTGTAGATCGCTCTTGGTACAATGGCCATCTTTACTATATTAATCCTGCCAATCCATGAGCATGGGAGATCTTTCCATCGTCTGAGGTCTTCTTCAATTTCTTTCCTCAGTGTCTTGAAGTTCTTATTGTACACATCTTTTACTTACTTAGTTAACGTCAACCGAGGTACTTTATATTAATTGGGTCTATTAGGAAGGGTGTTGTTTCCCTAATTTCTTTCTCGGCTTGTTTCTCTTTTGTGTAGAGGAAGGCTACTGATTTATTTGAGTTAATTTTATACCCAGCCACTTTGCTGAAGTTGTTTATCAGTTTTTGTAGTTCTCTGGTGGAACTTTTGGGATCACTTTATTATACTATCATATCATCTGCAAACAGTGATATTTTGACTTCTTCTTTTCTGATCTGTATCCCATTGACCTTCTTTTGTTGTCTGATTGCTCTGGCTAGAAATTCAAGAACTATAATGAATAAGTACGGAGAGAGTGGGCAGCCTTGTCTAGTCCCTGATTTTAGTGGGATTACTTCAAGTTTCTCTCCATTTAGTTTAATGTTAGCAACTGGGTTGCTGTATATGGCTTTTACTATGTTTAGGTATGGGCCTTGATTTCCTATACTTTCCAGGACTTTTATCATGAAGGGGTGTTGAATTTTGTCAAATGCTTTCTCAGCATCTAATGAAAAGATCGTGTGGTTTTGTTCTTTCAGTTTGTTTATATAATGGATCACGTTGATGGTTTTCCGTATATTAAACCATCCCTGCATGCCTGGGATGAAGCGTACTTGATCATGGTGGATGATTGTTTTGATGTGCTGTTGGATTCGGTTTGCCAGAATTTTATTGAGTATTTTTGCGTCGATATTCATAAGGGAAATTGGTCTGAAGTTCTCTTTCTTTGTTGGGTCTTTGTGTGGTTTAGGTATAAGAGTAATTGTGGCTTCATAGAAGGAATTGGGTAGTGCTCCATCTGTTTCAATTTTGTGGAATAGTTTGGATAATATTGGTACGAGGTCTTCTAGGAAGGTCTGATAGAATTCTGCACTAAACCCGTCTGGACCTGGGCTCTTTTTGGTTGGGAGATCTTTTTTTTTTTTTAATGTATTTTAATATTCACAACATATAAGCTGGCATTTGATTTTGTCTTTATTTGTATATATTATTGCTTTTTTGAGATTTTCATATATACATATGATATTTTGTATGTTAGTCACCCTACATTCCTTCCACTAAGATCTAGCCCCCACCCACTACCCCTTCCCAACTTTGTGGCCTCGGGTATTATTTTTAATAAAATTTCTGTTTTTTTCTTTTTTTTTAATTTATTTAATACGTAATAATAATTCTTTGGTTTCCGGGCAAACATCCCCCTCCCCCCTCCCCTTCCTTATGGGTATTCCCCTCCCAACCATCCCCCCATTGCCGCCCTCCCCCCAACAGTCTAGTTCACTGGGGGTTCAGTCTTAGCAGGAACAAGGGCTTCCCCTTCCACTGGTGCTCTTACTAGGATATTCATTGCTACCTATGAGGTCAGGGTCCAGGGTCAGTCCAAGCATAGTCTTTAGGTAGTGGCTTAGTCCCTGGAAGCTCTGGTTGCTTGGCATTGTTGTTCACATGGGGTCTCGAGCCCTTTCAAGCTCTTCCAGTTCTTTCTCTGATTCCTTCAACGGGGGTCCTATTCTCAGTTTAGTGGTTTGCTGCTGGCATTCGCCTCTGTATTTGCTGTATTCTGGCTGTGTCTCTCAGGAGAGATCTACATCCGGCTCCTGTCGGTCTGCACTTCTTTGCTTCATCAATCTTGTCTAATTGGGTGGCTGTATATGTATGGGCCACATGTGGGGTAGGCTCTGAATGGGAGTTCCTTCAGTCTCTGTTTGAATCTTTGCCTCTCTCTTCCCTGCCAAGGGTATTCTTGTTCCCCTTTTAAAGAAGGAGTGAAGCATTCACATTTTGATAATCCGTCTTGAGTTTCATTTGTTCTAGGCATCTAGGGTAATTCAAGCATTTGGGCTAATAGCCACTTATCAGTGAGTGCATACCATGTATGTCTTTCTGTGTTTGGGTTAGCTCACTCAGGATGATATTTTCCAGTTCCAACCATTTGCCTACAAATTTCATAAAGCCGTTGTTTTTGATAGCTGAGTAATATTCCATTGTGTAGATGTACCATATTTTCTGTATCCATTCCTCTGTTGAAGGGCATCTGGGTTCTTTCCAGCTTCTGGCTATTATAAATAAGGCTGCGATGAACATAGTGGAGCACGTGTCTTTTTTATATGTTGGGGCATCTTTTGGGTATATGCCCAAGAGAGGTATAGCTGGATCCTCAGGCAGTTCAATGTCCAATTTTCTGAGGAACCTCCAGACTGATTTCCAGAATGGTTGTACCAGTCTGCAATCCCACCAACAATGGAGGAGTGTTCCTCTTTCTCCGCATCCTCACCAGCATCTGCTGTCACCTGAGTTTTTGATCTTAGCCATTCTCACTGGTGTGAGGTGAAATCTCAGGGTTGTTTTGATTTGCATTTCCCTTATGACTAAAGATGTTGAACATTTCTTTAGGTGTTTCTCAGCCATTCGGCATTCCTCAGCTGTGAATTCTTTGTTTAGCTCTGAACCCCATTTTTTAATAGGGTTATTTGTCTCCCTGTGGTCTAACTTCCTGAGTTCTTTGTATATTTTGGATATAAGGCCTCTATCTGTTGTAGGATTGGTAAATATCTTTTGCCAATCGGTTGGTTGCCGATTTGTCCTAACCACGGTGTCCTTTGCCTTACAGGAGCTTTGTAGTTTTATGAGATCCCATTTGTCGATTCTTGATCTTAGAGCATAAGCCATTGGTGTTTTGTTCAGGAAATTTTTTCCAGTGCCCATGTGTCCCAGATGCTTCCCTCGTTTTTCTTCTATTAGTTTGAGTGTGTCTGGTTTAATGTGGAGGTCCTTGAACCACTTGGACTTAAGCTTTGTACAGGGAGATAAGCTTGGCTCTATCTGCATTCTTCTACATGTTGACCTCCAGTTGAATCAGCACCACTTGCTGAAAATGCTATCTTTTAGCCATTGGACGATTTTGGCTCCTTTGTCAAAAATCAAGTGATCATAGGTGTGTGGGTTCATTTCTGGGTCTTCAATTCTATTCCATTGGTCTATCTGTCTGTCTCTGTACCAATACCATGCAGTTTTTATCACTATTGCTCTGTAATACTGCTTGAGTTCAGGGATAGTGATTCCCCCTGAAGTCCTTTTATTGTTGAGGATAGCTTTAGCTATCCTGGGTTTTTTGTTATTCCAGATGAATTTGCAAATTGTTCTGTCTAACTCTTTGAAGAATTGGATTGGTATTTTGATGGGGATTGCATTGAATCTGTAGATCGCTTTTGGTAAAATGGCCATTTTTACTATATTAATCCTGCCAATCCATGAGCATGGGAGATCTTCTCATCTTCTGAGGTCTTCTTCAGTTTCTTTCCTCAGTGTCTTGAAGTTCTTATTGTAATGATCTTTTACTTGCTTGGTTAAAGTCACACCGAGGTACTTTATATTATTTGTGTCTATTATGAAGGGTGTTGTTTCCCTAATTTCTCGGCTTGTTTCTCTTTTGTGTAGAGGAAGGCTACTGATTTATTTGAGTTAATTTTATACCCAGCCACTTTGCTGAAGTTGTTTATCAGCTTTAGTAGTTCTCTGGTGGAACTTTTGGGATCACTTAAATAAACTATCATATCATCTGCAAATAGTGATATTTTGACTTCTTCTTTTCTGATCTGTATTCCCTTGACCTCCTTTTGTTGTCTGATTGCTCTGGCTAGAAATTCAAGAACTATATTGAATAAGTAGGGAGAGAGTGGGCAGCCTTCTCTAGTCCCTGATTTTAGTGGGATTGCTTCAAGTTTCTCTCCATTTAGTTTAATGTTAGCAACTGGTTTGCTGTATATGGCTTTTACTATGTTTAGGTATGGGCCTTGAATTCCTATTCTTTGCAGGACTTTTATCATGAAGGGGTGTTGAATTTTGTCAAATGCTTTCTCAGCATCTAATGAAATGATCTTGTGGTTTTGTTCTTTGAGTTTGTTTATATAATGGATCACGTTGATGGTTTTCCGTATATTAAACCATCCCTGCATGCCTGGGATGAAGCCTACTTGATCATGGTGGATGATTGTTTTGATGTGCTCTTGGATTCGGTTTGCCAGAATTTTATTGAGTATTTTTGCGTCGATATTCATAAGGGAAATTGGTCTGAAGTTCTCTTTGTTGGTTGGGTCTTTGTGTGGTTTAGGTATAAGAGTAATTGTGGCTTCATAGAAGGAATTGGGTAGTGCTCCATCTGTTTCAATTTTGTGGAATAGTTTGGATAATATTGGTACGAGGTCTTCTAGGAAGGTCTGATAGAATTCTGCACTAAACCCGTCTGGACCTGGGCTCTTTTTGGTTGGGAGACCTTTAATGAATGCTTCATTTCCTAAGGAGTTATGGGGTTGCTTAACTGGTGTATCTGTTCCTGATTTAACTCGGTACCTGGTATCTGTCTAGGAAATTGTCCATTTCCTGCAGATTTTCAAGTTTTGTTGAATATAGGCTTTTATAGTAAGATCTGATGATTTTTTGAATTTCCTCTGAATCAGTAGTTATGTCTCCCTTTTCATTTCTGATTTTGTTAATTTGGACACACTCTCTGTGTCCTCTCATTAGTCTGGCTAAGGGTTTATCTATCTTGTTGATTTTCTCAAAGAACCAACTTTTGGTTCTGTTGATTCTATGGTCCTTTTTGTTTCTACTTGGTTGATTTCAGCTCTGAGTTTGATTATTTCCTGCCTTCTACTGCTCCTGGGTGTATTTGCTTCTTTTTGTTTTAGAGCTTTTAGGTGTGCTGTCAAGCTGCTGACATATGCTCTTTCCTGTTTCTTTCTGCAGGCACTCAGCGCTATGAGTTTTCCTCTTAGCACAGCTTTCATTGTGTCCCATAAGTTTGCGTATTGTATCTTCATTTTCATTAAATTCTAAAAAGTCTTTAATTTCTTTCTTTATTTCTTCCTTGACCAGGATATCGTTGAGTAGAGCATTGTTCAATTTCCACGTATATGTGGGGGTTCTTCCCTTATTGTTATTGAAGACCAGTTTTAGGCCGTGGTGATCTGATAGCACGCATGGGATTATTTCTATCTTTCTGTACCTGTTGAGGCCCGTTTTTTGACCAAATATATGGGAGAAAGTACCATGAGGAGTTGAGAAGAAGGTATATCCGTTTGCTTTAGGACAGAATGTTCTATAAATATCTGTTAAGTCCATTTGACTCATGACTTCTCTTATTCTGTCTATGTCTCTGTTTAATTTCTGTTTCCATGATCTGTCCATTGATGAGAGTGGGGTGTTGAAATCTCCTACTATTATTGTGTGAGGTGCAATGTGTGTTTTGAGCTTTAGTAAGGTTTTTTTGATGTATGTAGGTGCGCTTGTATTTGGGGCATAGATATTTAGGATTGAGAGTTCATCTTGGTGGATTTTTCCTTTGATGAATATGAAGTGTGCTTCCTTATCTTTTTTGATGACTTTTAGTTGAAAATTGATTTTATTTGGTATTAGAATGGCTACTCCAGCTTGCTTCTTCTGACCATTTGCTTGGAAAGTTGTTTTCCAGCCTTTCACTCTGTCTTTGTCTCTGCAGTGTCTGTCTTTGTCTCTGAGGTGTGTTTCCAGTAGGCAGCAGAATGCAGGGTCCTTGTTGCCTATCCAGTTTGTTAATCTATGTCTTTTTATTGGGGAGTTGAGGCCATTGATGTTGAGCGATATTAAGGTGTAGTGATTATTGCTTCCTGTTATATTCATATTTGGATGTGAGGTTATGTTTGTGTGCTTTCATTCTCTTTGTTTTGTTGCCAAGACGATTAGTTTCTTGCTTCTTCTAGGGTATAGCTTGCCTCCTTATGTTGGGCTTTACCATTTATTATCCTTTGTAGTGCTGGATTTGTAGAAAGATATTGTGTAAATTTGGTTTTGTCATGGAATATCTTGGTTTCTCCATCTATGTTAATTGAGAGTTTTGCAGGATACAGTAACCTGGGCTGGCATTTGTGTTCTCTTAGGGTCTGTATGACATCTGTCCAGGATCTTCTGGCTTTCATAGTTTCTGGCGAAAAGTCTGGTGTGATTCTGATAGGTCTGCCTTTATATGTTACTTGACCTTTTTCCCTTACTGCTTTTAATATTCTTTCTTTATTTTGTGCGTTTGGTGTTTCGACTATTATGTGACGGGAGGTGTTTCTTTTCTGGTCCAATCTATTTGGAGTTCTGTAGGCTTCTTGTATGCCTATGGGTATCTCTTTTTTTAGGTTAGGGAAGTTTTCTTCTATGATTTTGTTGAAGATATTTACTGGTCCTTTGAGCTGGGAGTCTTCACTGTCTTTTATACCTATTATCCTTAGGTTTGATGTTCTAATTGAGTCCTGGATTTCCTGTATGTTTTGGACCAGTAGCTTTTTCTGCTTCACATTATCTTTGACAGTTGAGTCAATGATTTCTATGGAATCTTCTGCTCCTGAGATTCTCTCTTCCATCTCTTGTATTCTGTTGGTGAACCTCGTATCTACAGCTCCTTGTCTCTTCTTTTGGTTTTCTATATCCCGGGTTGTTTCCACGTGTTCTTTCTTGATTGCTTCTATTTCCATTTTTAATTCCTTCAACTGTTTGATTGTGTTTTCCTGGAATTCTTCCAGGGATTTTTGTGACTCCTCTCTATGGGCTTCTACTTGTTTTTTGTTTTTCTGGAATCTTTCAGGGATTTTTGCGATTCCTCTCTGTAGGCTTCTACTTGTTTATTAATGTTTTCCTGTGTTTCTCTAAGGGAGTTCTTCACGTCTTTCTTGAAGTCCTCCAGCATCATGATCAAATATGATTTTGAAACTAGATCTTGCTTTTCTGGTGTGTTTGGATATTCCATGTTTGTTTTGATGGGAGAATTGGGCTCCAATGATGCCATGTAGTCTTGGTTTCTGTTGCTTGGGTTCCTGCGCTTGCCTCTCGCCATCAGATTACCTCTAGTGTCGCTTTGTTCTGCTATTCCTGACAGTGGTTAGACTGTCCTATAAGCCTGTGTGTCAGGAGTGTTGTAGTCCTGTTTTCCTGTTTTCTTTCAGCCAGTTATGGGGACAGAGTGTTCTGCTTTCGGGCGTGTAGTTTTTCCTTTCTACAGGTCTTCAGCTGTTCTTGTGGGCCTGTGTCTTGAGTTCACCAGGCAGGTCACTTGCAGCAGAAAAGTTGGTCTTATCTGTGGTCTGGAGGCTCAAGTTCGCTCGCGGGATGCTGCTCATGAGCTCTCTGCGGCGGCAGCAACCAGGAAGATCTGCGCTGCCATTTCCGAGAGCGTCTGTGCACCAGGGTTCCAGATGGCGTTTGGTGTTTTCCTCTGGTATCCGAGTTGTGTGCAGAGTGCAGTCTCTTCTGGTTTCCCAGGCGTGTCTGCCTCTCTGAAGGTTTAGCTGTCCCTCCCACGGGATTTGGGTGCAGAGAACTGTTTATCCGGTAGATCCCTTCAGGTTCTGGAGGTGTCTCAGAGGCAGTGGTCCTGCTGCTCTTGGGCCCTCCTCCACGGGAACCCAGAGGCCTTATACAGTTTCCTCTTGGGCCAGGGATGTGGGCAGGGGTGGGCAGTGTTGGTGGTCTCTTCCATCTGCAGCCTCAGGAGTGCCCTCCTGACCAGGTGGTGAGGACTCTCTCCCAGGGTCTGGGAGCAGAGAGCTGCTCTGTGCCGGGATCCGCAGGATTGGGACTCCCCTGCATGATACTTATACAGAGACAGACAGTTAGATAGATAGAATTGAAGACCCGGAAATGAACTCACACAGCTTTGGTTACTTGATCTTTGACAAAGGAGCTAAAATCATCCAGTGGAAAAAGAGACAATATTTTTCAACAAAAGGTGCTGGGTCAATTGGCAGTCAGCATGTAGAAAAATGCAAATTGATCCATTCTTATCTTCCTATGTAAAGCTCAAATCCAAGTGCATCATGGGTCTCCACATAAAACCATATACACTGAATCTAATAGAAAAAAGTGGAGAAAACCTAGAACAAATCGTCACAGGGGAAAATTTCTTGAACAGAACACCAGTGGCTTATGCTCTAAGATCATGAATCGACAAATAGGAAAAGCTTCTCTAAGGCAAAGGACACTACCAGTAGGAGAAAATGTGAACCAACAGATTGAGAGAAGATCTTTACCAATCCTTTATCCAATAGAGGGCTAATATCAAATATATACAAAGAACTCAAAAATTTAGAAATTAGAGAACCAAATAGCACTATTAAAAATGGAGAACAGATATAAACAGGAAATTCTTAACTGAGGTAAAACAAATGGCTGAGAAGCATCGAAAGAAATGTTCAACATCCTTTGTTATTAGGGAAATACAAATCAAATGACACTGAGATTCCACCTCACACCAATCAGAACAGCTAAGATCATAATCTCTGGTGACAGCGCAGGTTGGTCAGGATGTCAAGAATGGCACACCCTTCCCTTGCTGGTGGGATTGCTAGCTGTTATAACCATTCTGGAAATCAGTCTGGTGCTTTCTCAGAAAATTCAATATAGTACTACCTGAGGACCCAGCAACACCACTTCTGGACATGTACCCAAAATATTCTCCAACATTTAATAAGGACACTTGCTCCACCATGTTCATACCAGCCATATCTATCTATCTATCTATCTATCTATCTATCTATCTATCTATCTATCTATCTATCTATATTTTTATATCTTACTCTTGGTAGTTTTGTTATGAACTCATACTTCTTACAGAACAGAATCTGGAAACAACCCAGATGTCCCTCAACATAGGAACAGATACCAAAAATGTTGTACATTTACAAAATGGAATACTACTCAGCTATTAAAAACAATGACTTCATGAAATTTACAAGCAAGTGAATGCATCATCCTGACTGAAGTAACAGAGTACCTGATATGTACTCACTGATAAGTGGATATTAGGCAAGGAGCTTGGAATAACCATGATACTACTCAAGGGCCATATGAAGCTCAAGTAGAAGAAAGATCAAAGAGTGTATGCTTCAGTCCTATTTAGAAGGGGGAACAAAATAATCAGGGAAGTAGAGGGTGGGAGGAACTTTGGAGCAAGGAATATGGGAGAGTAAAAGAGAGGCAGAATCTGGTGATAGAGGAAATGTACAGTGTTAGAGAATTGAACAGGTTTATGTGGCAGTGGGGGATTGGGCACTGGTGTTAACAACCATAAAGTCCCTGATTCCAGGAAAGAAAGAGCTTCCCAGGATCCCAGAAAGGGGAGGGAGAACCTGTCTAGACCATATCCAGATGTTAAGCATGTCCCCCTGGTTGAGGGACCGGGTCACCCACCCATCTCCAAAATTTTAACTCAGTATTGCCCCTGTCTAAAGGAAATGCAGGGACAAAGAGTAGAGCAGAGACTGAAGGAAAGGCCATCCAGAGATTGCCCCACTTGGGGATCCATCCCACCTGCAGACACCAAACCCAGTTGCTTTCTCTGATGCCAAGTAATGCTTGACTATAGGAGCCTTTTATAGCCATCTCCTGATAGGTTCTTCCTGATCCTGACTAATACACATGTAGATGCTCGAGGCCCACCATCAGACGTATCACAAGGACCCCAGTGGAGGAGTTATGGAAAGGACTGAAGGAGATGAAGGCATCTTTTCTGGCATCAATGGGAGGGGAGGAATTTGGTCCTGTGGAAGCTTGATATACTAGTATAGAGGAATGCCAGGGCAGTGAGGCAGGAGTGGGTGGGTGGGTGGGTACGGGAGTACCCTCATAGAAGCTGAGTAAGGGGGATTATGATAGGAGGTTTGAAGAGAGGAAACTGAGAAAGAGGATAACATTTGAAATGTAAATAAATAAAATATCCAATTAAAAAAAGAGGAACAAACAAGATTGTAAAAAAAAGTCTAATGAACTACAATCACTTACTAAGGCAATTAGTAAATATTGAATGAAAGAAAGAAAGAAAGAAAGAGAGAAAGAAAGAAAGAAAGAAAGGAAGCAAATTACCAGGCATCATAGTTAAAATGTAGTTCTTTATATGTTAATAATATATTCATGGCATAATGTTTTGCATACAAACTTAGTGTGAAGAATCATTTAGAAATGCATTTTACTGCCCAAAGCAAAATATGAATCAACCAGAAGAGTTAACTTAAAGTCCATATTAGTATTGACCAAATTTGTGACATGTCTAGCTGACTCAAATGTATTTAAATTTAGACATTTATACACCTTTTATATAGCAATTACCTTTCTGGTGCACCAACACATTTGACAATTTGGTGTCGCACCTTGTTCATGTTGAATTTTTATATCATTCTTTGCTATAAATTGTTCACTTGATTTTTATTCATTTAACTTCTCTCACCTAATTTTTTGTAAATTGGTATACTATCCACAATCAAAATGAAAAATCAGTTAAAGCCTTTTATTTTATTACTGCTAATTCTGCCATCATTCATTATTATTTTGTAATAATTAAAGACATTATACTCAAAATAATTTTCTTTCTATTTCCCCATTATTACATGAAAGAAAACAAATACAAAATTGTTAGAACCATAGAATCTGACTTTTCTCCTAGGTTGGTTTATCTTTACTCGTATCACTATTTCCCTGGCCGTAGCCTTTCAAAAATATCTTGCTAACTTTCCTACCTGGCAGATAGCCAGCTCAACTAGAGAGAAATAATATCTTAATTGGAAATCTATTTAAGTCTACTCATCAGTAGAAACACCATGAGTCTTGGAGGTAAACATACAGCTGCTACATTACTAAAATAACATTGGGACACCCATATCTAATGAAAACAGTGTAAGTCAAAAAGCCAACACAGCTTTTTGACAAAGATCCAACAAAGCTGACTTGCATGTTAAGATCATAATCAACTCTTTTTCTGTTTTGTCATGGATTTCCACACATGGTAGACTTGAGGGAGGCTTTTATTATCTTTAAAACTTGGGAATATTAGATTAATTGGAACTTTCCTGAGAATCATTTATGCTATATTTTAGGTATACTGATGCTAAGATTCCACAGAAATTCCCTAAGCATACTACCTATCCTAATTTTAGGAAGGTATCTTTATCTGGGTCTACTTGACAATTCCCTTTGTATTGTGGAATTTATGACACACATGAAGATGTCATAGATCTTTCTGTGATGATTTGGTTTCAAGATATGTTTGGAAGGACTGCCTCTGGACTTACAAAGAAACAAAACAATCAGTGAAAAGTAAACTTTGAAAAATCACCAAGAGTAAGAGGGCTGGAAAAGGTGAACCAAGATCAAATTACAGTTATATGAGATGGGGGAGGGGGATCACATATGGTATACCTCTCCAGCAAAGAAACAAACTTAAAATGTTTAGCATTAATTCTCCTTTACACAGGGCTTATGCTGAAGGAAAAGGAACGATCTAGAAGAATGATAAAAAAACCTCAAGTTATTAGTAACTCTTTCTTTGAGAAGTTGGCTTGCATAAGGTCACACTGGTGTTTAATGACCAAGGAACAACATAATACCAAAATTACACAAATAAAGAGATTTTAAAATGATATAAAAGACAAAGATCCTATTATGCTAGAAATTGAAAAATAGTGACAACGGCATTGGTCTGAGGGTTTTTCTTGAACTCAATGACAATTTGCACTGAATGCCCTTAAAAGTTGATATTACACCACTTGGGACATAGCAAGCTTCCCATCCATGCTTGAAGATTTTATGTTTGCCTATTAATCCTGAAACCTCAAAATCTTCCAGACTGTGGATGGGCTGTCATGCCTTGGGAAAACATTCCTTGTGGGTTCTTTTTTTTCAAATTTTTGCTAGTTATTTTATTGATTTACATCCCGAAAGTTGTTCCCTAAATATGACCCCCTTGTTGTTCTCCCTTCCTAGAATTCTTTACCCCATTTCCTATTTCCATTCACCTCTGAGATGGTGCTCCTCTTTCCCCAGGCACCCCAATTCCCTGGGGGTATCATGTCTCTACAAGATCAGACTCCTCCTCTCTCACTGAGGCCAGACAAGACAGTTCTCTGTTACATATGTGCCTGGGGCCTCAGACAAGGCCATGTAGGCTCCTGTTTTCAAGTGCATTCTTGCATCAGTGTTTGGTGCCTGCCAATGAAATGGATTCCAAGTTGTGTTGGTCCCTGACCGACCTTTTCTTCAATCTCTGAACCAAATTTGTCCCTGCCCAGGAATGGGCCATCATGCCTTGGCAAAAGTGCCTCTATATTCTTAAATATTGAGATATGTGTTTGTTGAGGGAAAACAAATGTAAAAGATAATTCTGTTCTTTCACAGCTTATAATTGATAACTAAATTTATGACTTGAGACATGATTGTAAATGATAACTCTGTCAGTCACAGTTTATAAATAATGACTATACTTACATACTTATGACAAAGATGAAATCATACACACATATGTTAGTACAAAAATGATACAATCTATGTTTTAGGGAAAAAATTAGTGAGTTGCTGGATGTAGCCTCTCAAAGGACAACATGCTTCTTCTGCAATGACAATAGTGTATCATTAGTTTTGTCAGGGTGTGGTGCTCACCCATGGGATGGGTTTCAATTTGGGCTTGTTATTGGTTTGTCATTTACTTAGTATCTGCTCCATTTCCTGTGCTTGCATTTCTCGCAGACAGAATAATTTTTGAGTTGAAAGTACTGGTGTTCCTGTTTGGAAAGAGGTGACCTCTTCAGGTTCCATATCCCCAAAATAGTGAGTCACATGTAAGGTCACATCCATTGATTCTTGGGTGCCACCTTTATTCCTTGTCTCTGTCTCTTTTGGGAGATGTCTCCCACCTCCTCAAACCCACCAATTGTATATTTCCATTCATTTTCATGGTGATCTAACCATCTCACATCTCCTGCCCCACACCTTATAGTGAACACCCTTTCCCCCTCCCTATTTCTGTTTTCTTGTGAAAGTCTCCACCAAACAGCTAACTCAAACAGATAAAGTCACCTACAGCCAAACAGTAGATGGAGCTTGGGGACTCTTACAGAAGAACAAGAGGAAAGATTGCAGGTCCTGTCTGAAATAGGAATTACATATGAAGACTAATAGAGTCAACCAACATAGGACTATAGGGCTCTCAGATGCTGAAACACCATCCAAAGAAAATACACAAGATATGCCTAGGCCTCACTACACATTTGTAGCAGATGTGGAGTTTGGTTCTCATGTGGGACCCAAACAACCACGATGGGCATTGTCCCAAAATCTGTTGCCTATATGTGGGATATGTTCTTCTAGCTGGGATCCGTTGTCTGTCCTCACTAGGAAAGGAAGCACCTATCCTTAAGGTTGAGGGAAACTGAGGGTACCACCATATTAGAGAGGAGAATGAGAAATATGATGGGGGACAGATTGTGGGAGGGGATGGTGGGAATGTTAAGTGAATACTTTAAAATTAAAAAAATGATAATTATAAAAGAATGATAAAACTAAACCAAAAAAAGATTAGTAATCAATCGTTGCCTACAGAGTTTTACAAAATTAAAATAAACAAGCACTCTGACTGCCAGGAAGTCAAGGTTACAAGATTCTCTTGAATACGGTGCCTAACTCAATTCTGTCTATGTTCCTTATTACCACTTCTCTACCAACTGTCCGGTACTGGGGCTTGCCCCAAGGACAACATTGTCTTTAAACATTCTGAATAGTGAAGTTGATGTTCACACATAAATAAATTACATGTATTCATCAAAAGTATATTTCTTAGCAACAGATGGAGATTATTAAAGAATACTACAACCGTCTCTGCCCCCAGACCCTGTGAGAGAGAGACCCAGCCGCCTGGTCAGGTGGGCACTCCTGAGGCTGCAGAGCGGAAGAGACCACCAACACTGCTCACCCCTGCCCACATCCCTGGCCCAAGAGGAAACTGTATAACGCCTCTGGGCTCCCGTGGGGGAGGGCCCAGGATCGGCAGGACCCCTGCCTGAGACACCACCAGAATCTGAAGGAAACAGACCGGATAAACAGTTCTCTGCACCCAAATCCCGTGGGAGGGAGAGCTGAACCTTCAGAGAGGCAGACAAGCCTGGGAAACCAGAAGAGACTGCTCTCTGCACACACATCTCAGACGCTAGAGGAAAAAGCCAAAGACCATCTGGAACCCTGGTGCACTGAAGATCCCGGAGGGGCGGCACAGGTCTTCCTGGTTGCTGCCGCTGCAAGGAGCCCGTGGGCAGCACCCCACGAGCGAACTTGAGCCCCGGGACCACAGGTAAGACCAACTTTTCTGCTGCAAGAAAGCTGCATGGTGAACTCAAGACACAGGCCCACAGGAACGGCTGAAGACCTGTAGAGAGGAAAAACTACACGCCGGAAAGCAGAACACTCTGTTCCCATAACTGACTGAAAGAGAGGAAAATAGGTCTACAGCACTCCTGACACACAGGCTTATAGGACAGTCTAGCCACTGTCAGAAATAGCAGAACAAAGTAACACTAGAGATAATCTGATGGCGAGAGGCAAGCGCAGGAACCCAAGCAACAGAAAACAAGACTACATGGCAACATCGGAGCCCAATTCTCCCATCAAAACAAACATGGAATATCCAAACGCACCAGAAAAGCAAGATCTAGTTTCAAAATCATATTTGATCATGATGCTGGAGGACTTCAAGAAAGACGTGAAGAACTCCCTTAGAGAACAAGTAGAACCCTACAGAGAGGAATCGCAAAAATGCCTGAAAGAATCACAAAAATCCCTGAAAGAATACCAGGAAAACATAAATAAACAAGTAGAAGCCCATAGAGAGGAGACACAAAAATCCCTGAAAGAATTCCAGGAAAACACAATCAAACAGTTGAAGGAATTAAAAATGGAAATAGAAGCAATCAAGAAAGAACACATGGAAACAAACCTGGATATAGAAAACCAAAAGCAGAGACAAGGAGCTGTAGATACAAGCTTCACCAACAGAATACAAGAGATGGAAGAGAGAATCTCAGGAGCAGAAGATTCCATAGAAATCATTGACTCAACTGTCAAAGATAATGTAAAGCGGAAAAAGCTACTGGTCCAAAACATACAGGAAATCCAGGACTCAATGAGAAGATCAAACCTAAGGATAATAGGTATAGAAGAGAGTGAAGACTCCCAGCTCAAAGGACCAGTAAATATCTTCAACAAAATCATAGAAGAAAACTTCCCTAACCTAAAAAAAGAGATACCCATAGACATAAAAGAAGCCTACAGAACTCCAAATAGATTGGACCAGAAAAGAAACACCTCCCGTCACATAATTGTCAAAACACCAAGCGCACAAAATAAAGAAAGAATATTAAAAGCAGTAAGGGAAAAAGGTCAAGTAACATATAAAGGCAGACCTATCAGAATCACACCAGACTTCTCGCCAGAAACTATGAAAGCCAGAAGATCCTGGACTGATGTCATACAGACCCTAAGAGAAAACAAATGCCAGCCCAGGTTACTGTATCCAGCAAAACTCTCAATTAACATTGATGGAGAAACCAAGATATTCCATGACAAAACCAAATTTACACAATATCTTTCTACAAATCCAGCACTACAAAGGATAATAAATGGTAAAGCCCAACATAAGGAGGCAAGCTATACCCTAGAAGAAGCAAGAAACTAATCGTCTTGGCAACAAAACAAAGAGAATGAAAGCACACAAACATAACCTCACATCCAAATATGAATATAACGGGAAGCAATAATCACTATTCCTTAATATCTCTCAATATCAATGGCCTCAACTCCCCAATAAAAAGACATAGATTAACAAACTGGATACGCAACGAGGACCCTGCATTCTGCTGCCTACAGGAAACACACCTCAGAGACAAAGACAGACACTACCTCAGAGTGAAAGGCTGGAAAACAACTTTCCAAGCAAATGGTCAGAAGAAGCAAGCTGGAATAGCCATTCTAATATCAAATAAAATCAATTTCCAACTAAAAGTCATCAAAAAAGATAAGGAAGGACACTTCATATTCATCAAAGGAAAAATCCACCAAGATGAACTCTCAATCCTAAATATCTATGCCCCAAATACAAGGGCAATTACATACGTAAAAGAAACCTTACTAAAGCTCAAAACACACATTGCACCTCACACAATAATAGTGGGAGATTTCAACACCCCACTCTCATCAATGGACAGATCATGGAAACAGAAATTAAACAGTGATGTCGACAGACTAAGAGAAGTCATGAGCCAAATGGACTTAACGGATATTTATAGAACATTCTATCCTAAAGCAAAAGGATATACATTCTTCTCAGCTCCTCATGGTACTTTCTTCAAAATTGACCGTATAATTGGTCAAAAAACGGGCCTCAACAGGTACAGAAAGATAGAAATAATCCCATGCGTGCTCTCGGACCACCACGGCCTAAAACTGGTCTTCAATAACAATAAGGGAAGAATGCCCACATATACGTGGAAATTGAACAATGCTCTACTCAATGATAACCTGGTCAAGGAAGAAATAAAGAAAGAAATTAAAAACTTTTTAGAATTTAATGAAAATGAAGATACAACATACACAAACTTATGTGACACAATGAAAGCTGTGCTAAGAGGAAAACTCATAGGGCTGAGTGCCTGCAGAAAGAAACAGGAAATAGCATATGTCAGCAGCTTGACAGCACACCTAAAAGCTCTAGAACAAAAAGAAGCAAATACACCCAGGAGGAGTAGAAGGCAGGAAATAATCAAACTCAGAGCTGAAATCAACCAAGTAGAAACAAAAAGGACCATAGAAAGAATCAACAGAACCAAAAGTTGGTTCTTTGAGAAAATCAACAAGATAGATAAACCCTTAGCCAGACTAACGAGAGGACACAGAGAGTGCGTCCAAATTAACAAAATCAGAAATGAAAAGGGAGACAAAACTACAGATTCAGAGGAAATTCAAAAAATCATCAGATCTTACTATAAAAACCTATATTCAACAAAACTTGAAAATCTTCAGGAAATGGACAATTTCCTAGACAGATACCAGGTATCGAAGTTAAATCAGGAGCAGATAAAGCAGTTAAACAACCCCATAACTCCTAAGGAAATAGAAGCAGTCATTTAAGGTCTCCCAACCAAAAAGAGCCCAGGTCCAGACGGGTTTAGTGCAGAATTCTATCAAACCTTCATAGAAGACCTCATACCAATATTATCCAAACTATTCCACAAAATTGAAACAGATGGAGCACTACCCAATTCCTTCTACGAAGCCACAATTACTCTTATACCTAAACCACACAAAGACACAAAAAAGAAAGAGAACTTCAGACCAATTTCCCTTATGAATATCGACGCAAAAATACTCAATAAAATTCTGGCAAACCGAATTCAAGAGCACATCAAAACAATCATCCACCATGATCAAGTAGGCTTCATCCCAGGCATGCAGGGATGGTTTAATATACGGAAAACCATCAACATGATCCATCATATAAACAAACTGAATGAACAGAACCACATGATCATTTCATTAGATGCTGAGAAAGCATTTGACAAAATTCAACACCCCTTCATGATAAAAGTCCTGGAAAGAATAGGAATTCAAGGCCCATACCTAAACATAGTAAAAGCCATATACAGCAAACCAGTTGCTAACATTAAACTAAATGGAGAGAAACTTGAAGCAATCCCACTAAAATCAGGGACTAGACAAGGCTGCCCACTCTCTCCCTACTTATTCAATATAGTTCTTGAAGTTCTAGCCAGATCAATCAGACAACAAAAGGAGATCAAGTGGATACAGATCGGAAAAGAAGAAGTCAAAATATCACTATTTGCAGATGACATGATAGTATATTTAAGTGATCCCAAAAGTTCCACCAGAGAACTACTAAAGCTGATAAACAACTTCAGCAAAGTGGCTGGGTATAAAATTAACTCAAATAAATCAGTTGCCTTCCTCTATACAAAAGAGAAACAAGCTGAGAAAGAAATTAGGGAAACGACACCCTTCATAATAGATCCAAATAATATAAAGTACCTCGGTGTGACTTTAACCAAGCAAGTAAAAGATCTTTACAATAAGAACTTAAAGACACTGAGGAAAGAAATTGAAGAAGACCTCAGAAGATGGAAAGATCTCCCATGCTCATGGATTGGCAGGATTAATATAGTAAAAATGGACATTTTACCAAAAGCGATCTACAGATTCAATGCAATCCCCATCAAAATACCAATCCAATTCTTCAAAGAGTTAGACAGAACAATTTGCAAATTCATCTGGAATAACAAAAAACCCAGGATAGCTAAAGCTATCCTCAACAATAAAAGGACTTCAGGGGGAATCACTATCCCTGAACTCAAGCAGTATTACAGAGCAATAGTGATAAAAACTGCATGGTATTGGTACAGAGACAGACAGAAAGACCAATGGAATAGAATTGAAGACCCAGAAATGAACCCACACACCTATGGTCACTTGATTTTTGACAAAGGAGCCAAAACCATCCAACGGAAAAAAGATAGCATTTTCAGCAAATGGTGCTGGTTCAACTGGAGGGCAACATGTAGAAGAATGCAGATCGATCCATGCTTATCACCCTGTACAAAGCTTAAGTCCAAGTGGATCAAGGACCTCCACATCAAACCAGACACACTCAAACTAATAGAAGAAAAACTAGGGAAGCATCTGGAACACATGGGCACTGGAAAAAATTTCCTGAACAAAACACCAATGGCTTATGCTCTAAGATCAAGAATCGACAAATGGGATCTCATAAAACTGCAAAGATTCTGTAAGGCAAAGGACACGGTGGTTAGGACAAAACGGCAACCAACAGATTGGGAAAAGATCTTTACCAATCCTACAACAGATAGAGGCCTTATATCCAAAATATACAAAGAACTCAAGAAGTTAGACCGCAGGGAAACAAATAACCCTATTAATAAATGGGGTTCAGAGCTAAACAAAGAATTCACAGCTGAGGAATGCCGAATGGCTGAGAAACACCTCAAGAAATGTTCAACATCTTTAGTCATAAGGGAAATGCAAATCAAAACAACCCTGAGTTTTCACCTCACACCAGTGAGAATGGCTAAGATCAAAGACTCAGGTGACAGCAGATGCTGGCGAGGATGTGGAGAAAGAGGAACACTCCTCCATTGTTGGTGGGATTGCAGACTGGTAAAACCATTCTGGAAATCAGTCTGGAGGTTCCTCAGAAAATTGGACATTGAACAGCCTGAGGATCCAGCTATACCTCTCTTGGGCATATACCCAAAAGATGCCTCAACATATAAAAGAGACACGTGCTCCACTATGTTCATCACAGCCTTATTTATAATAGCCAGGAAATGGAACGAACCCAGATGCCCTTCAACAGAGGAATGGATACAGAAAATGTGGTACATCTACACAATGGAATATTACTCAGCTATCAAAAACAACGAGTTTATGAAATTCGTAGGCAAATGGTTGGAACTGGAAAATATCATCCTGAGTGAGCTAACCCAATCACAGAAAGACATACATGGTATGCACTCATTGATAAGTGGCTTTTAGCCCAAATGCTTGAATTACCCTAGATCTCTAGAACAAACGAAACTCAAGACAGATGATCAAAATGTGAATGCTTCACTCCTTCTTTAAATGAGGAAAAAGAATACCCTTGGCAGGGAAGGGAGAGGCAAAGATTAAAACAGAGACTGAAGGAACACCCATTCAGAGCCTACCCCACATGTGGCCCATACATATACAGCCACCCAATTAGACAAGATGGATGAAGCAAAGAAGTGCAGACCAACAGGAGCTGGATGTAGATCGCTCCTGAGAGACACAGCCAGAATACAGCAAATACAGAGGCGAATGCCAGCAGCAAACCACTGAACTGAGAATAAGTCCCCCGTTGAAGGAATCAGAGAAAGAACTGGAAGAGCTTGAAGGGGCTCGAGACCCCAAAAGTACAACAATGTCAAGCAACCAGAGCTTCCAGGGACTAAGCCACTACCTAAATACTATACATGGACGGACCCTGGACTCTGACCCCTATATTGATAGGTAGCAATGAATATCCTAGTAAGAGCACCAGTGGAAGGGGAAGCCCTGGGTCCTGCTAAGTCTGAACCCCCAGTGAACTAGACTATGGGGGGAGGGTGGCAATGGGGGGAGGGTTGGGAGGGGAACACCCATAAGGAAGGGGAGGGGGGAGGGGGATGTTTGCCCGGAAACCGGGAGAGGGAATAACACTTGAAATGTATATAAGAAATACTCAAGTTAATAAAAAAAAAGAATACTACAACCAATCAAAATGAAGAATTGTGAAGATCAATCAAAAATGATATTTCTGCAACACACTGATAAACAGAGGCACAGGGTTATTTGGTAAAGAGGGAAGAGAAAGTTTTAAAAGCTAGAAATCCAGGATATTTGGTAAGAAAGAGTTTGCCACTCTTACAAGAAGCAGACACCCACAAAATTATATAAAATATCACCAACACGACTGCTTAACTATGACCCGAACCAGGGCAGTAATACATACATGCTGCTGCCAAGGTGGACAGCTCATGAGATAATACACAAAGAACTACAGACAACTAAGTAATGGTCCAAAAAAATAAATACTCATGTTAGAAGTTTTAATCTACCTTGAAGAAAACACATTCTGCTAAAAAGGAATGAATGAAAATAGGCAGTGGTAAAGACTATTGTTTACTGAACTGCGTATGTGCCTGTCATTTGAATCTGCTCCTTTTTGTGTGTATGTGTAGAAAACTATAGGTTCTTTCATTTTGGCTTGGTTACTAATGCAGGACTGTTGAACAACTGAGCACTTCAAAAGTTTGTCTGTGGACTTGATTCTACTGACTTCTCTTTTCTGGTTTTAATATTCTATTTTGATTTCCCTGATGACTAAGGACATCGAACATTTCTTTAAGTGTTTCTTGGCACTTAATATTTCTCTGTTGAGAATCTGTTGAGGTCTGTGTATGTACATTTTTAATTTGGGTTATTTGGGTTGTTGGAGTTTAACATTTTAAGTTCTCTATAATTTTTGGATACTAGCCTATTGTCAGATGTAGGGTTGGTGAAGGTCCCTTTGCAGTCTGTTCTAATGACAGTGTCCTTTGCCTTACAGTAGCTTTGTAATTTTGTGATATCCCATTTATAAATTGTTATCTTAGAGCATTAGCCATTGGTGTTCTCTTCAGAAAATTGTCTCCTGTTCAAATGCATTCAAGGCTTTTATCCCCTTTATTTTGTCTGAGATTTAGTGCATCTCTATTTTTGTTGAGGTCCTTGATCCACCTGTAATTGAGTTTTGTGGAGGGTGACAAATATGGATCTACTTTCATTTTTCTACATGTAGATGTATGGTGAGACCAACACCACTTGTTGATGATACTCTATTTTTTTCTGTTGTATGGTTTTGAGTTCTTTATCAAAATCAAGTATTCATAGGCATGTGGATTTATTTCTGGGCCAGTGATAGAAAATCACAAATCAATGTGACTGTACCAATATCATGTACTTTTTATCACGCTTGCTCTGTACTATAACTTGGCATCAGGCTCACAAAGTTGACATCACAAAGTTCTGTTATTGCTCAAGATTGTGTGTGTGTGTGTGTGTGTGTGTGTGTGTGTGTTGTGTTGTTTTGTTTTTTCAAAAAAAGTTGAGAAAGTCAATGAGGGTAAGGAGATAAAGATCCTCTCCAGGAAGAAACAGAGTCTTGTTTCCAGAAGAAACAGAGTCATGGGATATAGGAGGTAACCTAGAATCATTCTGGGTGTCCTAAAATGTGATCTACGGTATTGAGTATATGGGCAAAACATCATGATTTTTTTCAATTGTTCATAATTCTCTAATAACTGACTCAAAAGAAGTTGAATTAAATGACATATATTTGCTAAAGATTTTAAAAGAATGATGTATTGACATATCACTGAATTACAAGGAAACACATAAAAAATGAAAAAGAATCATTTAATTGTTTCCTCGCTTAAAGCTTTAGGGGCTTAGTTCATTATCATAACAGTTACGAATAGTTAGCACTCAAGCAGATGCTTGAGCAGTAGCTCAAGATTTACATCCCATTTAAGGAAAGGACTGAAAGTGCTGAAGGGGTTTGCAATCCCATAGAAAGAACAACAATATCAACCAACCAGGCACTCCAGAACTCCCAGGGAATAAGTCACCAATCAAAGAGCACACATGGGGGTGGGGGGGGACCCAGGGTATATGTAACAGTAGATGGCATTATCTGGAATCGGTAGGAGGAGAAGCCCTTTGCCCTGTGAAGGCTCATTTTCCCCTGTAGGGGAGTGGCATGGTGTTGAGGTGGACGTGGGTAGGTGGTGGGGAGCATCCTCATAGGAGCAGGGGGATGGGAGAGGGGGATCCAGGAAATGGGATAACATTTGAAATGTAAATACATAAGCTATCCAATAAAAACATTTTTAAAAAACCCTTACATCCTGCTATTCAGTCAGATAGGAAAGACTCAGTAGAACAAGGGCTTTTGAATATCAAAACTCCCAAAGATGCACTTCCTTGAAGTCCATACCTACACTTTGAGGTCTCACATTCTAATAGTTCTAATTCTAAAACACAATCCCACATCTGGTAAATAAACATTCAGATATATGGGGGATGCTTTTGTTCATACTATCACACAGAATATAGTTTCTCATTTGAGAAAACCAAGCAAGAGCTGAAGACAGGATTTGGAAGTAGAAATCATGATCACGGCAGATTGTTCTTTAATTGTTTGGATCCATTTTCTTTCTTGATATATTTCTTATGCAGCCTATGCCCAATATCTAGAGTGATTATAATCTATTATGAGCTGGGCCATCATTAACCAAATAGCAATAAAATTGTCCCTACCAAATTTAATAGGTCAATATTATTGAGATAATAACTTAATAGGGATTTTTCTCCAGGTGTGTCAAGGTTTGCATGAAATTGACAGAAAATATAAAAACCCAGAGGTACAAGATATAGTTCCAGTATTTTATCCTCAGAGGAATTTTACTACTCCATCATCCCCAAATCTAAATTGCTTATCAGTGAATTTCCACCAGCTGAATCAGGTCACAGGACAAAGTTTAACCCAATACCTCATGGCTCCAGTCCTCAGGCAACTTGGTCAATTGTGTTTCTCCTTTTTACCACATACCCACACAACTTTATAACCCTTCACTCCACCTCATCTTCCAGTGTCTAATGTTCTTTCATTCGCTTTTCTTTAACCTTTCATACTTAAAAGAAGTAGTATTAATATCCTATTTCAGACAGAGCCATCAACAATCATTTGTTCTCTATCTTAATAGCGAACATCCGTCTCTGAGTAGTAAAAAGGAGGGAATGTATAAAAAGCCTGAGAGTGCCTGCCCGCAGCAGCTCACTGCTCCCAAACCCCATGGGAGAGAGAGCTCACAGCCCTGACAGGGGGGGCACTCAGGAGACTGCAGAGCGGAAGAGACAACCAACACTGCCCACCCCTGCCCACATCCCTGGCCCAAGAGGAAACTGTATACTGGTTAGAAGAGACTACACTCTGCCCACATTATTGATTCCAGAGGAAAACACCAAATGCCATCTGAAACCCTGGTGCACAGAAGCTCCCAGAAAGGGCGGCGCAGATCTTCCTGGTTGCTGCCCCACAGAGAGCTCATAAGCAACACCCCATGAGCAAACTTGAGCCTCAGGACCACAGGTAAGACAAACCTTCCTGCTCCAAGCGACCTGCCTGGTGAACTCAGGACACACAGAGGCAAAATTCCTCTAGGACCAGACACTTCCGGTTTTTAGCAGGATTCCCAAACCTGCGGATCCCTACCTGTAGCAGCTTACTGCTCCCAAACACCATGGGAGATAGAGCTCACCGCCCTGACAGGAAGGCACTCCTGAGACTGCAGAGTGGAAGAGACCACCAACACTGCCCACCCCTGACCACGTCCCTGGCCCAAGAGGAAACTGTATACTGCCTCTGGGTTCCTGGACATAAGAGACAGGAACAGCAGGTCCCCTGCGTCTGAGACACCGCCTGAACCTGAAGGGACTGAACAGATAAACAGTTCTCTGCACCCAAATCCTGTGGGAGGGAGAGCTAAACCTTCAGAGAGTCAGACATGCCTGGAAAACCAGAAGAGACTACACTCTGCCCACATTACTGATTCCAGAGGAAAACACCAAACGCCATCTGGAACCCTGGTGCACGGAAGCTCCTGGAAAGGGCGGCGCAGATCTTCCTGGTTTTTGCCCCCATGGGGAGCTCAAAATCAACACCCCATGAGCAAACTTGAGCCTTGGGACCAGAGGTAAGACAAACATTTCTGCTCCAAGCGACCTGCTTGGTAAACTTAAGACACAAGCCCACAGAAACAGCTGAACACCTGTAGACAGGAAAAACTACATGCCCAAAAGCAGAACTCTCTGTTCCCATAACTGGCTGAAAGAAAACAGGAAAACAGGTCTACAGCACTGCTGACTCACAGGCTTATAGGACAGTCTAGCCACTGTCAGAAATACCAGAACAAAGTAACACTAGAGATAATCTGACGGCGAGAGGCAAGGGCAGGAACCCAAGCAACAGAAATCAAGACTACATGGCACCATCGGAGCCCAATTCTCCCACCAAAGCAAACACCGAATATCCAAACATACTAGAAAAGCAAGATCTAGTTTCAAAATCATATTTGATCATGATGCTGGAGGACTTCAAGAAAGACATGAAGAACTCCCTTAGAGAAACACAGGAAAACATAAATAAACAAGGAGAAGACTACAGAGAGGAATCACAAAAATCTCTGAAAGAATTCAAGGACAATCAAACAATTGAAGGAATTAAAAATGGAAATAGAAGCAATCAAGAAAGAACACATGGAAACAAACCTGGATATAGAAAACCAAAAGAAGAGACAAGGAGCCATAGATACAAGCTTCACCAACAGAATACAAGAGATAGAAGAGAGAATCTCAGGAGCAGAAGATTCCATAGAAATCAACGACACAACTGTCAAAGATAATGTAAAGCAGAAAAAGCTACTGGTCCAAAACATACAAGAAATCCAGGACTCAATTAGAACATCAAACCTAAGGATAATAGGTATAGAAGAGAGTGAAGACTCCCAACTCAAAGAATCAGTAAATATCTTCAACAAAATCATAGAAGAAAACTACCCTAACCTAAAGAAAGAGATACCCATAAGCATACAAGAAGCCTACAGAACTCCAAATAGATTGGACCAGAAAAGAAATTCCTCCCGTCTCATAATAGTCAAAACACCAAATGCATAAAATAAAGAAAGAATATTAAAAGCAGTAAGGGAAAAAGGTCAAGTAACATACAAAGGCAGACCTATCAGAATGACAACAGACTTTTCGCCAGAGACTATGAAAGCCAGAAGATCCTGGAGAGATGTCATACAGACCCTAAGAGAACACAAAAGGCAGCCCAGGTTACTGTATCCTGCAAAGCTCTCAATTAACATAGATGAAGAAACCAAGATATTCCATGACAAAACCAAATTTACACAATATCTTTCTACAAATCCAGCACTACAAAGGATAATAAATGGAAAAGCCCAACATAAGGAGGCAAGCTACACCCTAGAAGAAGCAAGAAACTACTCGTCTTGACAACAAAACAAAGAAAAGAAAAACATACACATAACCTCATATCCAAATATGAATGCAACAGGAAGCAATAATCACTATTTCTTAATATCTCTCAACATCAATGGCCTCAACTCCCCAATACAAAGACATAGATTAACAAACTGGTTATGCAACGAGGACCCTGCATTCTGCTGCCTACAGGAAACACACCTCAAAGACAAAGACAGAACTACCTCAGAATGAAAGGCTGGAAAACAACTTTCCAAGCAAATGGTTGGAAGAAGCAAGCTGGAGTAGCCATTCTAATATCAAATAAAATCATTTCAACTAAAAGTCATCAAAAAAGATAAGGAAGGACAATTCATGTTCATCAAAGGAAAAATCCACCAAGATTAACTCTCAATCCTAATATCTATGCCCCAAATACAAGGGCACCTACATACATAAAAGAAACCTTACTAAAGCTCAAAACACACATTGCACCTCACACAATAATAGTATATTTGAACACCCCACTCTCATCAATGGACAGATCATGGAAAAAGAAATTAAACAGAGACATAGACAGACTAAGAGAAGTCATGAATCAAATGGACTTACCAAATATTTATAGAACATTCTATCCTAAAGCAAAAGGATATACATTCTTCTCAGCTCCTCGTGGTACTTTCTCCAAAATTGAACATATAATTGGTCAAAAAACGGCCTCAACAGGTACAGAAAGATAGAAATAATCCCATGCGTGCTATCAGACCACTACGACCTAAAGCTAGTCTTCAATAACAATAAGGGAAGAATGCACACATATAAGTGGAAGTTGAACAATGCTCTACTCAACGATAACCTCGTCAAGGAAGAAATAAAGAAGGAAATTAAAGACTTCTTAGAATTTAATGAAAATGAAGGTACAACATACCCAAACTTATGGGACACAATGAAAGCTGTGCTAAGAGGAAAACTCATAGACCTGAGTGCCTGCAGAAAGAAACAGGAAAGAGGATATGTCACCAGCTGGACAGCACACCTAAAAGCTCTAGAACAAAAAGAAGCAAATGCACACAGCAGGAGTAGAAGGTAGGAAATAATCAAACTCAGAGCTGAAATCAGCCATGTAGAAACAAAAAGGAACATAGAAAGAATCAACAAAACCAAAAGTTGGTTCTTTGAGAAAATCAACAAGATAGATAAACCCTTAGCCAGACTAATGAGAGGACACAGAGAGTGTGTCCAAATTAACAAAATCAGAAATGAAAAGGTAGACATAACTACAGAATGAGAGGAAATTCAAAAAATCATCAGATCTTACTATAAAAGCCTATATTCAACAAAACTTGAAAATCTGCAGGAAATGGACAATTTCCTAGACAGATACCAGGTACTGAAGTTTATCAGGAACAGATAAACCAGTTAAACAACCCCATAACTCCCAATGAAATAGAAGGGGTCATTAAAGGTCTCCCAACAACCCATTCAGAGCCTGCCCCACAGGTGGCCCATATATATACAGCCATCCAATTAGACAAGATGGATGAAGCAAAGAAGAGCAGGCTGACAGGAGCCGGATGTAGATCTCTCCTGAGAGACACAGCCAGAATACAGCAAATACAGAGGCGAATGCCAGCAGCAAAGCACTGAATTGAGAACGGGACCCCCGTTGAAGGAATCAGAGGAAGAACTGGAAGAGATTGAAGGAGCTCGAGACCCCTTATGAACAACAATGCCAAGCAACCAGAGCTTCCAGTGACTAAGCCACTACCTAAAGACTATACATGGACTGACCCTGGACTCTGACCTCATAGGTAGCAATGAATATTCTAGTAAGGTCACCAGTGGAAGGGGAAGCCCTTGATCCTGCTAAGACTGAACCCTCAGTGAACGTGATTGTTGGGGGGACGGCGGCAATGGGGGAAGGATGGGGAGGGGAACACCCATAAAGAAGAAGAGGGGGAGGGATTAGGGGAATGCTTGCCCGGAAACTGGGATAGGGAATAACACTCGAAATGTAAATAAGAAATACTCAAGTTAATAAAAAAGATTTTAAAAAAAAAAAAGTCTCCCAACAAAAAAGAGCCCAGGTCCAGACGGGTTTAGTGCACAATTCTATCAGACCTTCATAGAAGACCTCATACCAGTACTATCCAAACTATTCCACAAAATTGAAACAGATGGAGCACTACCCAATTCCTTCTATGAAGCCACAATTACTCTTATACCTAAACCACACAAAGCCCCAACGAAGAAAGAGGACTTCTGACCAATCTTCCTTATGAATATCGACGCAAAAATACTCAATAAAATTCTGGCAAACCGAATCCAAGAGCACATCAAAACAATCATCCACCATGATCAAGTACGCTTCATCCCAGGCATGCAGGGATGGTTTAATATACGGAAAACCATCAACGTGATCCATTATATAAACAAACTGAAAGAACAAAACCACAGGATCATTTCATTAGACGCTGAGAAAACATTTGACAAAATTCAACACCCCTTCATGATAAAAGTCCTGGAAAGAATAGGAATTCAAGGCCCATACCTAAACATAGTAAAAGCCATATACAGCAAAGCAGTTGCTAACATTAAACTAAATGGAGAGAAACTTGAAGCAATCCCACTAAAATCAGGAACTATACAAGGCTGTCCACTCTCTCCCTACTTATTCAATATAGTTCTTGAAGTTCTAGCCAGAGCAATCAGACAAAAATGGAAATCAAGGGGATACAGATCGGAAAAGAAGAAGTCAAAATATCACTATTTGCAGATGACATGATAGTATATTTAAGTGATCCCAAAAGTTCCACCAGAGAACTACTGAATCTATAAACAATTTCAGCAATGTGACTGGGTATAAAATTAACTCAAATAAATCAGTAGCCTTCCTCTACACAAAAGAGAAACATGCCAAGAAAGAAATTAGGGAAACGACACCCTTCATAATAGACCCAAATAATATAAAGTACCTCGGTGTGACTTTAACCAAGCAAGTAAAAGATCTGTACAATAAGAACTTCAAGACTCTGAAGAAAGAAATTGAAGAAGACCTCAGAAGATGGAAAGATCTCCCATGCTCATGGATTGGCAGGATTAATATAGTAAAAAATGGCCATTTTACCAAAAGCAATCTACAGATTCAATGCAATCCCCATCAAAATAACAATCCAATTCTTCAGAAAGTTAGGCAGAACAATTTGCAAATTCATCTGGAATAACAAAAAACCCAGGATAGCTAAAACTATCCTCAACAATAAAAGGACTTCAGGGGGAATCACTATCCCTAAACTCAAGCAGTATTACAGAGCAATAGTGATAAAAACTGTTTGGTATTGGTACAGAGACAGACAGATAGACCAATGGAACAGAATTGAAGACCCAGAAATGAACCCACACACCTATGGGCACTTGATTTTTGACAAAGGAGCCAAAACCGTCCAATGGAAAAAGATAGCATTTTCAGCAAATGGTGCTGGTTCAACTGGAGGTCAACATGTAGAAGATGCAGATTGATCCATGCTTATCACCCTGTACAAAGCTTAAGTCCAAGTGGATCAAGGACCTCCACATCAAACCAGATACACTCAAACTAATAGAAGAAAAAGTAGGACAGCATCTCGAACACATGGGCACACAGTAGGAAAGTTTTCCCACCTCAACTGATGTAATAGCTATAGTCTTGTTTTGGGTCTTGTACTGTTGTATGTTGTACCACCTTAGTAATAGCCCATGTTCTGAATTCAATTGAAAAACTCCCATAACAACAGTGATATTTGTTTCCATTATTATTTTTCTTCTAAACCAGAAGACAAAGAAGTATTTCTTCTAGACTTCTTGAATAAAAGTCAAAAATCCTATGCAAAGTAGGATGAGACAGAAAGTAAGAATAGAGTGACACAGAAAACATTTCCATGGCATCACCCCATCACTTCCTATGGCTCAGAGTCTTTAGTATGTGTAGAAAAGTTTTTGACTTTGTCACTGTTCAGGACTGAATCTTCCCTCAGGGCCCTCTCCAGACTAGCTGGCAGGGAGTGGATCAGTCTCTTTCTGAATTGCTGACATAGGAAAACATAGAGTATTGGCTTGAGGCAGCTGATGAAGGAAGCGAGAGTGCTTGCTGGGTTCACCCATGTGTGAATACTATTCATTGTCTCTTTGTACCCAATATTGCCTAAAAGAAAAATCAATTGAAAAGGGAACCAACAGACAAAGAAGGAAAATGCTACAGCAGTGAGGACACATAAGGGATTCCTGGAATTCAGAAAGCCTCTTCTGCCTATCTTGGCAGCCATAAGGCCATGACAAATGACAACGAAGATCATGGTTATGCTGAAGCCAATAAGGAAACTGATGAATGCTGAAATTATTCTCACAGTCATGGATACCTTTAACTGCTCCTAAGGGGTTGCAGCCCAGGACTCAACATTACATATACAGTGCCCTTTCCCTCTTTCATCTCTCTCTGTCGTCAAGAAGATAAAATGTGGAAATATTAGCAACAGGACAAGTATCCATGCTCCAACAATCACTTTCCTTGCCAGATTCACAGTTCCATAATTCTGAGCCCATACTGGGTGCAGGACACAAATACAGTGAGTGATCCATGGCAATGAAAGTAATCAGGAAGATACTTAGAAAAAGGTTTATGTTTATAATCATGTGAACAAATTTTCAAAGGAACCAACCAAAAGGCCATTCTCCATTCATGATAATTGAAATGATCTGAAATGGTAGAGTTGCCATATAGGAGAAGTTAGCCAAAGCCAGGTTCAAATAACAGATTTTCGTTATAGTGCATGCCATCTGGAACACAGCCACATAAATCACAAGCCCATTACCTATCACCCCAAGAACAAAGGTTATAGAAAGTACTACAACTAAGAAGATCCATATAACTCTGGGGTGGTAGAATCATAAAACACCACTTCTGATTGATTCTGAGGGATGGAGAAGTTGGCTTCCATTTTGTCAGCACCTGTAACAATTCAATAATGACTTCTTTTCATATGTGGCTCCATATTACAGATTTACTCAAGTCCCCACACATTGCCTGTCATAACAGAATACCAATCCTGAGGGTAATCTAGGAAAAATGGTTCTCTGTTGAATGCCTGTTATGTAAAGCTTAGTTCTATTCATTATCAAAGAGCATTATTACTCATCAGACTGATTATGAAATGTATCATAAACTCCCAGATATTGAACTGAGGATAGGCAGGGGGAGGAAAGTGTTTACTATGAAGAGGAGATCATTGTGGTATATATATTGACCATTGTTCATTGCTTTTTATTACTTCTTTGCTCTTGTAGGAATAAATTCAGCTAAGTCATACAGAAGATTTAGGCTGAGGTTTATTTTCAAGCAAAGCACAAATAGTAGCTAGGGAGAATATTGGATTATATTTAAAAAAGATTGTAGATGATGCATTTTTAATTCCAGATGTAATATTGTTACAACTGTTTTGGCATTGTTTTTGTCTGTTGGTTCCTCACTTAAGTCAATCATCCTTCTAAGAACACCTTGTCACAAGACAACACTGCTCAGTGAAGACCATATCATCCTTGTAATTGTGGTCAATTTAATTCTGTTACTTTTCACATTGTGATTTTCAAAGGGCTGTTTCTGATTATGAGGTATACAAAACACTTTTATGGCACAATTTAAGTCACCATTGCCCAAATCATAATACAGCACACTTTTTTGTCCATATTTACATGTGTCTCTGTGTTTATATAATTGCATGTTCATGTTTGTATACTTGTGCTTATATATTTCATTATAAATTCACCTAAAATTTTCCTTATGCCAAACAATTTAAATTATAGGAGAGACTTCTCTATCTGGCTGAAAGTTAGTGAGGAGGCTAGATGACTAGCCAATATGCAATTTGATGCAATCTACATCAAATCCTCCCCAATAAAATGACCAAAAATGATTTCCATTTTTCAGGTTTTCATTTTTCAAGGCAAAGACTTTACCAAGAGGTCTATCTCCAAAGCCACAGATCCCATTTAGGATGTATCATCATATCATATTTCTGAGTTTTCCACAGGGTAAGAACAAAAATGATTTTATATCACAGCCAGGACTCAGGCCTTATAATAGTCATGCATGTGGCAACAACAAAATTTTGTAACATTTTAGACATAGATATGAACAAATTCAAATGTGTCTTCAAGAATGACTTCTGACAATGGGAAATTCAAGGGACAACTGTCAAAGAAGTAGCAAATAATCTCACTTCTAGCTTCTTTTTAATCTCATGTTAGTTTTAAATCTAATTCTATTCATGAAACAATGCAAAAACACTGAACAATATATCCACCTTCTCTCTGACCTAGTTTAACACACAGTCTCTTTGCATATATTTTGGATTATGTTCTTGGGCATAATTGGGTGGAATTGTGTCACCAGAAAATAAATGGGAAGGTCAAATTGGTTCAGAAATCCTGGTACCCAGATAGGAGTTTCATCTCTTCCCTTCCAGGCTCCTTTTCTTCCTGTCCTAGAGCACGTGACCATGCCCCATGGGAAGAATGTAACCACTAGTCATGTAGCACAGAGATCTCCTTGCCAATGAGGTTTTAGCCAACAAGGATCACTTCCTGGTCAATCCTTCCAGTAAAGGGTATTTAACCTCTGATTCACCTCTAGTAAGTCTTATTCACCTATTCTCCACGATGAACAATCATTAAACTCTTTGGAACCAAGTACTTTGTCTGTCATCAAGATCTAACGTGGGGGAAAGCCTTCATCATATAGAGTTGCCTAAGTCTTCCACAGAAGGCCCCTCTACACTCCTGATTCTCAATGATGGAGTAGGCTAGAGTTCTCCCTCGCCCCAGCCCCAGTCTCATCCATGATTCCACTGCCACAGGACATCCAGGAGTTTTGGCACTTCTGCATTCTTAGCCTTAGCCTGCTTTGCTTATCACCAGGGCTGGAACTCCCATCATAGGATGTGTTCTCCCACCACTGAGCTTTCTATTAGCCTGACACCTGACAACCCAGGTTAAATGCAGCCTAGAGCCTCATGTTTTGTCTGGCTGTCAGAGATGCCACTCCTCGGTGGAGAGGTGAACTGAGGAACTGCATTGTTAATCCAAAGCACTTGTCTGAATCTAGAGTTGAAGAGAATGTTGCAAAGTTATAACCTGTATCATAATGTATGCCTTCTTAAGGGTTTGCAGAGGTAGGAAGTCAGTGTGGGGTGAGCATATCTGTATATTTAGTTACTTGGGATACAGTGAGACCTAATAACTTTTGGTAGAGGTCTGGGTCCTCTCCTTAACCTGCATACATTATGTAATCTACACAGATATTTATATCTATGTGTTAGTCTACCAGATTTTATGATTTCTTTATTGTAAGAATAAATTAATGTTTTGAGCAATTGTGAAACCTAGATGAAGTTATTTGAATAGTGATAGAAAATCTGTTTTAATTCAAGTTGTTTTTACCTTTGAGGTCTTCCTCTACCACACTTAAACTGCATCTTTCACACCCGTGTAACTGGTAATCTGTACTAACCAAACCAGTGTTTATCCAGAGGAAATGTTTTTGAATTTTCTCTACTCCTAAGGGTGACCTATTATGAATTCTTCTGTATATAACCACAACTGACTCATTGATTCACTAATTTAGATTTTTGGATGTTCATTAATTTGGTCTGTCCGTGATTCACTGTGTGTGACTAAGTAAATATTTGTGTTACACATACCCAAACAAAGTGTCACACAATACCCTCTCAACTACATGATCATTCTCTCCAACACTCTGGTAATTCACTTGATGTTTGGTCTTAATGGATGTAGGCATCTCTGGAGAAAATCCAAGTAGATTAATTTTTAAAAGTTTACATAAAAATTAAAAATAAACTGATATCTTATATCATAACATTTTATCTTCTTGAAGCTGTAGATACTGGATGCCCAAGATGAAAATGGTATCTTCTCCTAAAATATTTTAACTGTCATATATAGGTAGATATTGCCTCCTTCTATCCACACTTCCTCTTCCCTGTGAGTAAAAGGACACAACCTATACTTCACTGTGACGATGTCTTTAGGGTCCAATTTTGCTTTAATTATTTCTTTAAAAATCTTTTGCTTCCGAGTAATTATGGATACAATATTGATGTGAAAGAAACTTCAGCTTAAGCTGTAACATAAGGTAGTGGGTATGAAAAAAAAATCAATGAGTAAAGAGTGCTGAAAATATTACTGATAAAACATTTGAGACAAGGATTTGCAAGGAGAACCAAAAGAAGTTGAGATTGAAAAAGAGATTAGAGATAGGTTGACAGAAATTTAAGCTATGAAATTAAACATCAAAAGAAGGTACTCTGACAGGAGAGAAGAAAAATTTTATTAGTTAGAGATATGTGTCAGAGATTACATGTTCTTACTGCTATTATACAGATCCAGGTTCAATACTCATAACAAAATAGTGCCTAAAGCTATCTGTAATACAAGTTCCATAGGATCTGCCATCTCCTGTTTTGCCTGGGGAATAGGCATATATCTGGCATATTTACATATGACTTAATTAGGATTTCATTTCTGTGAAGAGACACTATGACCAAGAGAACTCTCATAAGGGAATATGTTTAATTGGGACTGGCTAAAAATTTCAGAAGTTTAGCCCACTATCATCATGGCAGAACCCATGGCAGTATGTAGGCAGATATAAAGCTGAAGGTTTTATATCTTGATCTGAAGGCAGCCAGAAGGAGAATTTCTTCTGTACAGCATAGATATTGATAATATGATCATAAAGCTAATCCCCACAGTGACACATTTCTTCTACCAAGGCCATATTTATTCCAAAGGGCAACAAGTCCTCATAATGTCATACCCTGGGCCATATATATTCAGACCACCACAACATATGTACAGAAATAAACACCTATACATACAAAATTTAAATATATATTTATATAATACAATTTTATATGTAATATTTTCAAATATATGATATATTAAAATATGTATTAGAAAAGGAAAGTTTTCTATCTCTAATATGTAGATATTATTTATTGTAGTGAAATTCAGCAGGTGCTACATCAGTTTTTCTGTACATTGTTTTCAAATAAACAAAAACTGCATCAACTGTGAATCTGAAGTAACAAGTGAACTAATTACTAATCTATAATCATCAATTAATCCACACATTTTAAAGAGCCTATACATAAAAATTTATTTTTGTTTTTAATTTTACTGGCTGAGTAAAACAACAAGAACTTTGTGATTTTTACAAGGATATATAATCTTCATGCTATAGTCTTAAATGAAGATATGATAGCACAGCAAAACACCCTTAGGTATACATCCTTGTAGTATTCATATTATACAGCTGAGATGGGGCATTTAGAGCATTCTGATATGAAATATTTACTATCTCATCTTTAGAGAAAGTACCCATTCCAATTTATATGACTTTCCCAGTATTACTTAACTACTGAGCAACCTAGTTTGATCCCTCCTGAGAGGTTTTTTTTTTTGAGTTTTCTTGCCACCTGGGTAATACTCTATGCAAAATGATTCTGCCTGCCACTTATTTTATTATAATACATCATTGTAAGTTTGGTATACATTAATTTGCATAACTCTTCCTCCACACCTGAAGCGTGTAAAATATAATGTTTATAAATAAAAAAAAACATTGAATTAGAAGAAGCTTGGAATATTATGGGATTGATTTAGGCTATACATGTTAGAGTGGTTAATATTTTACCCCTTATGTCTCTTCACATTTGATACCCTGACTCTGTGTCACTTGTTCCTATGCCTCTCATTTCCATCCCAAGAATTCACTGTTTAACCCAGATTGACAGAGAGTGTTTTTGGAAAACCAGTGTTTTTCCTCACTGATATCTATAGGGTTGACCTTGTACCTCCTACCAAAGAGGTAGAAGAAAGTGTTAAGATTTTGATTCAGAGTTTCCAGAAGAATACTATGCATGCTACAAATACTTTTATGAGAGGTAGTAATGATATAATTTTGATGTCACTTTGTTTTTAATGACTATATTCTTTTTTATTATTATTATTATTAACTTGAGTATTTCTTATATACATTTCGAGTGTTATTCCCTTTCCCGGTTTCTGGGCAAACATCCCCCTCCCCCCTCCCTTTCCTTATGGGTGTTCCCCTCTCCACCCTCCCCCCACTGCCGCCCTCCCCCCAACAGTCTAGTTCCACTTCCACTTCCACTGGTGCTCTTACTAGGATATTCATTGCTACCTATGAGGTCAGAGTCCAGGGTCAGTCCATGTATAGTCTTTAGGTAGTGGCTTAGTCCCTGGAAGCTCTGGTTGCTTGGCATTGTTGTACATATGGGGTCTCAAGCCCCTTCAAGCTCTTCCAGTTCTTTCTCTGATTCCTTCAACGGGGGTCCTGTTCTCAGTTCAGTGCTTTGCTGCTGGCATTCACCTCTGTATTTGCTGTATTCTGGCTGAGTCTCTCAGGAGAGATCTACATCCGGCTCCTGTCTGCCTGCACTTCTTTGCTTCATCCATCTTGTCTAATTGGGTGGCTGTATATGTATGGGCCACATGTGGGGCAGGCTCTGAATGGGTGTTCCTTCAGTCTCTGTTTTAATCTTTGCCTCTCTATTCCCTGCCAAGTGTATTCTTGTTCCCCTTTTAAAGAAGGAGTGAAGCATTCACATTTTGATCATCCGTCTTGAGTTTCATTTGTTCTAGGCATCTAGGGTAATTCAAGCATTTGGGCTAATGGCCACTTATCAATGAGTGCATACCATGTATGTCTTTCTGTGATTGGGTTAGCTCACTCAGGATGATATTTTCCAGTTCCAACCATTTGCCTACGAATTTCATAAAGTCATTGTTTTTGATAGCTGAGTAATATTCCATTGTGTAGATGTACCACATTTTCTGTATCCATTCCTCTGTTGAAGGGCATCTGGGTTCGTTCCAGCTTCTGGCTATTATAAATAAGGCTGCGATGAACATAGTGGAGCACGTGTAATGACTATATACTTAATTCTTTTTTTACAGTTGTCTTCTATTTCATATTTTTAAACTTCTTTCACTGAAACCATTAGAAGAAGGTCATTTAATGGAGAATAATAGAGTTGTCCAGAACAAAGTCCCAGGATTTTGGAAAGCACAGGTGACAAATGATTTCCTGGAGGTGGTCTGATATATGCAATATTTCACTCAGCAGACTGGGGATAGAACAAATTTTTAAGTGAGCTGCAGCAAGTTGTGGTTGCACTTCTCTTCCTAGCTATATGGACTCTGCATAGTATAAGTCAGTGGCCCATTACCTGTAATCTGAAAATTCAGAAGTTTGGTTCGTTGCATGAAAAATACTGAAGTTTACTTGTAATATGAGGCACGTATGTAGATTTGATTATCCAATAGAAGTAGATGGTTTAAAAAATAAGGACCCAGAGGACTTCATTAATAAATTCATTGCAAGAGTGCTTAACCTTCACAAGTTCTGCCCTGTGTTTTATTCTCAATAGTGCATAAAATATGCATGGAATAAAGGAAAATAATCTCAGAACTGGAATGCTAGTGGCAGGTAGATCGATATTTCAGTCTTCTCTTTGGCAGGATTGAAGCCAGCCTTTTCTACATGAGAGCCCTTTAACATGCAAAGAAGCAAATAAACAAGAGTATGGAGCAGCAGAGGCATGGAGGATGAACAGGGAGAGGAAAAAAATCTCACAAGTTCATATACACATGTAATCTTAACATTTGTGAAGGATATATTTAAACATATAAGTTCAAGATTTGCTTCAACTACATAGAAATCTCTATAAAATCTGAAATGACTTTAATATATTTTAAAATATTTATCTTATGTAACCAAGTTTCATTTCACCATGTAGTAGATTCAAGATTATTAATAAGATAATCCATATAAATTTTTCAAGTATTGCTTGTAATTTTCTTCCCTTATCACCTTAGACTATTGCTTGGGTGACATGGCCCATATACATAAACAGAATTACAAAAGAGGGTAAAAAAAGACCTTTGTTGGAATTTCAGTTTAGGAATTAAAGTCTAGCAGTTAATTTGAATGCTTAATGTTCACTTCCTCATGAGCACAGAAAAACTTATAAATGTATCATTATTTAAAGAAGCTACATGTCTAATGAATAAAGCATGTCTAAAGGGAAGGTTCCAGATCAGAAATTAGAGGGTGTGGCAGGTACAAATAGGCATTGTATTTAATATTTTGATACTCTGAAATCTCTTGCCTCAGGTCACTATCATCTGTGGACTCACAGGAGTGTTTTTTCAGTTTCAATTTTTTTCTGTTGTATTTAACAACAAATTGTATTAATTAAATAGTTTAAGAATTGATTTTATTCATATTCATTCTTTTGCCTAACTTTTCCTAGATTCTCATCCCAAATCCAATGCTGTCTGTATCTCAGTCTCTCTCTCTCTCTCTCTCTCTCTCTCTCTCTCTCTCTCTCTCTTTCTCTCTCTCTCTCTCTCTTCCAATATGTCTATTTATCTGTCTCTGTCTCTTTCTCTTTATCTATCTAATTATTTGTGGGATTTTTGTTTGTTTTGATTAGACTAAATCGTCTTATGCAGTTATATGGCCCTGAAATGTGATCAATGTACCAATATACCAAATGGTACAGTACTGAAGAACACTAAACCCATTTTTTCACAACAGTAACCATATGCCAAGAGGTATTTAAAGAGATTGGTCTTTGTTCCAACATTTCCTGTTTCATGCTTCTATTTTGTCTTTGCTGAGCTTTTACTGATCCTGTACATGCTGTCTAACCTCTGAGCTAACATGTACTTCCGTATTTTCTTCTCTGGAATAGACAGTAACACACACAAATAACCTATTATATAGAGTTACCTGCAGCTGTGCATGTTTGTAAACTTAAAACTCTAATATGAAGACCTTTGGGTGATCAAGACAAGAGTATTATGGGACCATTGTCAGTTTTAGCTACATATTATTTACAGATGAACATAATCTGTGTAAGTAAACTTATTCCTTAAAAACAGAAACAAAAAGTGCTGGAAGTATAGATAGTTCTGTCGGAGAGTTCTGTCAGGACCAAGTGCTTAGAAGTATCTCCTCAGTCTAAAAGAATCAACATGATCAAACCTACATTATTGTTTATGCCACATAATGCTATGAGAGACCATATAATATGTGTTTTCAAAAAGTTAAGGAAGTATTTCTGAGAGTTTCAGGAAGCTTGGTCTGTGTATATAGATGCTGCTACAGATAAATAGTAATTCATGATTTACTGAATTTATTTGTATTCAGTATAGGCTCTAAAATTCTATACATTCCTTTAAGGAAACATTATGCCACAAAATAGATGAATAATGCTAATAAAGACCACAATTTTTCACAGTATGCACATTTGCCTCCTGAGTGAGACTGAAATCCTCCATAACACTCAATAAATATCACATAAATAATTCTGTAATATTATGCTTTCCTTCATCTTCCAGGTTATAGACATACAAACACTCTTTCATAATTAGGAGAGGATCACTGTGAATTGTTACAGTAATGATATCTGAAATATTTTTTTCAAATCATTAACCAAAAGTTGGTACTTGGTGATCTTGTAGTATTGGTAACAAAGGGCTGAGAGTGGAATAGCATGTTGCCAGAAATGTAGTGGCATGTTGCACAGAGTAGTGTGATACAAAAATAGCACCACTGTTAAGTACCAGGATGGATTTAATGAAATAAAATAAATGAAGATGCTTGTTAGAAGCAGGATTCTCTGTGTAGCTTTAGCCTCAAAGGACAATCTTTTGGAGACTATGAATGAATCAAAAATCCCCACCCTCTGCTGGTGTCTGTAGAGAAGAACCATGTATATATGGTACAAATCGTGAGTTCTATCAATACAGAATCTAAGAGAGCTATCAGTACTTTGTATCTGCCTTCAGACGTGCTTGACACTCGAGAAGAGGAGAGCCTACATTCCCACATCTTTGTTGAATTCTGGTTATTCTGAAAGCATTCTATATGTACAGGATCAAAGATATTTATCAGAAGGCTAGATATCCAACACAGAATGCAAGAGATACTGATCTTGCAAGCTTGGCTTTTGAGATCCATCCATCCACCCACTCTTGGACTGATAGACATTGCCTGGAAATTACTCAAGAGGCAAGCAGAACAAAGTGATAGACCCTGACCTATTCTGTACATATATACAGTGACTTTGAACCAATGTCTTCCCAGAATGTGTGTTATTCTATAGATATATATTCTATGTGAAATCCCCTGTAAAAGAAGAATAAAGACATTTCCTATAGCCATATTGGTGATTATTGATGAATGGGCCTTGATTCCTGTCTAGTATAGGACATAGAGGCATAGACTTTAAGAACAATGGCATTCCCCAATACCCCAAATACATTCTTTATAGGAAAAATAACCTAAGAATAAAATCAAAACCCATTGTCCCAGAATCAGAGAAAACACATAAAAAATGTCAGGGAAACCAGAGTTAGTTTGAAGTTCAGACTTTAATTTCTTTTTCTTGTTTACCATAAAATGTCTTCTTCCCTTGTGAACATTTCTTTCTGAAGGCAGTGAATGAATTTAAAGATATTCTACATCAATGAATTCAAAATTACCATATATACAGACCAACAAAATATATTCAGATATTGCTCATTCAATCTAACCAGAAGTCTAAATTTTGTTTTCTAGATTCTTCAGTCTAGGCTACTATTTATTAAGTAACACGTGGTTCACATTAAGAATATTTCATAAATATCATTGTATGATAGCACAGGCTGTCACTCCTATTAATGTATCTGTGTCGCTTCATAAGGATTTAGAGCCTTGTGTTGGAGACAGTTTTGCAAACTATGATAATTCCAAATTTACAATTGGTTGAGCCTGGAGGCACAAGTATTTAAACCAAACACTACAGAGACTCTGGAAAGACTATTGTTAGATCTCTTTGAGCACGATGTCATTGTGTCTAACAAGTTAATTCCTGCCCAATCAGCATCAATAGTGATACCCAGTCTCAAAACAAACAAATAAAAATTAATAAATAAATATATAAGACATCTTAAGAATGTCATAAATTAAAGGAATAAATAATACTATAGGAATATATGTCAGAGGATTTATACTAAGTGATACCATAAGATGAAAAAAATATTTGTAGTTAAATTAGAATTGTTTTTCAAATTACTAAAATACTCTATATACCATAACTAGTAAGTATTTTACAGATAGACAGTGAAAGGTGTTAATCTGTTTCTCTAACTTCTGATTACTTTTATCATAATTCTCTGAAGCAATCCTCTATTTGTTATTTAATCTTTAAAGTTTTAGACATATTTTATGAGATACATGGTGTAAAATTAAAAATGGAGAATTAGACTTTAAATTGATCTCAGAGATTTTCAAAGTTAAAATTAAGCTTTTGTTCCTAGCTCTAGCTATGGGTTATTGCAGTTGGTCAAGACAAGGCTACAAATATAAGCTAAGAAAAAAATGTCTAGGCCATGGTAGAAGACCTTTAATCCAATCCTTTAATCTTAATCCTTTAATTTTGGAGTAAGAGCCAGGTTGTTCTCTGGGAGCTCAAGGTGAGACTGGTGAATATGGAGAGCCAGGACAGCCAAGTTCAAACAGTTAGACCCTATCTATAAAACAAAGAGAAAGAAAGACAGGAATGATTGGATGATGAAGCATGGAATAAGGGTAATTAAACAAGCATAAGCTGCAAGGTTCAGTGTTTAAGAGTTTTTGCTCTTGTAGAGAACTGTGGTTTTGTTCTTAGCACCCATATTCCACACATGAATTTTATGGATATTCGATATTCTATGGACTTTACACGTATCTGCCCTCATATGGTGAATATTAACTTGCAAGTCACATACAAAAGTATACATGAAAAGTTAAAAAAATACATATAGGAGAAAAGAAAAAATTCCTGATGATCATGTGAGACTTATAGCAGGATTGTAAAGCAAGGACAATGATATGAAATTCAATCATTCCAGTTACTATTTTAAAAAAGGAAGTTGGTTTCCCAGTCTCTAATTGTACATTCTTTTTTTTTATTAACTTGAGTATTTCTTATTTACATTTCTAGTGTTATTCCCTTTCCTGGTTTCCGGGCCAACCCCTCCCCTCCCCTTTTTTATGGATGTTCCCCTCCCCATCATCCGCCCATTGCCGCCCACCCCCCAATAATCACGTTCACTGGGGGTTCAGTCTTAGCAGAACCCAGGGCTTCCCCTTACACGGGTGATCTTACTAGGATATTCAATGCTACCTATGAGGTCAGAGTCCAGGGTCAGTCCATGTATAGTCTTTAGGTAGTGGCTTAGTCACTAGAAGCTCTGTTACTTGGCATTGTTGTTCATATGAGGTCTCGAGCCCCTTCAAGCTCTTTCAGTTCTTTCTCTGATTCCTTCAACGGGGGTCCTGTTCTCAGTTCAGTGCTTTGCTGCTGGCATTCGCCTCTGTATTTGCTGTATTCTGACTGTGTCTCTCAGGAGAGATCTACATACGGCTCCTGTCGGTCTGCACTTCTTTCCTTCATCCATCTTGTCTAATTGGGTGGCTGTATATGTATGGGCCACATGTGGGGCAGGCTCTGAAACGGTGTTCCTTTGTCTCTGTTTTAATCTTTGCCTCTCTATTCCCTGCCAAGTGTATTCTTGTTCCCCTTTTAAAGAAGGAGTGAAGCATTCACATTTTGATCATCTGTCTTGAGTTTCATGGGTTCTACTCATCTAGGGTACTTCAAGCATTTGGGCTAATGGCCACTTATCAATGAGTGCATACCATGTGTGTTTTTCTGTGACTGGGTTACCTCACACAGGATGATATTTTCCAGTTCCAACCATTTGCCTATGAATTTCATAAAGTCATTGTTTTTGATAGCTGAGTAATATTCCATTGTGTAGATGTACCATAATTTTCTGTATCTATTCCTCTGTTGAATGGCATCTGGGTTCTTTCTAGCTTCTGGCTATTATAAATAAGGCTGCTATGAACATAGTGGAGCACGTGTCTGTTTTATATGTTGGGGCATCTTTTGGGAATATGCCCAAGAGAGGTATAGCTGGATCCTCAGGCAGTTCAATTTTCTGAGGAACCTCCAGACTGATTTCCAGAATGGTTGTACCAGTCTGCAATCCCACCAACAATGGAGGAGTGTTCCTCTTTCTCCACATCCTCGCCAGCATTTGCTGTCACCTGAGTTTTTGATCTTAGCCATTCTCACTGGTGTGAGGTGAAATCTCAGGGTTGTTTTGATTTGCATTTCCCTTATGACTAAAAACGTTGAACATTTCTTTAGGTGTTTCTTAGCCATTCAGCATTCCTCAGCTGTGAATTCTTTGTTTAGCTCTGAACCCCATTTTTAATAGTGTTATTTGTCTCCCTGCGGTCTAACTTCTTGAGTTCTTTGTATATTTTGCATATAAGCCCTCTATCTGTTGTAGGATTGGTAAAGATCTTTTCCCAATCTGTCGGTTGCCGTTTTGTGCTAACCACAGTGTCCTTTGCCTTACAGAAGCTTTGCAGTTTTATGAGATCCCATTTGTCCATTCTTGATCTTAGAGCATAAGCCATTGGTGTTTTGTTCAGGAAATTTTTTCCAGTGCTCATGTGTTCGAGATGCTGTCCTAGTTTTTGTTCTATTAGTTTGAGAGTATCTGGTTTGATGTGGAGGTCCTTTATCCACTTGGACTTAAGCTTCGTACAGGGTGAGGAGCATGGATTGATCTGCATTCTTCTACATGTTGACCTCCAGTTGAACCAGCACCATTGGCTGAAAATGCTATCTTTTTTCCATTTGATGGTTTTTGGCTCCTTTGTCAAAAATCAAGTGCCCATAAGTGTGTGGGTTCATTTCTGGGTCTTCAGTTCTGTTCCATTGGTCTATCTGTCTGTCTCTGTACCAATACCATGCAGTTTTTTATCAGTATTGCTCTGTAAAGTGCTTGAGTTCAGGGATAGTGATTCCCCTTGAAGTCTTTTGTTGTTGAGGATAGTTTTAGCTATCCTGGGTTTTTTGTTATTCCAGATGAATTTGCAAATTGTTCTGTCTAACTCTTTGAAGAAATGGATTGGTATTTTGATGGGGATTGCATTGAATTTGTAGATTGCTTCTGGTAAAATGTCCACTTTCACTATATTAATCCTGCCAATCCATGAGCAAGGGAGATCTTTCCATCTTCTGAGGTCTTCTTCAATTTCTTTCTTCAGAGTCTTGAAGTTCTTCTTGTACAGATCTTTTCTTGCTTGGTTAAAGTCACACCGAGGTATTTTATATTATTTGGGACTATTATGAAGGGTGTCATTTCCCTAATTTCTTTCTCAGCTTGTTTCTCTTTTGTGTAGAGGAAGGCTACTGATTTATTTGAGTAAATTTTATACCCAACAAAGTTGCTGAAGTTGTTTATCAGGTTCAGTAGCTCTCTGGTGGAACATTTGGGAACACATAAATATACTATCATATCTTCTGCAAATAGTGATATTTTGACTTCTTCTTTTCCAATCTGTATCCCCTTGATCTCCTTTTGTTTTGCTCTGACTAGAACGTCAAGAACTATATTGAATAAGTAGGGAGAGAGTGGACAGCCTTGTATATTCCCTGATTTTAGTGCTTCAGGTTTCTCTCCATTTAGTTGAATGTTAGCGACAAGTTTGCTGTATATGGCTTTTACTATGTTTAGGTATGGGCCTTGAATTCCTATTCTTTCCAGGACTTCTATCATCAAATAGTGCTGAATTTTCTCAAATGCTTTCTCAGCATCTAATGAAATGATCATGTGTTTTGGTTTTTTTTTTTTTTTTTGGTTCTTTTTTTCAGAGCTGGGGACCGAACCCAGGGCCTTGCACCCTAGGCAAGCACTCTAGCACTGAGCTAAATCCCCAACCCCGATCATGTGGTTTTGTTCTTTCAGTTTGTTCATATATTGGTCACGTTGATGGTTTTCCATATATTAAACCATCCCTGCATGCCTGGGATGAAGCCTACTTGATCATGATGTATGATTGTCTTGATGTGCTCTTGGATTCGTCTTGCCAGAATTTTATTGAGTATTTTTGAGTCAAAATTCATAAGGGAAATTGATCTGAAGTTCTCTTTCTTTGTTGGGGCTCTGTGTGATTTAAGTATAAGAGTAATTGGGGCTTAACAGAAGGAATTCGGCAGTGCTCCATCTGTTTCAATTTTGTGGAATAGTTTGGATAGTATTGGTATGAGGTCTTCTAAAAAGGTCTGATAGAATTCTGCACTAAACCCGTGTGGACCTGGGCTGTTTTTGTTTGGCAGACCTTTAAGGACTGCTGCTATTTTGTAAGGAGTTATGGAACTGTTTAAATGGTTTATCTGTTCCTGATTTAACTTTGGTACCTGGTATCAGTCTAGAAAATTCTGTTTCCTGAAGATTTTCAAGTTTTGTTGAATATAGGCTTTTATAGTATGATCAGATGATTTTTTAAAATTTCCTCTGACTCTGTAGTTATGTCTCCCTTTTCATTTCTGATTTTGTTAATTTGTATACACTCTCTGTATCTTCTCTTTAGTCTGGCTAAGGATTTATCTATCTTGTTGATTTTGTCAAAGAACCAACTTTTGGTTCTGTTGATTCTTTCTATGGTCCTTTTTGTTTCTGCTTGGTTGATTTCAGCTCTGAGTTTCATTATTTCCTACCTTCTACTCCTCCTGGGTGTATTTGCTTCTTTTTGTTCCAGAGCTTCTATGTGTGCTATCACACTGCTGACATATGCTCTCTCCTGTTTCTTTCTGCAGGCACTCAGAGCTATAAGTTTTCCTCTTAGTACAGCGTTCATTGTGTCCCATATGTTTGGGTATGTTGTACCTTCATTTTCATTAAGTTCTAAAAAGTCTTTAATTTCTTTCTTTATTTCTTCCTTGACCAGATTATCGTTGAGAAGAGCATTGTTCAACTTTCACGTATATGTGGGCGTTCTTCCGTTATTGTTATTGAAGACCAGCTTCAGGCCGTGGTGGTCTGATAGCACGCATGGGATTATTTCTATCTTTCTGTACCTGTTGAGGCCCGTTTTTTGACCAATTATATGGTCAATTTTGGAGAAAGTACCATGAGGAGCTGAGAAGAATGTATATCCTTTTGCTTTAGGATAGAATGTTCTATAAATATCTGGTAAGTCCATTTGGTTCATGACTTCACTTAGTCTGTCTACGTCTCTGTTTAAATTTTGTTTCCATGATCTGTCCATTGATGAGACTATGATGTTGAAATTTCCTACTATTCTTGTGTGAGGTGCAATGTGTGCTTTTAGCTTTAGTAAGGTTACTTTTACGTATGTAGGTGCCCTTGTATTTGGAGCATAGATATTTAGGATTGAGAGTTCATCTTGGTGGATTTTTCCTTTGATGAATATGAAGTGTCCCTACTTATCTTTTTTGATGACTTTTGTTGAAAATCGATTTTATTCGATATTAGAAGGACTAATCCAGCTTGCTTCTTCCAACCATTTGGTTGGAAAGTTGTTTTCCAGCCTTTCACTCTGAGGTAGTGTCTGTCTTTGTCTCTATGGTGTGTTTCCTGGAGGCAGCAGAATGCAGGGTCCTCATTGCATATCCAGTTTGTTCTATGTCTTTTTATTGGGGAGTTGAGACCATTGATGTTGAGAGATATTAAGGAATAGTGATTATTGCTTCCTGTTGCATTCATATTTGGATGTGAGATTATGTTTGTGTGCTTTTCTTCTCTTTGTTTTTTTTTTTGCCAAGACGATTAGTTTCTTGCTTTTTCTAGGGTGTAGCTTGCCTCCTTATGTTGGGCTTTACCATTTATTATCCTTTGTAGTGCTGGATTTGTAGAAAGATATTGTGTAAATTTGGTTTTGTCATGGAATATCTTGGTTTCTCCATCTATGTTAATTGATAGTTTTGCAGAATAGTGTAACCTGGGCTAGCATTTGTGTTCTCTTAGGGTCTGTATAACATCTGTCCAGGATCTTCTGGCTTTCATAGTCTCTGGTGAAAAGTCTGGAGTGATTCTGATAGGTCTGCCTTTATATGTTACTTGATCTTTTTCCCTTACTGCTTTTAATATTCTTTCTTTAGTTTGTGCATTGGTGTTTTGACTATTATGAGACGGGAGGACTTTCTTTTCTGGTCCAATCTATTTGGAGTTCTGTAGGCTTCTTGTATGTTTATGGTCATCTCTTTCTTTAGATTAGGAAAGTTTTCTTCTATGAATTTGTTGAAGATATTTTCTAGTCCTTTGAGCTGGGAGTCTTCACTCTCTTCTATACCTATTATCCTTAGGTTTGATCTTCTCATTGAGTCCTGTATTTCCTGTATGTTTTGGACCAGTAGCTTTTCTCCGTTTTACACTATCTTTGACAGTTGTGTCGTTGATTTCTATGGAATCTTCTGCTCCTGAGATTCTCTCTTCTATCACTTGTATTCTGTTGTTGATGCTTGTATCGACAGCTCCTTGTCTCTTCCCTTGGTTTTCTGTATCCTGGGTTGTTTCCTGTGTTCTTTCTTTATTGCTTCTATTTCCATTTTTAATTCCTTCAATTGTTAGATTGTGTTTTCCTGTAATTCTTTCAGGGATTTTTGTGATTCCTCTCTGTAGGCGTCTACTTGTTTTTTTTTTTTTTTTTTTTTTTTTTTTTTTATGTTTTCCTGTGTTTCTCTAAGGGAGTTCTTCACGTTTTTCTTGAAGTTCTCCAGCATCATGTTCAAATATGATTTTAAATCTAGATCTTGCTTTTCTGGTGTGTTTGGATATTCAGTGTTTGCTTTGGTGGGAGAATTGGGCTCCGATGATGCCATGTACTCTTGGTTTCTGTTGCTTGGGGTCCTATGCTTGCCTCTCGCCATCAGATTGTCTCTGGGGTTACTTTGTTCTGCTATTTCTAACAGTGGCTAGACCTCCTAAAAGTCTTTGTGTTGGGAGTGCTGAAGACCTTTTTTCCTGTTTTCTTTAAGTCAGTTATTGGAGCAGAGTGTTCTGCTTTCGGGCTTGTAGTCTTTCCTGTCTACTGGTCTTCATCTGTTCCTGTGGGCCTGTGTCCTGATCCCACGAGGCACATTGCTTGGAACAAAAAAGTTGGTCTTACCTGTGGGCCAGTGGGTCAAGTTGCTCATGGGGGGCTGCTTTTGAGCTCTCGCTGAGGGCGGAAACCAGGAGGACCTGCACTGCCTTTTCCGGGAGCCCCTTTGCACTGGGGTCCCAGATGCTGTTAAGTGTTTTCCTCTGGAGTCAGAAATGTGGTCAGAGTATAGTCTCTTCTGGCTTCCCAGGCGTGTCTGCCCCTCTGAAGGTTTAGCTCTCCCTCCCATGGGATTTGGGTGCAGAGAACTGTTGATCCAGTCCCTTCAGGTCCAGGTGGTGTCTGGATAGTGGGGGACCTGCAGCTCCAAATGGTATTATTATTCTTATAGTGTTGCAAGATCCTTCAACTCTTCCAATACTTCCTCTAATTCCTCCCAACAGGAGTTGTACTCAGTTCAGTGGTTTGCTCCTAGCATTGACCTCTGTATTAGACATGCTCTGGGTGTGTCTCTGAGGAGAGATCTATATTCGGTCCCTTTCAGCATGTATTTTTTAGCTTTATTGATCTTATCTAATTTTGGTGGCTGTACATGTATATATGGGCCACATGAGGGGCAGGCTCTGAAATGCAATTCCTTCAGTCACTGCTCTAAACATTGTTTCCTTATCCCCTCCTATGGATATTTTCCCCTTTTAAGGAGTGGGAGCATCCACATTTTGGTCATCCTTCTTGAGCTTCCTGTGGTCTGCAGATTGCATCTTGGGAAGTTTCAGTTTTTGGGCTACTATCCACATATCAATGACTGCATACCAAGTGTATTTTACTGTGATTGGGTGACCTCACTCCAGATGATATTTTCTAGTTCATTCCACTTGCCTATGAGTTTCAAACTGTCATTGTTATTGATAGCTGAGCAGTACTCCATTGTGTAGATGTACCACATTTTTTTAATCCATTCCTCTGTTGAAGCATATGGGTTCTTTCCAGCTTCTGTCTATAATGAATAAGACTACTATGAACATAGAAGAGCATGTATCTTTGTTGTATGGTAGAACATCTTTTGGGTATATGCTGAGTCCTCAGGTAGTGCCATGTCCAATTTTCTGAAGAACCTCCAGACTGATTTCCAGAATGGTTGTACCAATCTGCAATCCCACCAAAAATGGAGAAGTGTTCCTCTTTTCCACATCCTTGTCAGCATCTGCAGTCACTGGAGTTTTTCATCTTAGCCATTCTGACTTGTGTGAGGTGGAATCTCAGGGTTGCTTTGATTTGCATTTCCCTTATGACTAAAGATGTTGAACATTTCTTTAGGTGCTTCGCAGCCATTCGATATTCCTCAGCTGTGAATTCTTTGTTTAGATCTGAACCCCATTTTAACAGGGTTATTTGGCTCTCTGGAGTTTAAGTTCTTGAGTTCTTTCTGTATTTTGAATATTAGCACTCTGTCACATGTAGGATTGGTAAAGATCTTTCCCCAATCTGTTGGTTGCCATTTTGTCCTAATGACATTGTCTTTTGCCTTACAGATTCTTTACAGTTTTATGAGTTCCATTTGTCAATTCTTGATTTTAGAGCATAAGCCATTGACATTTTGTTCAGGAAATTTTCCCTATTGCCCATGTGTTTGAGACTCTTCCCTCACTTTTTCTTTTATTAGTTTGCATGTATCTGGTTTGAGGTGGAAGTCCTTGATCCACTTGGATATAAACTTTGTACAGGGTGATGAAAGTGGATCGATTTGCATTCTTCTACATACTGACCTCCAGTTGAATCAGCATCATTTGTTGAAAATGCTATCTTTCTTCCATTGGATGACTTTAGCTCCTTTTTCAAAGATCAAGTCACCATAGGTGTGTGGGCTCATTTCTGGGTCTTCAATTCTGTTCCACTGATCTATCTGCCTGTGTCTGTACCAATACCATACAGATTTTATGACTATTGCTCTATAATACTGCTTGAAGTCAGGGATGGTAATTCCCCCAGAAGTTCTTTTATTGTTGAGTATAGTTTTTATATCCTGGGTTTTTTGTTATTCCAAATTAATTTGCAAATTGCTCTTTCTATCTCTAGAAAGAATTGAGTATGAATTTTGATTGGAATTGCATGAAATCTGTAGATTGCTTATGATCAAATGGCCAACTTTACTATATTAATCCTGCCAATCCATGAGCATAGAAGATCTTTCCATCTTCTGAGATCTTCTTCAATTTCTTTCTTAAGAGACTTGAAGCTCCTATCAAACAGATCTTTCCCATGCTTGGTTAAAGTCACACCAAGACATTTTATACTATTTGGCACTATTGTGAAATTTGTCATTTCCCTAATTTCTTTCTCAGCCTGTTTATCCTTTGAGTATAGGAAGGCTACTGATTTGCCTGAGTTAATTTTATACATGGGCACTTTGCTGAAGTTGTTTATGAGGTTAAGTAGTTCTCTGGAGGAACTTTTGGGGTCACTTAAGTACACTATCATATGAACTGCAAATAGTGATATTTTGATTTTTTTTTCTTTTTTTCTCCATCTTTATTAAACTGGGTGTTTCTTATTTACATATCAATTGTTATTACCTTTCTCAGTTTCCAGGCCAACACTCAACTTCTTCCCTTTCACTCTGTGTCCCTTTGATCTCTTTTTGGTGTCTGATTACTCTGGTTAGGACTTCAAGAACTATATTAAATAAGTAAGATGAAAGTGGGCAGCCTTGCCTAGTCCCTGATTTTAGTGGAATTGCTTCACAGTTTTCTTCATTTAGTTTGATGTTAACTACTGGTTGGCTGTATATTGCTTTTACTATGTTTAGATATGGACCTTGAATTCCTGATCTTTCGGGACTTTATCATGAAGGGGTGTTGAATTTTGTCAAATGCTTTCTCAGCATCTAATGAAATGATCATGTGGTTCTTATTTTTGAGTTTATTTATATAGTGGATTACATTGATGGATTTTCATATGTTAAACCATTCCTGCATACCTGGGATAAAGCCTACTTGATGATGATGGATGATCGATCGTTTTATGTGTTCTTGGATTCAGTTTGTAAGAATTTTACTGAGTATTTTTGCATCACTATTCATAAGAGAAATTTGTCTAAAGTTCTCTTTCTGTGTTGAGTCTTTGTGTGGTTTCAGTATAAGAGTAATTGTGGGTTCATAGAAGGAATTTGGTAGTGCTCCGTCTGTTTCTATTTTGTGGAATACTTTGGATAGTATTGGTATGAGGTCTTCTATGAAGGATTGAAAGAATTCTGCACTAAACCCATCTGGTCCTGGGTACTTTTTGGTTGGGAGACTTCTAATAACAGTGTCTATTCCTTTAGGACTTAGGTGGATGTTTGCATGGTTTATTTGTTCCTGATTTAACTTTGTTACCTGGTATCTGTCTAGAATATTGTCCATTTCCTCCAGATATTCCACTTTTGTTGAAAATAGGCTTTTGAAGTAGGATCTTATGATTTTTAAAAAATTTTTCAGATTCTGTTGTTATGTCTACCTTTTCATTTTTGATTTTGTTAATTTAGAAACACACTCTGTGACCTCTGGTTAAACTGGCTAAGGGTTTATCTATCTTGTGGATTTTCTCAAGGAATCAGCTCTTGGTTTTGTTGATTCTTTGTAGAGTCCTTTTCATATTTACTTGGTTGATTTCATCCCTGAGTTTGATTATTTCGAGCCTTTTACTCCTCTTGGGTTTATTTATTTCTTTTTGCTCTAGAACTTTAAGGTATGCTGTCAAGATGCTGACATATGCTTTCTCCTGTTTCTTTTTGCAGGCACTCAGAGCTATGAATTTTCCTCTTAGCACTACTTTCATTGTGTCACGTAAGTTTGGAAATGTTGTATTTTCATTTTCTTTAAATTCTAAGATGTCTTTAATTTCTTCCTTGACAAAGTAGTCTTTGAGTAGAGTATTGTTCAACTTCCATATGTATATGGAGTTTCTGTCATTATTATTATTGAAGACCATGCTTAGCGTGTGGTGATCTGATAGGATGCATGGGATTATTTCTATCTTCCTATATCTGTTGAACCCTGTTTTTTGAACGATTATATGGTCAGTTTTAGAGAAGGTACCATGAGGTTCTGAGAAGAATATATATCCTTTTGATTTAGGATGAAATGTTCAATAAATATCTGTTAAATCCATTTGGTTCATAATTTCTGTTAGTTTCTCTATGTCTCTGTTGAATTTCTGTATCCATGATCTGTCCATTCATGAGAGTGGGGTGTTGAAATCTCCTACTATTATGGTGTGAAGTACAATGTGTGCTTTGAGCTTTAGTAAGATTTCTTTTATGAATGTAGCTGCCCTTGCATTTGGAGCCTAGATATTTAGGATTGAGAGTTCATCCTGCTGAATTTTTCCTTCTTTTTTTAATGACATTTTGTTGAAAGTCAATTTTATATGATACTAGAATGGCAACTCCAGTTTGTTTCTTTGGACCATTTGCTTGTAAATTTATTTTCCATCCATTTACTCTGAGATAGTGTCTGTCTTTTCCTCTGAGGTGTGTTTCCTGCATGCAGCAAAATGCTGGGTCCTCTTTACATATCCAGTCTCTTAGTCTATGTCTTTTTATTGGGTAATTGAGTCCGTTGATGTTGAAAGATATTAAGAAACAGTGATTGTCACTTCATGTTAAGTTCATAGTTAGAGGTGGAATTATGTTTGTTTGTCTCTCTTTTGGTTTCATTGCAAGAAAACTATATTCTTGCTGTCTGTATGGTGTAGTTTTCTCTGGTGTAGGAGTTTTCCATCTATTATCCTTTGTAGAGCTGGATTTGTAGAAAGATATTGCGTAAATTTGGTTTTGTCATGGAATATCTTGGTTTCTCCATCTCTGTTAACTGAGAGTTTTGCTGGATACAGTAACTTGGGCTGGCATTTGTGTTCTCTTAGGGTCTATATGACATTTGTCCAGGATCTTCTGGCTTTCATATTCTCTGGTGAGAAGTCTGGTGTAATTCATGTAGGTCTGTCTTTGTATGTCACTTGAACTTTTTCCCTTACTGTTTTTAATATTCTTTCTTTATTTTGTGCATCTGGTGTTTTAACTATTATTTGACAAGAGGACATTCTCTTCTTGTCCTAACAATTTGGAGTTCTGTAGGCTTCTTGTATGTTTATGGGCATCTCTTTCTTTAGATTAGGGAAGTTTCTTTCTATAATTTTGTTGAATATATTTACTGTCCCTTTAAGTTGGGAGTCTTCACTTTCTCCTATACCTATTATCCTTAGGTTTGGTCTTCTCATTATGTCATGGATATCCCGGATGTTTTGGACTAGGAGCTTTTTGCATTTTACGTTATCTTTGACAGTTGTGTCAATGTTTCCTATGGTATCTTCTGCCTCTGAGATTCACTCTTCTATATCTTATATTCTGTTTGTGATGCTTATATCTACAGCTCATTGTCTCTTCCTTAGGTTTTCTATATCCAGTGTTGTCTCCCTTTGTGCTTTCTTTACTGTTTCTATTTCCTCTTTCAATTCCTTTACCCATTTCCTTGTGTTTTCCTGTAATTCTTTCAGAGATATTTGTGTTTCTTCTCTAAAAACTTCTACTTTTTCACTTGTGTTTTCCTGCTTTTTTAAGGAACTTCTTTATGTCTTTCTTAAAGTCCTCCATCATTATCAAAAAACACGATTTTAAATCTAAATTTTGCTTTTCTGATGTGTTTGGATATCGCATATATATATATTTGAGAACTGGGTTCTGATGATTCCTTGTAGTCTTGGTTTCTGTTGCTTAGGTTCCTGCACTTGCCTTTAGCCATTGTGTCATCTCTGGTGTTTGCTTGTCTTTCTGTTCCTGAGAGTGACCTGACCCTGCTGTAGGCCTCTGTGTCTGCACCCTGTAGATCTGTTTTCCTGTTTTCTTTCAGCCTTATCTGAGAACAAGTGCTCTGATTTCAGGTGTGTTGGCCCTCCTGGAGATTGTCTTCCAGCTCTAGGCACAGGCTTGAATCAAAGAGTCCTGCCCCTGATAGCTCCTAGGTCTTTCCACCCATGGGGCACTAAGCAATTCCCTCTTGATTCTGGACTGGAGGGAGAGGGTAGTCTACAGTGACTTCTCAGGAGTGTCCACATTTCTGAGAGTCCAGCTCTCTCTCCCACTGGATTTGGGTGCAGGGAGCTGTTTTGTCGGTTCAGTTCTATCCTGGGCACAGACCAGAACTGCGGGTACTGGCGGCTGTCTTTCTTATATCCCTGTGTCCAGAGGCATTGTGCAGTTTCACCTTGGACCAGGGATGTGGTCAGAGGTGTGCAGAAGTGGAAGTCTGTCTTGTGGTCACAGGAAGTCTGCACTCCTGGGTCTAAAGTTCACTCTTTTGAAGAGCATTTTAATAAAAAGGAGCAAAGTGAGAAGGGAAAAATATAATATATGGTTTCAAGAATTAAAGGTACACCATGAAATGAAATGGAACAGAATCCTTGTTCAAGGATAATAAATTGAATTAAAGGAGTAATGACCTTGGGGTAAGATTCCCCCAGCTTAATTAGCTCCAGGGAACTTAGTATAAACCTATAATCACAGAGGGACATGACAAGCAGATTTCTGAGTTCTAGGCCAGCCTAGAACAGAGCAAGTTCTAGGTGAAGAGAAGCTTAAATCCAGGTGTGTTGGTACAAATTTTTAATCCCAGGAGACAGGCATACAGGTCTCTAAGTTTCAATCTACAGAGCAAGATCCAGGACAGCCAAGCTTAGGTAGTGAAGACATTTGAGAAGAGGAAGCTAATGATAATGTAATAGAACAAGAGGGGCATGTTCCAGCTCCTGCACACATCAAAAGTCAGAATCTTCACCCATGTGTCCCTGGCTTTATATTCAAGAGGAGAGGGAAACTACTAGGACAATTGATGCTGGATAGCCAGAGCTAAGAAATTAATGGTGATTAAGAAGAGACCAGCATTAGTGAGGTGAAATCTTCTGGGAAGTGTTTTCTGAAGGCACAAAAAAAGCTGTGTTCCAGAAATAGCCAAAATTGTACCTCATGATGAAGTTGTACTTGGTAATCTGTAAGAATCACCCCGTTGGTACTGGCTTTAAAGGTATGAAGAGGTAATGAAGAACAGCTGAGGCTTGGGACTGTGAGAAGCCATGGAAGGACATTGGTGAAAGTACAGCCTCAATTGTAGTTGACAATCCAGGACTGAAGTGGCCATGCAAAGGATTAGAGGTTTGGCACTGTGAACGGAGCCTATGAGAGGCTATTTGTGAAGTGTAGTTGAAAATACAAGTACCATGAAATGATTGCCAAAAACAACAACAACAGTATAGTGGATCAACATGAACTTAAAGTACTACAGAGTACAGAGCTTGAGAAGTGAAGTCAGCCCTTTGGAGGAGTGCAGAATTTCATGTGTGGATCCCAGACATTGCAACAAGTTGTGAATATTGATTCTGCCTTGGAGGCTAGACTTGTACCAGGCAAGACTCTGAAGGAAATGTTGACCTTACCATCTAGATCATGAATCTTGTCAGGATGATATTAACTTTATTGGTTCCTGGTGGTTTTGCTCTAAAAAGTGCACAAACTTTTAAAAGTAACATTGTAGGGACATTTTTGTATTAATATAGTATGAAATGTGTGATGTGCACCAAGCAACTAATGTTGTCTCTGTACAATGCATGAACAGGTGAATGCCATCAGTCCATCTCCATTAGCCAATTTGGACTACATAAAGAAAATGTAATAGTGGATCCTATCCCCAATGGATAACATGAAAAAATAAACACTGTTATCCTTATCCTGATTGGTTATATTTTTTTCATAGCAACAAAAAATGTGACACCACCTTTCAACGTATTCTTAGATAAGAGTGTAAAGATCTTATTCTTTTGCACAAAATAATCGAGGATAACACATCATCCATCCTTACTCACTTATACTTCACCTTTCACAATAGACAAGTAAACAGGCATGAGTGCCCATAAGGGAAAGAAAGAGAAAGACTTGTCTTAAGAAAATGACGACAGATCTTCCTAGTTGCTAGACAGATCTTCCTGGTTGCTGCCGCCATGGAGAGCTCTTGGGCAGCACCCCTCGAGCAAACTTGAGCCTCGGGACCACAGGTAAGACCAACTTTTCTGCTGCAAGAGACCTGCCTGGTGATCTCGAGACACACAGAGGTAGAATTCCTCTAGGACCGGGCACCTCCTGTGTTTACCGGGAGTCCCAACCCGCGGATCCCGGCCCGCAGCAGCTCTCTGCTCCCAGACACCAAGGGAGACAGACCCCACCGCCTGGTCAGGTGGGCACTCCTGAGGCTGCAGAGTGGAAGAGACCACCAACACTGCCCACTCCTGCCCACATCCCTGGCCCAAGAGGAAACTGTATAAGGCCTCTGGGTTCCCGTGGGGGAGGGCCCAGGAGCGGCAGGACCGCTGCATCTGAGACACCACCAGAACCTGAAGGAAACAGACCGGATAAACAGTTCTCTGCACCCAAATCTCGTGGGAGGGAGAGCTAAACCCTCAGAGAGGCAGACACGCCTGGGAAGCCAGAATACAGTGCACTCTGCACACACTTCTCGGACGCCAGAGGAAAACACCAAACGCCATCTGGAACCCTGGTGCACTGAAGCTCCCAGAAACAGTGGCGCAGATCTTCCTGGTTGCTGCCACCACAGAGAGCCCGAGGGCAGCACCCCGCGAGCGAACTTGAGCCTCAGGACCACAGGTAAGACCAACTTTTCTACTGCAAGTGACCTGCCTGGTGAACTCAAGACACAGGCCTACAGGAACAGCTGAAGACATGTAGAGAGGAAAAACTACACGCCCAAAAGCAGAACACTCTGTCCCCATAACTGGCTGAAAGAAAACAGGAAAACAGGTCTACAGCACTCCTGACACACAGGCTTATAGGGAAGTCTAGCCACTGTCAGAAATAGCAGAACAAAGTAACACTAGAGATAATCTGATGGCGAGAGGCAAGCGCAGGAACCCAAGCAACAGAAACTAAGACTACATGGCACGATCGGAGCCCAATTCTCCCACCAAAACAAACATGGAATATCCAAACACACCAGAAAAGCAAGATCTAGATTCAAAATCATATTTAATCATGATGCTGGAGGACTTCAAGAAAGACGTGAAGAACTCCCTTAGAGAACAAGTAGAAGCCTACAGAGAGGAATCACAAAAATGCCTGAAAGAATTCCAGGAAAACATAATTAAACAAGTAGAAGCCCATAGAGAGGAGTCACAAAAATCCCTGAAAGAATTCCAGGAAATCATAAATAAAAAAGTAGAAGCCAATAGAGAGGAGTCACAAAAATCCCTGAAAGAATATCAGGAAAACACAATCAAACAGTTGAAGGAATTAAAAATGGAAATAAAAGCAATCAAGAAAGAACACATGGAAACAACCCGGGATATAGAAAACCAAAAGCAGAGACAAGGAGCTTTAGATACAAGCATCACCAACTGAATACAGAAGATGGAAGAGAGCATCTCAGGAGCAGAAGATTCCATAGAAATCATTGACTCAACTGTCAAAGATAATGTAAAGCGGAAAAAGCTACTGGTCCAAAACATACAGGAAATCCAGGACTCAATGAGAAGATCAAACGTAAGGATAATAGTTGTAGAAGAGAGTGAAGACTCCCAGATAAAAAGGACCAGTAAATATCTTCAACAAAATCATAGAAGAAAACTTCCCTAACCTAAAAAAAGAGATACCCATAGGCATACAAGAAGCCTACAGAACTCCAAATAGATTGGACCAGAAAAGAAACACCTCCAGTCACATAATAGTCAAAACACCAAACGCAAAAAATAAAGAAAAAATATTAAAAGCAGTAAGGGAAAAAGGTCAAGTAACATATAAAGGCAGACCTATCAGAATCACACCAGACGTTTCTCCAGAAACTATGAAGGCCAGAAGATCCTGGACTGATGTCATACAGACCCTAAGAGAACACAAATGCCAGCCCAGGTTACTGTATCCTGCAAAACTCTCAATTAACATCGATAGAGAAACCAAGATATTCCATGAAAAAACCAAATTTACACAATATCTTTCTACAAATCCAGCACCACAAAGGATAATGCCCAACATAAGGAAGCAAGCTATACCCTAGAAGAAGCAAGAAACTAATCGTCTTGGCAACAAAACAAAGAGAAGAAAAGCACACAAATAACCTCACATCCAAATATGAATATAACAGGAAGCAATAATCACTATTCCTTAATATCTCTCAACATCAATGGCCTCAACTCCCCAATAAAAAGACATAGATTAACAAACTGGATATGCAACAAGGACCCTGCATTCTGCTGCCTACAGGAAACACACGTCAGAGAAAAAGACAGACACTACCTCAGAGTGAAAGGCTGGAAAACAATTTTCCAAGCAAATGATCAGAAGAAGCAAGCTGGAGTAGCCATTCTAATATCAGATAAAATCAATTTTCAACTAAAAGTCACCAAAAAGATAAGGAAGGACACTTCATATTCATCAAAGGAAAAATCCAAGAAGATGAACTCTCAATCCTAAATATCTATGCCCCAAATACAAGGGAACCTACATATGTAAAAGAAACCTTACTAAAGCTCTAAACACATTGCACATCACACAATAATAACAGGAGATTTCAACAACCCACTCTCATCAATGGACAGATCATGGAAACAGAAATTAAACAGAGATGTAGACAGACTAAGAGAAGTCATGAGCCAAATGGACTTAACGGATATTTATAGAACATTCTATCCTAAAGCAAAAGGATATACCTTCTTCTCAGTTCCTCATGGTACTTTCTCCAAAATTGAGCATATAATTGGTCAAAAAACGGGCCTCAACAGGTACAGAAACATAGAAATAATCCCATGCGTAATATCGGACCACCACGGCCTAAAACTGGTCTTCAATAACAATAAGGGAAGAATGCCCACATATTCGTGGAAATTGAACAATGCTCTACTCAATGATAACCTGGTCAAGGAAGAAATAAAGAAAGAAATTAAAGACTTTTTAGAATTTAATGAAAATGAAGGTACAACATACCCAAACTTATGGGACACAATGAAAGCTGTGCTAAAAGGAAAATTCATAGCGCTGAGTGCCTGTAGAAAGAAACAGGAAAGAGCATATGTCAGCAGCTTGACAGCACACCTAAAAGCTCTAGAACAAAAAGAAGCAAATACACCCAGGAGGAGTAGAAGGCAGGAAATAATCAAACTCAGAGCTGAAATTAACCAAGTAGAAACAAAAAGGACCATAGAAAGAATCAACAGAACCAAAAGTTGGTTCTTTGAGAAAATCAACAAGATAGATAAACCCTTAGCCAGACTAATGAGAGGACACAGAAAGTGTGTCCAAATTAACAAAATCAGAAATGAAAAGGGAGACATAACTACAGAATGAGAGGAAATTCAAAAAATCATCAGATCTTACTATAAAAGCCTATATTCAACAAAACTTGAAAATCTGCAGGAAATGGACAATTTCCTAGACAGATACCAGGTACCGAAGTTAAATCGGGAACAGATAAACCAGTTAAACAACCCCATAACTCCTAAGGAAATAGAAGCAGTCATTAAAGGTCTTCCAACCAAAAAGAGCCCAGGTCCAGACAGGTTTAGTGCAGAATTCTATCAGACCTTCATAGAATACCTCATACCAATATTATCCAAAATATTCCACAAAATTGAAACAGATGGAGCACTACCAAATTCCTTCTATGAACCCACAATTACTCTTATACCTAAACCACACAAATACCCAACAAAGAAAGAGAACTTCAGACCAATTTCCCTTATGAATATCGACGCAAAATACTCAATAAAATTCTGGCAAACCGAATCCAAGAGCACATCAAAACAATCATCCACCATGATCAAGTAGGCTTCATCCCAGGCACGCAGGGATGGTTTAATATACAGAAAACCATCAACGTGATCCATTATATAAACAAACTGAAAGAACTAAACCACATGATCATTTCATTAGATGCTGAGAAAGCATTTGACAAAATTAAACACCCCTTCATGATAAAAGTCCTGGAAAGAATAGGAATTCAAGGCCCATACCTCAACATAGTAAAAGCCATATACAGCAAACCAGTTGCTAACATTAAACTAAATGGAGAGAAACTTGAAGCAATCCAACTAAATCAGGGACTAGACAGGGCTGCCCACTCTCTCCCTACTTATTCAATATAGTTCTTGAAGTTCTAGCCAGAGCAATCAGACAACAAAAGGAGGTCAAGGGGATACATATCATAAAAGAAGAAGTCAAAATATCACTATTTGCAGATGATATGATAGTATATTTAAGTGATCCCAAAAGTTCCACCAGAGAACTACTAAAGCTGATAAACAACTTCAGCAAAGTGGCTGGGTATAAAATTAACTCAAATAAATCAGTAGCCTTCCTCTACACAAAAGAGAAACAAGCTGAGAAAGAAATTAGGGAAACGACACCCTTCATAATAGACCCAAATAATATAAAGTACCTCGGTGTGACTTTAACCAAGCAAGTAAAAGATCTGTACAATAAGAACTTCAAGACACTGAAGAAGGAAATTGAAGAAGACCTCAGAAGATAGAAAGATCTCCCATGCTCATGGATTGGCAGGATTAATATAGTAAAAATGGCCATTTTACCAAAAGCGATCTACAGATTCAATGCAATCCCCATCAAAATACCAATCCAATTCTTCAAAGAGTTAGACAGAACAATTTGCAAATTGATCTGGAATAACAAAAAACCCAGGATAGCTAAAACTATCCTCAACAATAAAAGGACTTCAGGGGGAATCACTATCCCTGAACTCAAGCAGTATTACAGAGCAATAGTGTTAAAAACTGCATGGTATTGGTACACAGACAGACAGATAGAACAATGGAATAGAATTGAAGACCCAGAAATGAACCCACACACCTATGGTCACTTGATTTTTGACAATGGAGCAAAAAACCATCCAATGGAAAAAAAAATAGCATTTTCAGCATATGGTGCTGGTTCAACTGGAGGTCAATATGTAGAAGAATCCAGATCGATCCATGCTTATCACCCTGTACAAAGCTTAAGTCCAAGTGGATAAAGGACCTCCACATCAAACCAGACACACTCAAACTAATAGAAGATAAACTAGGGAAGCATCTGGAACACATGGGCACTGGAAAAAATTTCCTCAACAAAACACCAATGGCTTATGCTCTAAGATCAAGAATCAACAAATGGGATCTCATAAAACTGCAAAGCTTCTCTAAGGCAAAGGACACAGTGGTTAGGACAAAACGGCAACCAACAGATTGGGAAAAGATCTTTACCAATCCTTCAACAGATAGAGGCCTTATATCCAAAATATACAAAGAACTCAAGAAGTTAGACGGCAGGGAGACAAATAACCCTATTAAAAAATGGGGTTCAGAGCTAAACAAAGAATTCACAGCTGAGGAATGCCGAATGGCTGAGAAACACCTAAAGAAATGTTCAACATCTTTAGTCATAAGTGAAATGCAAATCAAAACAACCCTGAGATTTCACCTCACACCAGTGAGAATGGCTAAGATCAAAAACTCATGTTACAGCAGATGCTGGCGAGGATGCGGAGAAATAAGAACACTCCTCCATTGTTGGTGGGATTGCAGACTGGTACAACCATTCTGCAAATCAGTCTGGAGGTTCCTCAGAAAATTGGACATTGAACTGCCTGAGGATCCAGCTATACCTCTCTTGGGCATATACCCAAAAGAAGCCCCAACATATAAAAAAGACACGTGCTCCACTATGTTCATCGCAGCCTTATTTATAATAGCCAGAAGCTAGAAAGAACCCAGATGCTCTTCGACAGAGGAATGGATACAGAAAATGTGGTACATCTACACAATGGAATATTACTCAGCTATCAAAAGCAATGCCTTTATGAAATTCGTAGGCAAATGGTTGGAACTGGAAAATATCATTCTGAGTGAGCTAGCCCAATCACAGAAAGACATACATGGTATGCTCTCATTGATAAGTGGCTATTAGCCCAAATGCTTGAATTGCCCTAGATGCCTAGAACAAATGAAACTCAAGACGGATGATCAAAATGTGAATGCTTCACTCCTTCTTTAAAAGGGGAACAAGAATACCCTTGGCAGAGAAGAGAGAGGCAAAGATTAAAACAGAGACTGAAGTAACACCCATTCAGAGCCTGCCCCACATGTGGCCCATACATATACAGCCACCCAATTAGACAAGAAGGATGAAGCAAAGAAGTGCAGACCGACAGGAGCCGGATGTAGATCGCTCCTGAGAGACACAGCCAGAATACAGCAAATACAGAGGCGAATGCCAGCAGCAAACCACTGAACTGAGAATAGAACCCCCGTTGAAGGAATCAGAGAAAGAACTGGAAGAGGTTGAAGGGGCTTGAGACCCCATATGTACAACAATGCCAAGCAACCAGAGCTTCCAGGGACTAAGCCACTACCTAAAGACTATACATGGACTGACCCTGGACTCTGACCTCATAGGTAGCAATGAATATCCTAGTAAGAGCACCAGTGGAAGGGGAAGCCCTGGGTCCTGCTAAGACTGAACCCCCAGTGAACTAGACTGTTGGGGGGAGGGCGGCAATGGGGGGATGGTTGGGAGGGGAATACCCATAAGGAAGGGGAGGGGGGAGGGTGATGTTTGCCCGGAAACCGGGAAAGGGAATAACACTCGAAATTGACAATAGTTGTGAATGTATGAATACTCAGAGGACCAATGAACATTTCTCTCCCATATTTTCTGAAATTTACAAAGATTTTTAGAAGTTATGACACAATATGAAATATGCCTCTTGCCCAGCTTTCTTTCATTTTATTTTGTATTTGTGTACATATATGAATACTGTTCTTGCATTTGTGTATGAGCCAAACATTAATGATAGATATCTTTCTCAATGGCTCTACAGTTTCAGTTTATTGGTTTGTTTTGGCTTTCTAGGGAGGAGGACTTTGTTTTGAGTACTTTATTATGTGATTTTCTCTGTTTTATAAAAAGAGGGGCAATTATCCATTTAGAATAAGTTTAAATAAAATTATTTCATTTGCTTTAATAAGTGTGTGTGTGTTCATTGTTGCAGAAATTATATGGCAATTAGTTGGAGGCAATTCTATACTGTGAGTCTTATTTTTTGTATTATTATTGCTGGATATTTTATTTATTTATATTTCAAAAGTTATCCCCTTTCCCAATTTCCCCTCTGAAAGCACTCTATCCCTCCCCCACTTCCCCTGATTCTATGAGGGTGCTCCCCCATCTGTGGGTCTTTGAACTAAAAACTTAGTGGAGCCAGCTCTATATTCCACGTATTTGTAAACTCATCATTATAAGCGATATGATATGGCCCAGTTAGGAAAGTTCTGTGCCAAGAAGCCTCACAACTTGAGTTTGAGCCTTGAGACTCAGATGGTGAAAGGAAAGAACTGATTCCCAGAGTTGTCTTCTGACATCAATATGTGTACAATGACACGAGCATTCTTACATGTGACTGGGTGAACTCTCAATGATAACACAGTATATAAATACAATATCAAGTAAGTTGAACAATTAATAAATCTTTAGGCATTCATGGTGTGTGTGTGTGGATGAATAAGCTCACATGAGAATGTGTGTGTATTTGTGTATATGTTTGTGTGTGTGTGTGTGTGTGTGTGTGTGTGTGTGTGTGTGTGTGTTCCCACAGAACAGAGTTCACATTCTGGCATAATCTTCATGAATACTCTCTATCTCCTATAAAACAGTGTCTGTCTTTAGTCTGTAGCTTAACTATTATCCTAGCATGTTTGGCCACCCATCCCAGAGGAATCCTTCTGCAGCTACCTTTCTAGTACTTGGACTAAACCATGCCTGGCTGTTTACACAGACTCTAGGGATCAAATTCAAGTCCCCAGATTATGTAGTAAGCATGTTACCAGTAGAGCTCTTTCCAAAACCTCTTCTTTTAATCTTGATGTTCAGGGACACCTGAAAGAAGAAAATGTAAAAAATTAGTCATTGAAGCTACTATAAATACTTCAAAATGGGCAATGTGATATAAACTGTCATTGTGTTAACCTACAGTGGTACCCTTCTCTTCTGTCTTCATTAATGGTTCTTAACACATCAAGATAATTGTGAGAAATGACATGGTTATCTTAAAAGACAAAGAGCTAAACATTGGCTTATCATTAGTGAAGGCTTCAAAAACACCTCTTCAAAAGCTTGCTGCTGATACTGTAAGTGAAATGACATATTGTTGCTGTAAAGTTATTAAAAATGCTGCCTTTTATTCTGCTGTAGGTCTGGTACCATAGTGCTCCAAGATATCTGGTAAATATCTTCATCCCAGTCAGTAAAGTGTATCACCTGCTTTGCTCTATCCCATGCCACATTGCCGATGGCTACTGTCTGAGCTGGCAACAATCTCATTATCCATCTATTTCCAAACGCAGGTTGCCACCATGCCAGGCACACACATCCCACTTCGATGGAGGCCTAGTGTCTCTAGCTACCACATACTGTCTTGAATTCAATTAAATCTCCACATGAAAGAACATATGACACAATAACCTCTAATCCAATTGATAATATATAATTGCCCATCTAGACACACAAAACTGTACACATCCATCCCTTAAGAATATTCATAACAATCTGTAAATATGCAGAGAGGAATCTTAACATCTGCCATCATGTTCTCTCAGCTGCTCCTCCCTTTCTCTTGATCCAGTCTCCTCCTCCTCTATAAAACTTTTCTCCAATCCATCCTTCCTTTTCTTCCAATGACAGGCCTCTCTCTTGTGCCTGCCTTCACCTGCATAATGACATCATCCTACAACCAATGACTTTCAAACTCCTTTCTCAGCACTAGAGAAAGTACCATTAGAAAAAGAATTAGTGATATAGACAAGTAATGATTCATAATGCAGCAAGTAAAGCCAAACAAAGTCAATTAAAAGCTGACATTAGTTAGGATTTAGAAAGACTTCAATGTAGAGCAATGTGCCCTGCTCCATGTGTGGTAGTGAAGTGATCTATTTCATTTGATTTTTTTCTCCATAAACTGCATTCACATTCTGAACGACAGAATAGCAATGTTCCCTGTTATAAATTTAACTTCTAGAATTATCCAGATTCTCCTTAGACAATGTCCACATGTGGTTAGAAATACCATTTACTAAGAACGGGAAAGTATTGTCTGTTAAGTTACAAGCTGGCCTTTTACACTAGTGATAAGTCCAAGTGTACAAAGTCCATGACTTAAGAAATCAGACCTTGCCCCACCTCAACTCAGTCACTGAGACAAATAAGATGCAGCCCCTAACTTATGATCCTATTCAGTACTAGCTTCTTTCATGCTCTATGTGATGTAGGTTATCTCAGGCTATCTCACATAGCATGGAACTTCTTCCTGCTACCCATTAAAGATGTATAAAAGTTACATGTCTCCTTTGTGGACTTTCTCTGTATTTTTTCTGTCTTTGTTTATTCGTTTCTTTGTTAGTTTTGATGTTGTAGTCTCCAGTCTCCATGGCCTTTCCATATCTTCCAAGGAAGAAGCACAAGCAGTTGACGGCTAAAAGAAAAGATGTCTTGCTTCTTTTCAGTGCACATGATTTCTTGGCAAAATCATGTCACTTTTATGAGTGATAGGTGGGAAACCCAGGCCTTCCCCTTTAAAACACTGGTAATTATAAGTATCCAGAATCTGTAGCCCATATCTACCAACAGCTTTCTTTCTGAGACAGTGAGTAGAGAAGTCTTTCTGGGCTGTGGTTAGTGTATGATTCTACCCAGTATTTGGCTCATACATGTTCTTTCTCATGTCTGCTTCCCCAAGATAAATCATACATAGGAAAGTGAAAGTAACCATTTTCCTCCACTCCCTGAGAAGATATTAAAACTACATATTTTATCCTGTTTGGTTTCTCTGCTCTTCTGGGATTCTGTTGTCATGTATTTCATGGCTATTATCTTTGTTTTACCTTAAGCTATGCCTATTAACCAAGACACTCTTTAGATTTTTGTCTAATTGAAAAACCTGTCTCTTTGCTTCAAGATCCACGCATGTTTTCTCTGATGTGATGTTCTGCCTATTTCAATGATCTACTTCCTAAAAAATCTGATCATGCCTGCCATGGTCTCATGTCCCTTTCTCCCAGTAATAATCATTCCCAAAAGATCATTTTGTGGGAGCTTCTTTATGGAACAAACTCCTCTGCTACTTCTCTATCTAACAATAATCACAAAATCTGTAGTTCCCTGATTGGCCATAGGTGAAATAGAGCTTCTCGGCCATTCTTTACCAACATCCTATTTACTAGATAGTATTTATCTGCATTAAACTACACTCAAACTCAGTGTATGATATTTTGGGAAGTATAAAATGCTTCTCTATTGCTTATGAGAAATATATTCTCTGTTTCTAGCAAAAAATAAAACAAAGGAGTCAAACAGTGTGCTTTGAGAAACTCATAGTTCTCTGAGAGTGAAGCAGAACTGCTGAAGGGAAAGTGTGAGAAGAATGAGTGTAAGATCATAGAGTATTCTACATGAAGCATCTGTAACCAGGTTCAGTGATGAGCACTTAGTCCCGTAGCAAATGCACAGCTGTTGCTGAGATTTTGGACTACAAGGAAAGATGCGGCTGGGATCCATTAGAAACATACTCTGTTAATGGCAATACTATTAATCAATTTCATTAAAGACATAAGCTTCCCAGTAGTAAAGATAAAAAAATTTAAATCTCTCTCAATTCACCATTATTTATAATATAAGCTGGAATCTAAACAAACTCAAAACTAATAGAAACATTTGAGCATACTTAGTAGTCACAGAAACTGGAAACAGAGGCAGGAAAGGCAATCTTAAAGAGAGAAATCTTATTGTCAAGCCTCAAATTTTCTTTGTTCTGGCCTTTCTTGAGGTAAAAAATGTTTAAATGTTCCTGATGATTTATATACTAGTTTTCCTATTGTGGTTTGCCCTGGAGTTATCTGTATTTTGATGCTAATTCCACTGCCCCAAGGACAGCTGCTTAGTCATGTACTCAGGAATCAGGTGACTTCACCAGAACATTCTCCCAGTTGAATTTGTAAAATATAGGTGAGGGGCAGGTACAAGATAGAAGGAGGCTTGTCATTGGGGGAGAAAGAAGGATGGGTGGGAGAGAAGTTTGAAGGAAGAGGAGGAGACTGGAATGGAAAGGAGGAGAGAGGAGGGAGAAGGGAGAAGCCATGGTAGGACAATGGAGGCTGACATTAAGATTCTGCTCTGTGTATTTACAGGTTCTTATTATTGTTCTTAAGGGATGGATGGCACTGGGCTTGGTAGGTTTAAGTGGGTAATTATATCTTATCAATTTGGTCAAAGATTATTGTGTTGTGTGTTCTTTTATGTGACCGTTTGAGTGTAGGAAAGTGTGTGGCGGCAGGAGACACTGGGCCGCCTTGGAGTTGGGATGTGTTTCTGCCAAAATATCTAGCACATATCTTGGGGCACTATGGTGTGGACCTAGTGGGATCAAAAACAACCAATTTTTTTTTCGGAGCTGGGGACCGAACCCAGGGCCTTGCGCTTCCTAGGCAAGCGCTCTACCACTGAGCTAAATCCCCAACTCCTATTTTTATATTTTTACAACAACATTTTCGTACTAGGAAACGAGTAGCCTGGACAACCTTTAAAAGAAGCTAACAGGGCGCTCCAGACACCACCTGGACCTGAAGGGACCAGATCAACACTTCTCTGCACCCAAATCCCATGGGAGTGAGAGCTAAACCTTCAAAGGGGCAGACACGCCTGGGAAGCCAGAAGAGACTACACTCTGCCCACATCTCTGACTCCAGAGGAAAACACCTAACACCATCTGGGACCCTGGTGCATGGGGGCTCCCGGAAAAGGCTGCACATGCCCTCCTGGTTGACGCCCTCATGGAGAGCTCAAAAGCAACTGCCCACGAGAAAACTTGAGTCACGGGACCACAGGTAAGACGAATTTTTCTGCTCCAAGCGACCTGCCTGGTGGTTTCAGGACACACAGAGGCAAAATTCCTCTGGGACGGGACACTTCCAGTTTTTAGCTGGAGTCCCAACCTCCCTGATCCCAGCCCACAGCTCACCACTCCCAAACCCCTTGGGAGAGAGAGCTCATGGCCCAGAAAGGTGAGCACTCCTGAGACTGCAGAGCGGGAGAGACCACCAATACTGCCCACACCTACCAACATCCCTGACCCAAGAGGAAACTGTATATGGCCTCTGTAAACTGGAAGATACAGCACTGGAGCTTCAAGTCCCCTGCGCTCCAGACACCAGCTGGACCTGAAGAAACTGGATCAACAGTTCTCTGCACCCAAATCCCATGGGAGGGAGAGCTAAACATTCAGAGAGGCAGACACACCTGGGAAGCCAGAAGAGACTACACTCTGACCTCATTTATTACTCCAGAGGAAAACACCTAACAACATCTGGGACCCGGGTGAACAGAGGCTCCCGAAAAAGGCTGCGCAGGCCCTCCTGGTTGATGCCCTCATGGAGAGCTCAAAAGCAACCACCCACGAGCAAATTTGAGCCAGAGGAGCACAGGTAAGACCAATTTTTTCTGCTGCAGGCGACCTGCCTGGTGAACTCAAGACACAGGCCCACAGGAACAGCTGAAGACCAGTAGACGGAGAAGACTACATGCCAGAAAGCAGAACACTCTATTCCCATAACTGGCTGAAAGAAAACAGGAAAACAGGTATTCAGCACTCCTGACACACAGGCCTATAGGATGGTCTAGCCACTGTCAGAAATAGCAGAACAAAGTAACACTAGAGACAATCTGATGGTGAGAGGCAAGCATAGGAACCGAAGCAACAGAAACCAAGACTACATGGCATCATCAGAGCCCAATTCTCCCACCAAAGCAAACAGTGGATATTCACACACCAGAATGCCAAATTCTAGATTTAAAATCATATTTGAACATGATGCTGGAGGACTTCAAGAAAAACGTGAAGAACTCCCTTAGAGAAACACAGGAAAACATGAAAAAAAAAAAAAAACAAAACAAAAAAAAAAACAAAAAAAAAAAAAAAAAACAAGTAGACGCCTACAGAGAGGAATCACAAAAATCCCTGAAAGAATTACAGGAAAACACAATCAAACAATTGAAGGAATTAAAAATGGAAATAGCAGCAATACAGAAAGAACACAGGGAAACAACCCTGGATATAGAAAACCAAAGGAAGAGACAAGGAGCTGTCGATACAAGCATCAACAACAGAATACAAGAGATAGAAGAAAGAGTCTCAGGAGCAGAAGATTCCATAGAAATCATCGACACAACTGTCAAACATGATGTAAAAGGAAAAAAGCTACTGGTCCAAAACATACAGGAAATCCAGCACTCAATGAGAAGATCAAACCTAAGGATAATAGGTATAGAAGAGAGTGAAGACTCTCAGCTCAAAGGACCAGTAAATATCTTCAACAAAATCATAGAAGAAAACTTCCCTGACCTAAAAAAAGAGATACCCATAGGCATACAAGAAGCCTACAGAACTCCAAATAGATTGGACCAGAAAAGAAACTCCTCCGGTCACATAATAGTCAAAACACCAAATGCACAAAATAAAGAAAGAATATTAAAAGCAGTAAGGGAAAAAGGTCAAGTAACATATAAAGGCAGACCTATGAGAATCACTCCAGACTTTTCACCAGAGACTGTGAAGCCAAAAGATCCTCTACAAATGTCATACAGACCCTAAGAGAACACAATGCCATACCAGGTTACTTTGCCCTGCAAAATTCTCAATTAACGTAGATGGAGAAACCAAGATATTCCATGACAAAACCAAATTTACACAATATCTTTTTACAAATCCAGCACTACAAAGGATAATAAATGGTAAAGCCCAACATAAGGAGGCAAGCTATACCCTAGAAGGCAAGAAACTAATCGTCTTGGCAACAAAACAAAGAGAAGAAAAGCACAGAAACATAACCTCATATCTAAATATGAATATAACAGGAAGCAATAATCACTATTCCTTAATATCTCTCAACATCAATGGCTTCAACTCCCCAACAAAAAGACATAGGTTAACAAACTGGATAAGCAACGAGGACCCTGCATTCTGCTGCCTACAGGAAACACACCTCAGAGACAAAGACAGACACTACCTCAGAGTGAAAGGCTGGAAAACAATTTTCCAAGCAAATGCTCGGAAGAAGCAAGCTGGAGTAGCCATTCTAATATCAAATAAAATTAATTTTCATCTAAAAGTCATCAAAAAGATAAGGAAGGACACTTCATATTGATCAAAGGAAAAACCCACCAAGATGAACTCTCAATCCTAAATATTTATGCTTCAAATACAAGAGCACCTACATACATGAAAGAAACCTTACTAAAGCTCAAAACACACATTGTACCTCACACAATAATAGTAGGAGATTTCAATACCCCTCTCTCATCAATGGACAGTTCATGGAAACAGAAATTAAAGAGAGACATAGACAGACTAAGAGAAGTCATGAACCAAATGGACTTAACAAATATTTATAGAACATTCTATCCTAAAGAAAAGGGATATACATTCTTCTCAGCACCTCATGGTACTTTCTCCAAAATTGACCATATAATTGGTCAAAAAACAGGCCTCAACAGGTACAGAAAGATAGAAATAATCCCGTGCATGCTATCAGACCACCACGGCCTAAAGCTGGTCTTCAATAACAATAAGGGAAGAACGACCACATATACATGGAAGTTGAACAATGCTCTACTCAATGATACCCTGGTCAAGGAAGAAATAAAGAAAGAAATTAAAGACTTTTTAGAACTTAATGAAAATGAAGGTACAACATACCCAAACCTATGAGACACAATGAAAGCTGTGCTAAGAGGAAAACTCATAGCTCTGAGTGCCTGCAGAAAGAAACAGGAGAGAGCATATGTCACCAGCTTGACAGGACACCTAAAAGCTCTAGAACAAAAGGAAGCAAATACACCCAGGAGGAGTAGAAGGCAGAAAATAATCAAACTCAGAACTGGAATCAAACAAGTGGAAACAAAAAGGACCATAGAAAGAATCAACAAGATAGATAAATCCTTAACCAGACTAATGAGAGGACACAGAGAGTGTGTACAAATTAACAAAATCAGAAAGGAAAAGGGAGACATAACTACAGAATCAGAGGAAATTCAAAAAAATCATCAGGTCCTACTACAAAAGCCTATATTTAGCAAACCTTGAAAATCTGCAGGAAATGGACAATTTCCTAGTCTGATACCAGGTACCAAAGTGAAATCAGGAACAGATAAACCATTTAAACAATCCCATAACTCCTAATGAAATAGAAGCAGTCATTAAAGGTCTCCCAACCAAAAAGAGCCCAGGTCCAGATGGGTTCAGTGCAGAATTCTATCAGACCTTCATAGAAAACCTGATACCAATACTATACAAATTATTCTACAAAATTGAAAGAAACGGAGAGCTACCAAATTCCTTCTATGAAACCACAATTACTCTTATACCTAAACCACACAAAGATCCAACAAAGAAAGAGAACTTGAGACCAATTGCCCTTATAAATATCGATGCAAAAATACTCAATAAAATTCTTGCAAACTGAATCCAAGAGCACATCAAAACAATTATCCATGATGTTCAAGTGGGCTTCATCCCAGGCATGCATGGATGGTTTAATATACGGAAATCCATCACCATAATCCACTATATAAACAATCTGAAATAAGAAAACCACATGATCATTTCATTAGACGCTGAGAAAGCATTTGACAAAATTCAACACCCCTTCATGATAAAAGTCCTGGAATGAATAGGAATTCAAGGCCCATACCTAAACATAGTAAAAGCCATGTACAGCAAACCAGTTGCTAACATTAAACTAAATGGAGAGAAACTTGAAGCAATCCCACTAAAATCAGGGACTAGACAAGGCTGCCCACTCTCTCCCTACTTATTCAATATAGTTCTTGAAGTTCTAGCCAGAGCAATCAGACAACAAAAGGAGATCAAGAGGATACAGACTGGAAAAGAAGTAGTCAAAATATCACTATTTGCAGATGATATGATAGTATATTTAAGTGATCCCAAAAGTTCCATCAGAGAACTACTAAACCTGAACAATACCTTCAACAAAGTGGCTGGGTATAAAATTAACTCAAATAAATCAGTAGCCTTCCTCTACACAAAAGAGAAATAAGCCGAGAAAGAAATTAGGGAAATGACACCTTACATAATAGTCCCAAATAATATAAAATACCTCAGTGTGAATTTAACCAAACAAGTAAAATATCTATACAATAAGAACTTCAAGCCTCTGAAGAAAGAAATTGAAGAAGACCTCAGAAGATGGAAAGATCTCCCATGCTCATGGATTGGCAGGATTAGTATAGTAAAAATGGCCATTTTAAAAGAAGCAATCTACAGATTCAATGCAATCCCCATCAAAATACCAATCCAATTCTTCTGAAAGTTAGGCAGAACAATTTGCAAATTCATCTGGAATAACAAAAAACCCAGGATAGCTAAAACTATCCTCAACAATAAAAGGACTTCAGGGGGAATCACGATCCCTGAACTCAAGCAGTATTAGAAGCAATAGTGATAAAACTGCTTCGTATTGGCACAGAGACAGACAGATAGACCAGTGGAATAGAATTAAAGAAGCAGAAATGAACCCACATACATATGGTCACTTGAGTGTTTGACAAAGGAGCCAAAACCATCCAATGTAAAAAAAGATAGCATTTTCAGCAAATGGTGCTGGTTCAACTGGAGGTCAAGATGTAGAAGAATGCAGATCGATCCATGCTTATCACCCTGTACAAAGCTAAAGTCCAAGTGAATCAAGGACCTCCACATCAAACCAGATATACTCAAACTAATAGAAGAAAAAGTGGGGAAGCATCTGGAACACATGGGCACTGGAAAAAATTTCCTGAACAAAACACCAATGGCTTATGCTCTAAGAGCAAGAATTGACAAAAGGGATCTCATAAAACTGCAAAGCTGCCCACTCTCTCCCTACTTACTCAATATAGTTCTTGACGTTCTAGCCAGAGCAATCAGACAATAAAAGGCAAAGGACAATGTTGTTAGAAGAAAATGGCAAAAAAACAGATTGGGAAAAGATTTTAACCAATCTTACAACAGATAGAGGGCTTATATACAAAATATAGAAAGAACTCATGTAGTTAGACCGCAGGGAGACAAATAACCCTACTAAAATTGGGGTTCAGAGCTAAACAAAAAATTCACAGCTGAGGAATGCCTAATGGCTGAGAAACACCTAAAGAAATGTTCAACGTTTTTAGTCATAAGGGAAATGCAAATCAAAACAACCCTGAGATTTCATCTCACACCAGTGAAAACGGTGAGGATCAAAAACTCAGGTGACAGCAAATGCAGGCGAGTAGGGGGAGAAAGAGGAACACTCCTCCATTGTTGGTGGGATTGCAGACTGGTACAACCATTCTGGATTTCAGTCTGGAGGTTCTTCAGAAAGTTGGATATTGAACTACCTGAGGACCCAGATATACCTCTCTTGGGCATATACAAAAAAGATGCCCCAACATATAAAAAAGAGACGTGCTCCACTATGTTCATAGCAGCCTTATTTATAATAGCCAGAAGCTGGAAAGAACCCAGATGCCCTTCAACAGAGGAATGGATACAGAAAATGTGGTACATATACACAATGGAATATTACTCAGCTATCAAAAACAATGACTTTATGAACTTCGTAGGCAAATGGTTGAAACAGGAAAATACCATCCTGAGTGAGGTAACCCAATCACAGAAAAACACACATGGTATGCACTCATTGATAAGTGTCTATTAGCCCAAATGCTTGAATTGCCCTAGATGCACAGAACACATGAAACTTAAGAGGGATTATCAAAATGCAAATGCTTCCCTCCTTCTTTAAAGGGGGAACAAGAATACCCTTGGCAGGGAATAGGGAGGTAAAGTTTAGAACAGAGGTAGAAGGAACACCCATTCAGAGCCTGCCCCATACATATACAGCCACCCAATTAGACAAGATGGATGAAGCAAAGAAGTGCAGGCAGACAGGAGCCGGATGAAGATCTCTCCTGAGAGACACAGCCAGAATACAGCAAATACATAGGCGAATGCCCGCAGCAAACCACTGAACTTAGAATGGGACCCCTGTTGAAGGAATCAGAGAAAGGACTGGAAGAGCTTGAAGGGGCTCGAGACCCCATATGAACAACAATGCCAAGCAACCAGAGCTTCCAGGGACTAAGCCACTACCTAAAGACTATACATGGACTGACCCTGGGCTCCAACCTCATATGTAGCAATGAATAGCCTAGTAAGAGCAGCAGTGGAAGCAGAAGCTCTTGGTCCTGCCAAGATTGAACCCCCAGTGAACGTGATTGTTGTGGGGAGGGCGGTAATGGGGGGAGGATGGGGAAGGGATAGACCCATATAGAAAGGTAGGTGGAGGGGTTAGGGGGATGTTGGCCCGGAAACTGGGAAGGAGAATATCAATTGAAATGTAAATAAGAAATACTCAAGTTAATAAAGAAAAAAATCAGTAATCAAAAAAAAAAGTAGCTAAGAGAAATGGGGGCTGTTCATGAAAATCATTGTTCAGTGAGGTTTATTGGAAGTAGAGGACCTTGAGACCATGATTGGACCTTGAGTTCAGAGGAAGATCTTTGCACATATGGGGTAGAACTTTGCTATACAAAAGATGAGAAGGAGAATAAAGCTAGAGAGCAGCCTTCAGAAATCTTTCCCATAAAATATACATGAGGAGTCCCCCTGAACTAAAAACCCAGAAAAAAGAAAATGGCTGACATTTTTATAAAATTCTGAATTGTGAAAATCTTGCTGTGACATAATTATTGAGAATGAAAAATATACATGACAGAGAGCATTGATGAGTCAAGTACCTTAAATTGAGATGTTCATTCACAGCTCAGTCTACTTCTTAAAAGTGTGTTCTTGAGAGAACAACAACAAGGAGGTGTGGCTTGGTTCAGGCTATGAGATCAGGCCAATGGTTCAGTCTCCTGGTCCAACAGTGTCATCTTGTTTTTCTCAGCACAGATTAGTAGAAGAAGTATATCAGGGTTTAAACAAATTTCCATTTCAAACACCTGAGTGCATTGACTCCTCACATGTGGGCCAAGTGGAGTGATCACCTATCCACATATTCCCTACTCAATGTTTTTCATAACTGTATAGAAAGTACCTAGGCTAGAATGCCAATGGCATTATGCTTAGAACATGTGTTTGCCATACAGGAACTCTGCTTGTTCCTCTGTCTTCACTATCAACTTATAAGTTTTTCTAAAAGGTTACCATCCAGGATGTCCAAGAAAGTCATTGTTTAAGTCCATGAGACAAAAGTCCTGAAAGTCACAGCCCCATGGTGTTTTGAGACATTGATTTTTGAGAGTCCCCCCAGCTACTGATGAACCTGATGTGAGAAAACCTCCTCACTCTCTCCAACTTCCAACTTCCTGTACCATCATATATGGCATTAAGTGAAAGAAAGGAATTATTCAACATTTGTTTCAGAGCTCTCTTAAAATACACAAATATTAAATGATATCTCTTAAGGAACCTAGCATTATATAATCTTACACGGTGTTGCATGAGATTTTTTTTCCTGTTAGGCATAACCTTTTAACTCATTGCCATTTTAGAGAAAAAAAACTTCCTTGGTCCCCTAGCTAGGCTAACTAATTACTCAAAACAATATAGATGTAGCTAAGTCTATGATGGTAGTAAAAACCTGTCCACAATCTCTAGCAGAAGCAGATAGAGCAGAACAACAGGACTCTCACCTGGGTTTCTGGCCACTACTTCAACTACAGGTAATCTTGGGGGATGTTAGAAAATATAAAAAAATGAAAAGTTGACTAAAAGAAATTCCAACATGCAGCTTCCTTAAGGTCATCCTCCATGATGATACTCTGTGGTGATGTAGTTGTTTGTATGTTCTATGCTTCTATAAGAAGCCTCTCCCCAATACTTTGTAAGAAAGTCTAATAAATTTATGGTTTATTATCAATGGAATTCTGAATTCACCTTTGGACCTTTAGTCTTCTTCATAAAAAAGATTTCAAAACAGATTTCAAAGAAAGCTCAAGCCCAATTCTATCCATATTTGAGAGAAACTTCAGCAGTGTAAACAATATGTAGATTCCAGCAGCTTGGAGAGGGAACAAGATAGTGAGAAGGTGTTGTATTTTAAAATAAATATGGACTGACCCATGACTCCAGATGCATATGTAGCAGAGAATGGCATGGTTGGTCCCCAATGGAAGGAGAAGACCTTGGTCCTGCCAAGGTTGGACCCCCAATATAGGGGAATATGTGTGTGTGTGTGTGTGTGTGTGTGTGTGTGTGTGTGTGTGTGTAGTGTGCAACAGGGGGTATAGGGAGGGGAACACCCTTATAGAAGAAGGGGAGGGGGATGTGATAGGGGGCTTATGTCAGGGAAACCAGGAAAAGGAATAACATTTGAAATGTAAATTTAAAAGTATTCGATAAAAAAAAACAATATAAAAAAGACAAACATGAAGTTAGTGAAAAAAGTGAGAAAGGTCAGAAGGTCAGAGGAAGCTTGCTAAGGTTTCTGACAAGTATACAAAACAAGAAATAATTGCTTAGTGTATAACAATGAGCTCAGGTCAGAGAACTTCAAATGCTCTTGTATGCCAAAATTACATACATGTAGATAATTACATCATAGACACAGCATTGGAAATAAATGTATGAACAGCTTAATTAATTAAAAGAGGCAAACAGGAGCCTGGGAGGTGGCTGGGAAGCACTGAGTTGAGGACATGTACATAACATTTGCCTCTTTAACATTTATTTACCATTATGTTTGTCAATTAGATGAATCCCTGGGGAGAGGGCTTTTTAGTAATCCCTAACTCTCCACACCCACTATTTGGGAGGAATTTATTTACCAAGATGGGGGCACAGATACATTTTACCCTTGAAAGAGCCAAAATATTAAATTCCTGTGCTGATTGTGAAATTGATTGATCAATACAGATTGCTTGAAACTCCCAGAGAATCAAGCCATGATGTCAAGGTCTGGCTACTGCAATTTCTGTCTGTATGGACTAAAACAGGCTGGAGGTGACTAGCTAAACAATGACTCTCCCCACCTTGTGTTCACGGAGTTCAAACAAGAGGCAACTCTAGTGTGGGTCTGGCAGTACCCCATATCTAAGGAAACCCAAGAAGGGGTCACACCTCACATCAGATGGCTATTAGATTTCGGATCTTACCAATTTGCCATTCAACCTGGAATACACCTGTTACTGGTCTGCAAGCCTAATTCCATTGACTACACTCAAGTGGAAGATCTGAGAGAAGTTAACAAACGGATGATGGCCATTCACCCTAATGCGGAGTGCTCTGCTACCAGACCATGTTTGGTCTATAGTACTAGACTTAAAGGATGTTTTCTTTAGCATCCATTTAGTCCCCAAAAGTCAAGATTATTTTGCTTTCAAATAGAATGACTCTAACAAAGGAATTGATGGACAACAAACCTGGATCAGACTCCCCCAAGTCATTACCTAGATGTCACTATATAGAAGAATGAAAATTGGTCCATATTTATTCCACTGTACAAAATTCAAGTCCAAATGGATCAAATCCCTCAGAATAAAATCAAATACATTGAATCTAATGACAGACTAAGGATGTAGTAGCTTTGAACATACTGTCAGAGATGACAACTTTCTGATCAGGACACTCAGAACATCAATCAATAAATGCAACCACAGGAAACTGAGCCACTTCTATAAGGAAAAAGGACAGCACTAGTAGTACAAAATGACAGCCTACAGAATAGGAAAATATTTTAAACAACTTCACATTGAATAGAGAGCTAAGATTGAATATATATGAAGAATTTAAGTAACTAGACATTAACAAACCAAACAATCCAATTAAAAATGGGGTACAGATATGATGAGAGAATTCTTATTTGAGGAATCTCTAATGGTTGAGACATGTGAAAAATGTTCAGCAACCTTAGTCATCTTGAAAATGCAATCAAGACTGTTACCAGAATCCATCTTACACCTGTCAGAATAGCAAAGGTCAAAAACATAAGTGACAGCTCATGATGGTGAGGATGTGGAATACCCCTCTGTTGCTGGTGGGAGTGCAAATTTATACAGCCACTATGGACATAAATACTGCAGTTTCCTTATAAAACTGATATCTCAAGTCCCAGCTATACTACTCTTGAACATATATCCAAAGGATCCTCCAGCTTACAACAAGGACACAAGCTCAACCAAGTTAATTTTGGCTTTATTCATAATGCTTAAACTAAAAGCAACCTAGGTGTCCCTCAGTTAAGAAATGGATTAAGAACAATGTGGTATCTTTGCACAGTGGAACATTAATCAACTGCTACAAACAATGACATCATGACATTTACAAGCAAGTGGATGGAGTTAGACAATGGACAATCATCCTGAGTGAAGTCATTCAGACCCAAAAAGACAAACATGGTATGTACTCACTTAAGAGGATATTAACTATTAAGTAAAGGATACTTGTGCTATGATCAAGAGACTCAAAGAGACTAAGTAATAAGGAGGATTCAATGGGTGAAACAAATTTCTCCATGGAAAGGGGAAATAAAACAAATTTGCAGGTGGACTGGGGTAGATAAGGATGGGAACAGGAGTAATGAGGTGGGGTGGTAGAATGACTGGAGAGAGAGTACTACAAGAGATGACTAGTATTGAGTGGTTTTGGAGAAATGATATAGAAACCTAGTGCACTGAAAAGTCCTTGGAATCTATCAGAGAATCCCAGTGAAGTCACCTTCTAATGGGAGATATAGAGCCTGAACTGGCCATCTTCTATAACCAGACAAGCCTACTAGGAACTAAACTGTAATGTCAACCTACCATCAATACCTTCAATCAACAATCTGTTCATCCACTTGTGGGAGTTGCCAACTAATGACTGTTCTGCTTATAGTCAATACTATAAAAGGGAAATGTGGCTGATATGGCTTGGATTTCCAGTAACCCAGGTAGGTCAGCCTAGAGACCTAGGATAGAATCAAATATGACTGGAAAAATCAATTAAATGATTCTTAGTAATATTCTGCTTTGTTCATAGATTACTGCCAAGCCCCATTGTCATTAGAGAGGCTTTACCAAGTAACTGATGGAAACAGAAGGCAGAGGCACAGCCAAACATTAGGTGAGCCAGGAGAACACTGCAGGAGGTGGGGAAAGATTGTATGAGCCATAGGAGCAAAGTACAAAGAACACTATACCAAACCATAATAACAGGGTCCATAGAATCAACTAAGCAGGGCTCATAGGGTGTCAGATACGTGGTGATGACAAAATAACATGTTTCCACCAAAGTACACACTGGTGAGCCAACTAACTTATTGGGACTGGGTATAGAAGAGGAATTTTCTTTCCCAAAATATCTCCCACATATGAATATGTTTGGGCTTCCCTAACAAATTTTTTTTTCACAGAGCACATGTCTCTGGAAATGATTCTGAAGGTCTCCTTGCATCCTGAAGGAAAAAATTCTACTCCACTAATTCATATCCTGACTATGATTGTTCTGGCTTTGTACACACAAGATACAGATCCATTGCACTCAGTTACAAATGCAGATAAAAAGAACAAAAAGGATTTGTTTTTAAATCTCTTTTCATGTTTAGTCAAGAAGAAAGGCCTTTTGTGATCGGTTGTTAAAATTTTGTGTTTTGGGGTTTTGTTGTTGTTGTTGTTGTTGTTGTTGTTGTTGTTGTTGTTGTTTTAATCACTACACAAATGAGTTCGATTTTCCTTGTGCATAAATTAACACCAGTGACTCTATTCTGATTTGGTTCAATCCTTTGGGGTTTCCTGAAGAAGCTTAGTTCAAAACAGCCCTCAGAAACTTTGTCGGGAGGGGGAAAAAAACAAACTTACGTATCAAGAACTATTTGTAACATGAATATGACTTGAAAATACAATACGCAAAACAAGAAAAAACTTTAATTTGTAGTAAGTGAAATACTATTATAGCAGTGCCTTTTAATAACTATGTAACTGGCAAAACAAACAAAAATAATGAAAGAGGTTTGTTTATTGTAGGGGAAAAAGGTATTTTGAGATAGTCTCATAGAGTCAATGTTGCCCTTTGCTATCAACAAATGAGGTATTTTTCAGAAAATCTGAAATTTTGGTGTGATTGATATATAGAGAACAGCACATACTCTCATTATAAAATATAAAATTATCAAAATAACATAGACCCTTATGAAATTTAATCACATATCTGTTGTAAATGTTATCGGCAGCTCCCTCTTTACAGTCCTTAATTTTTTAAAATAAATTCATAAACAGGTTGGGAAGAAGGCTGGAAGACAATATTATTAGATTCTAAGGAGAACGGTGAAAAGAAACTGTAAACCTTGGTACTGGAAGAAATGAGGAAAATGGAGAAAAAGAAAAAATGAGTTAGGCCTGCAAGTTCAGCAAAAACAATAAAAATGAAAATAAGAATATAAATAAAAAAGAATGGTAGACAGGGAGGGTAACTTCAAAAAGATCATGAGAAATCCCCCACAGTACCAGCAAAGCCATGCCCAGGTTTGAGGTAGAATGAAAAGACAAAGGGTAGGAGAATGAAAACAGGGTACAGTGGTACATGAACTAAGCTCTACAAGGGAAGACTAAATACATGATTTAATAAATTAAATTATTATTCCTCCCATCTCCTTAATATTAGGTAAATCAGTTTTATAAGGATGTAGACACCTGGTTAGATATTGATAGGCCTAGCTTCATTAACTCTTAATTATGGAGATAATGATATACAATATACTAACATTTGGAAGAGATCAGAATACAATATGTTCACACAGGGCCAGAAATAGTTTTTATTCTTTAGACCCATAGGAAATAGCAGTCTCTTACTGTGCTCCAATAGAGCCTTGGTATCAATACCCATTTGCCTCTAAACTTACTAACATATTTTTTCCTCAGGAGAGCTGAGACCCATAAAAGTACTTAGGAAATGAGCTAAAGTTGGGGAAAAGATAAAACCTATTTTCATTATTAAAATCTAGAGCTAGTTACTCAGTTCTGAAGCTGTTCATTAGAAGGGATTAGTCTTTGGAGTGGACTAATATTTCAAGAATAAAATAATAATTTATTATTATTACTATTATTATTTTATTTATTGAAGAATTTTGATGTTAGGCTAATACTTGAAAATTAGTTGTTGGTAATTCTGTATAGTAAAGAAGGAAGGAGAAAAGTCACTTCAGTGCATATTGCAAAGCAAGAAGTAAAGGAGGAAATCCATTCATGATAAAATATCTTAGAATATCAGGTGGGGGGAAATTATTCTTTAAAACCAAAGAATGTCAACTAGAAGGATAAACCATCCCTAATAGTGAAATATAAGTATTTCCCTACAGATTAGGAAATAAATTCTCTCTCTAAACTGTCAAAACAGAAAGAAAATAAATGGAGGAGTATGGGGTTGTGTTAGAGATGATCTTAGCTGATTTAACTGTCTATCCAGATATACACTGAATCATAATTGTAGTACAAAGTAAGAAGCTACACATCCTATGTACATAGAAATTCAGTGTGATGGTTCTTTTCTGAGAATGTCAACAATGCTTGGCAACAAGAGTACCAGGACATAGAAAGTGAAGATGAGACAAACAAACAGAACAATGTTTAGGGTACATATTTCCTTGTTATAACAACAGATATTTGCTTTTAAAGAGATTGGAAATTTAGAATGTACAATCTGGAGTCTAAGGGAACTAACTGGCATTGAGACATCTTTGTTTCTAAGTCATTTCCTAACTAGGCAGATTTAAAAAAAAAAACAGCAGCAATGTGTTTTAATATATGTCATAAACTATTAAGCAGAAACTTCAAGTCCCCCAGTTGCAGGCCAAATGATTTTTGTATGAGTTATAGCAGTTCCTGTTACATGATAATGTCATACAAACATCCTGATGTCAACATGCTGCAAAGTAGTGCCTGCTGATATGGAGAAAGTGAGCATTTGTGGTGATGATAAAAGCCAAGAACAAGCTTCTATTTGGCTGGCCTTACATTAGTCACAGAGCCTGTAACTTTTAGGCCCAGCTTTCAAATCCTGGACATTACCTTAAGTGTCTTACTTTAATTGTGATAGGTAGCCTGTTCTCAAAATGGAGTTAGAAATGATACAAGGACAAGTTGATGAAGACATAGGAAAAATGTTGATATAGAGACAAATGAATATAAACAGACAGACAAAAACTGGAATGGGTGTGATTGTGTGTGTATATGTGTGTGGTAATCTGAGCAGGGATCAACAGACTTAAAGTTTTGGCCAGTTCTCAAAAAAAAAAAGCAGTCCAATTGGCTAGTAAACATATAACAAATGAGTTGCCTCACAATACATCAGTATAAATGTGGGGCAAGTGAACTGTGCCACAGCAAGGAGAAATGGTAAGGTTGAAGCAGATTCAAAACTCCTGGAATTATAATTGAGAACAACAGGCATTGGAACAAGCTCTCAGCTAGAGTCTACCTGCCTTGGAACCCATAAGCATGACATCCCACTGAGAGAATCATGACAATCAGTCACATAGAATAAACCTAGCATTCTCCATGCCAGTGAGGTTTCTACATATGCCCTATGTGTTTAGCCAATGAGCATCCCTTCCTGAGCATCCCTTCCTGCAAATAGTATTCAATCCCTAGTTTACTCTGAGTGAGAACATTCATATCTACCATAAAAATAAAGCAGTTTAGGCAAGCAAGGTCTGTTTCCTTCATCAAGGACCATAGCAAGTGGGTACATTTGTCATAAAGAGCTGCACTGCACCTCTATCTCCCAGAAGGTCTTCTCTTTTTCAGTCCCTCAGTACTTTCAACACTAACTTGATACCAAACAGGATTCTGCCCCATCCTGAGCTTAGCCATCCCCTTTCTGTCTGGTTCATAGGAGAAATGCAGACCTGTGGATCACTGTTCCCAAATCCTCCATGGTCTCCAGTTGAGCCTTTGTTCCTCAAATTGAGGAACACAGTATCTGTCCCAGTCCCCACTCTTTTTGGAAACACTGGCTGAGAACTGGAGTCATTATCACAAATTGTAGTCTGCCTTCCTTAGGTGGCATGCTGGCTGCAGTCTCGAATTCCACCATGCCTCTGGCAACCAAGCAGCAGGGCAGACATGCAAGCCCAACCAGTAACAAAATCAAAACTACATTAAAATATTACATCTCCCAAATCAGAATGGAAATCTTTAGGAAAAGAAATTTCATAAAGTGCTGGTAAGAATGTGGACAAACAAGAAATTTCCAATACTGCTAGTGATAGTGATATTATGAATTAGTGCAACCACTATAAATTATCTATACAGAGATTCTTGAAAAAACTAAAATGTTTTACCACTTCTGAGCCCAATAGATCCGAGTCAGCATGTCACAGAGACAGTGGCAAATTAGATTACTGAATGTGCTATATTCACAATAGCCAGATCATAAAACAAATCTCAGTGTACTAGAGGAATGGATAAGCATGACATATATACATAATGGGATGTTTTGGGATCTATAGAGAGTGATGTTATGTTATATCATTTGCAAGCAAGTAAATACAACAGGAGGTAAATTAAACAAACTAAAACTCTCCGAAGGGCAGACCCCCATTCTCTTATTTGCCAACCATAGAGTCCACATATGCATATAAAATCATATCTATGACATAAAAGTGAAACTACAGGAGGATAAAAAGAGAGAAGAACAAGTCATCAGCAAGTCAATGTTAAACAAGTGCTAGCAATCCTGCTGCTCAACTTAGTCAAAATCACACAACTCAGAAAACAAACATAAACAAACAAACCATTTAGCAAATCATGCAATAAATAAGTCATAAATAGGGGATAGAGAGAGAGTTGACTCTAATGAGACCAGATATGAGTCTTTGTGAGGATAGGACTACCCTACATGGTAGTAACAGAAATACTACAATAAGCACAAAACTAAACACTGTATTATAAGCTTAATTGTATGTAGCATTTTAAACTTGTTATATTGGAGGCAGTCACACTTGTGACTACAGGGTATAACAAAATAATCTACCTTTATCATAAAGCAGTCACAGGATGAAGAAGAGGAAACAAACTTTAAATAATTTTGGGAAATAGGATTGTGACTAGATACTATAAATTGGTTTTGCCTTAATACTCTAATACTATAGAAAGACACTAACAAACACATATACAGATACTCACACACTAATAGGAACATTCACTGAAATGTCTGCTCTTCTACTCTTACAGACTTTTCACATGCAAAAATATCTAATTTTCATAAGTTAAGATGAGGGAGGGATGGATATTTCATATAGCTTTTCTTGTTATATATTTATTATCAGCATTAAGGGAAAAAAGAAAAAGTATTAATGAAAAATTTGAAATGTTTTGTTGAAAAACATTTGAGAAAATATATTTTGACCATGTTTTTGCCAACAGTGTCAATTGCTAACTTAAAAAAAAAACACATGACTTCTGCATTTTCTTTTTTCCAGTATATATGTAATATTTTATAAAGTTTGTATAAAATTTTATTCAGATTATAAATATGTGTCTTAATGCTTGCATACTATTTTGTCACATAAATACTTTTTATTTATAAACCATGTCAATAACCAATTTACAGAAATGATATAAAAAATAGATTTCTTTTAAGAGAAATCATACATGAAATAAAGTGGAAGAATTAAGTTAGCATTGAAACATTATTAAGTTCCAGCAAGTAAAGTTTATTTTCCATAACTTTCATATTTACAAATATCAATAAATATAGATATAATATAAATTATAACATTTATAGTATATAATATATTTAAATTATAAATGCATGTATTATAAATGAATTCTAATAAAATATAAAATGTAAATAAAACAAAGTTCGTAAAATTACTTTTCAGAACATTTCCAATGAATCTGCAGATGCAAAACAAAAACCTAACTGCAATAATTCATTCCATGCTTCTGACTTCTCCAGTGCAACTTTATGTCTTGGTCTGGACAAAGCTACTAGAGGAAATTCCCTTGATTCCTTGTAATGCTAGGATGAAGTACATTCTGTGTTATGTTGCAGAAGTCTTAGAAAGTTTTCCTTTCCTTTCTTTTCTTTTTCAACATTTCCTTATGTGAACATGTTTCATGTGGGATTGATGTCAATAATCATCTTAAATTGCTCTTCCAACTATTCTTTAAGTAAGGTCTCAGTCAAGTGTTTGACAATATGCCTCATCTCCTTAGTAAGCTTGTTTTGAGAATTCTCTGCGTCTTACTTCTCAGACTAGAATTACAGACCAATCAGCCCACCCTGAGTTTATGTATATAGTAAAAGCTGGACCTCAGACTTGAGCTACAGTGGCTTAAACTGCTGAGTCATACATATCCATAGCCCCCAAGCAGCTCTGTGTGTGTGTGTGTGTGTGTGTGTGTGTGTGTGTGTGTGTGTGTGTGTGTGTGTGTGAGTCTTCTCACACAGTGACTTTCCCTACTGCCAGTGGTGCTCTCTGGTGCTCAGCATTCCTGGCCTGTCACAGTCACTGGCCCTTGCCTTGCCTGACTTGGCTGGAGCTGCCTAGTGCAGCAAGGTATCTGAAAGAGTGATGACTGCAGGGAGCATTGCACCCCAGAGCCCATTGGGCTGCTTCTTGGTGGGCAGGCAGGGCAAGGGCCTGTGGGTGGATTTGGTCCACTCTTGCAGCAAGCACACCTCAGCCTGATCAACTCTGTTTTTTTTTTTTTTTATTAACTTGAGTATTTCTTATATACATTTCGAGGGTCATTCCCTTTCCCGGTATCCGGGCAAACATCCCCCTCCCCCCTCCCCTTCCTTATGGGTGTTCCCCTCCCAACACTCCCCCCACTGCCGCCCTCCCCCCACCAGTCTAGTTCACTGGGGGTTCAGTCTTAGCAGGACCCAGGGCTTCCCCTTCCACTGGTGCTCTTACTAGGATATTCATTGCTACCTATGAGGTCAGAGTCCAGGGTCAGTCCATGTATAGTCTTTAGTTAGTGGCTTAGTCCCTGGAAGCTCTGGTTGCTTGGCATTGTTGTACATATGGGGTCCCGAGCCCCTTCAAGCTCTTCCAGTTCTTTCTCTGATTCCTTCAACGGGGGTTCTATTCTCAGTTCAGTGGTTTGCTGCTGGTATTCGCCTCTGTATTTGCTGTATTCTGGCTGTGTCTCTCAGGAGCGATCTACATCCGGCTCCTGTCGGTCTGCACTTCTTTGCTTCATCCATCTTGTCTAATTGGGTGGCTGTATATGTATGGGCCACACGTGGGGCAGGCTCTGAATGGGTGTTCCTTCAGTCTCTGTTTTAATCTTTGCCTCTCATTCCCTGCCAAGGGTATTCTTGTTGCCCTTTTAAAGAAGGAGTGAAGCATTCACGTTTTGATCATCCGTCTTGAGTTTCATTTGTTCTAGGCATCTAGGGTAATTCAAGCATTTGGGCTAATAGCCACTTATCAATGAGTGCATACCATGTATGTCTTTCTGTGATTGGGTTAGCTCACTCAGGATGATATTTTCCATTTCCAACCATTTGCCTACGAATTTCATAAAGTTGTTGTTTTTGATAGCTGAGTAATATTCCATTGTGTAGATGTACCACATTTTCTGTATCCATTCCTCTGTTGAAGGGCATCTGGGTTCTTTCCAGCTTCTGGCTATTATAAATAAGGCTGCAATGAACATAGTGGAGCACGTGTCTTTTTTATATGTTGGGGCATCTTTTGGGTATATGCCCAAGAGAGGTATAACTGGATCCTCAGGCAGTTCAATGTCCAATTTTCTGAGAATCCTCCAGACTGATTTCCAGAATGGTTGTACCAGTTTGCAATCCCACCAACAATGGAGGAGTGTTCCTCTTTCTCCACGTCCTCGCCAGCATCTGCTGTCCCCTGAGTTTTTGATATTAGCCATTCTCACTGGTGTGAGGTGAAATCTCAGGGTTGTTTTGATTTGCATTTCCCTTATGACTAAAGATGTTGAACATTTCTTTAGGTGTTTCTCAGCCATTCGGCATTCCTCAGCTGTGAATTCTTTGTTTAGCTCTGAACCCCATTTTTTAATAGGGTAATTTGTTTCCCTGCTGTCTAACTTCTTGAGTTCTTTGTATATTTTGGATATAAGGCCTCTATCTGTTGTAGGATTGGTAAAGATCTTTTCCCAATCTGTTGGTTGCCGTTTTTTCCTAACCACAGTGTCCTTTGCCTTACAGAATGTTTGCAGTTTTATGAGATCCCATTTGTCGATTCTTGATCTTAGAGCATAAGCCATTGGTGTTTTGTTCAGGAAATTTTTTCCAGTGCCCATGTGTTCCAGATGCTTCCCTAGTTTTTCTTCTATTAGTTTGAGTGTATCTGGTTTGATGTGGAGGTCCTTGATCCACTTGGACTTAAGCTTTGTACAGGGTGATAAGCATGGATCGATCTGCATTCTTCTACATGTTGACCTCCAGTTGAACCAGCACCATTTGCTGAAAATGCTATCTTTTTTCCATTGGATGGTTTTGGATCCTTTGTCAAAAATCAAGTGACCATAGGTGTGTGGGTTCATTTCTGGGTCTTCAATTCTATTCCATTGGTCTATCTGTCTGTCTCTGTACCAATGCCATGCAGTTTTTATCACTATTGCTCTGTAATACTGCTTGAGTTCAGGGATAGTGATTCCCCCTGAAGTCCTTTTATTGTTGAGGATAGCTTTAGCTATCCTGGGTTTTTTGTTATTCCAGATGAATTTGCAAATTGTTCTGTCTAACTCTTTGAAGAATTGGATTGGTATTTTGATGGGGATTGCATTGAATCTGTAGATGGCTTTTGGTAAAATGGCCATTTTTACTATATTAATCCTGCCAATCCATGAGCATGGGAGATCTTTCCATCTTCTGAGGTCTTCTTCAATTTCCTTCTTCAGTGTCTTGAAGTTCTTGTTGTACAGATCTTTTACTTGCTTTGTTAAAGTCACACCGAGGTACTTTATATTATTTGGGTCTATTATGAAGGGTGTCGTTTCCCTAATTTCTTTCTCGGCTTGTTTCTCTTTTGTATAGAGGAAGGCAACTGATTTATTTGAGTTAATTTTATACCCAGCCACTTTGCTGAAGTTGTTTATCAGCTTTAGTAGTTCTCTGGTGGAACTTTTGGTATCACTTATATATACTATCATATCATCTGCAAATAGTGATATTTTGACTTCCTCTTTTCCGATCTGTATCCCCTTGACCTCCTTTTGTTGTCTGATTGCTCTGGCCAGAACTTCAAGAACTATATTGAATAAGTAGGGAGAGAGTGGGCAGCCTTGTCTAGTCCCTGATTTTAGTGGGATTGCTAAAAGTTTCTCTCCATTTAGTTTAATGTTAGCAACTGGTTTGCTGTATATGGCTTTTACTATGTTCAGGTATGGGCCTTGAATTCCTATTCTTTCCAGGACTTTTATCATGAAGGGGTGTTGAATTTTGTCAAATGCTTTCTCAGCGTCTAATGAAATGATCATGTGGTTTTGTTCTTTCAGTTTGTTTATATAATGGATCACGTTGATGGTTTTCCGTATATTAAACCATCCCTGCATGCCTGGGATGAAGCCTACTTGGTCATGGTGGATGATTGTTTTGATGTGCTCTTGGATTCGGTTTGCCAGAATTTTGTTGACTATTTTTGCGTCGATATTCATAAGGGAAATTGGTCTGAAGTTCTCTTTCTTTGTTGTGTCTTTGTGTGGTTTAGGTATAAGAGTAATTGTGGTTTCGTAGAAGGTATTCGGTAGTGATCCATCTGTTTCAATTTTGTGGAATAGTTTGGATAATATTGGTATGAGGTCTTATATGAAGGTTTGATAGAATTCTGCACTAACCCCATCTGGACATGGGCTCTTTTTGGTTGGGAGACCTTTAATGACTGCTTCTATTTCCTTAGGAGTTATGGGGTTGTTTAACAGGTTTATCTGTTCCTGATTTAACTTCGGTACCTGGTATCTGTCTAGGAAATTGTCCATTTCCTGAAGATTTTCAAGTTTTGTTGAATATAGGTTTTTATAGTAAGATTTGATGATTTTTTGAATTTCCTCTGAATCTGTTGTTATGTCTCCCTTTTCATTTCTGATTTTGTTAATTTGGATGCACTCTCTGTGTCCTCTCGTTAGTCTGGCTAAGGGTTTATCTATCTTGTTGATTTTCTCAAAGAACCAACTTTTGGTTCTGTTGATTCTTTCTATGGTCCTTTTTGTTTCTACTTGGTTGATTTCCACTCTGAGTTTGATTATTTCCTGCCTTCTACTCCTCCTGGGTGTATTTGCTTCTTTTTGTTCTAGAGCTTGTAGGTGTGCTGTCAAGCTGCTGACATATACTCTTTCCTGTTTCTTTCTGCAGGCACTCAGCGCTATGAGTTTTCCTCTTAGCACAGCTTTCACTGTGTCCCATAAGTTTGGGTATGTTGTACCTTCATTTTCATTAAATTCTAAAAAGTTTTTAATTTCTTTCTTTATTTCTTCCTTGACCAGGTTATCATTGAGTAGAGCATTGTTCAATTTCCAAGTATATGTGGGCATTCTTCCTTGATTGTTATTGAAGACCAGTTTTAGGCCGTGGTGGTCTGATAGCACGCAAGGGATTATTTCTATCTTTCTGTACCTGTTGAGGCCCGTTTTTTGACCAATTATATGGTCAATTTTGGAGAAAGTACCATGAGGAACTGAGAAGAAGGTATATCCTTTTGCTTTAGGATAGAATGTTCTATAAATATCCATTAAGTCCATTTGGCTCATGACTTCTCTTAGTCTGTCTACATCTCTGTTTAATTTCTGTTTCCATGATCTGTCCATTGATGAGAGTGGGGTGTTGAAATCTCCCACTATTATTGTGTGAGGTGCAATGTGTGTTTTGAGCTTTAGTAAGGTTTCTTTTACATATGTAGGTGCCCTTGTATTTGGGGCATAGATATTTAGGATTGAGAGTTCATCTTGGTGGATTTTTCCTTTGATGAATATGAAGTGTCCTTCCTTATCTTTTTTGATGACTTTTAGTTGAAAATTGATTTTATTTGATATTAGAATGGCTACTCCAGCTTGCTTCTTCTGACCATTTGCTTGGAAAATTGTTTTCCAGCCTTTCACTCTGAGGTAATGTCTGTCTTTGTCTCTGAGGTGTGTTTCCTGTAGTCAGCAGAGTGCAGGGTCCTCGTTGTGTATTCAGTTTGTTAATCTATGTCTTTTTATTGGGGAGTTGAGGCCATTGATGTTGAGAGATATTAAGGAATAGTGATTATTGATTCCCGTTATATTCATATTTGGATGTGAGGTTATGTTTGTGTGCTTTCATTCTCTTTGTTTTGTTGCCAAGACGATTAGTTTCTTGCTTCTTCTAGGGTATAGCTTGCCTCCTTATGTTGGGCTTTACCATTTATTATCCTTTGTAGTGCTGGTTTTGTAGAAAGATATTGTGTAAATTTGGTTTTGTCATGGAATATCTTGGTTTCTCCATCTATGTTAATTGAGAGTTTTGCAGGATACACTAACCTGGGCTGGCATTTGTGTTCTCTTAGGGTCTCTATGACATCAGTCCAGGATCTTCTGGCCTTCATAGTTTCTGGCGAGAAGTCTGGTGTGATTCTGATAGGTCTGCCTTTATATGTTACTTGACCTTTTTCCCTTACTGCTTTTAATATTCTTTCTTTATTTTGTGCGTTTGGTGTTTTGACTATTATGTGACGGGAGGTGTTTCTTTTCTGGTCCAATCTATTTGGAGTTCTGTAGGCTTCTTGTATGCCTATAGGTATCTCTTTTTTTAGGTTAGGGAAGTTTTCTTCTATGATTTTGTTGAAGATATTTACTGGTCCTTTGAGCTGGGAGTCTTCACTCTCTTCTACACCTATTATCCTTAGATTTGATCTCCTCATTGGGTCCTGAATTTCCTGTATGTTTTGGACCAGTAGCTTTTTCCGCTTTACATTATCTTTGACAGTTGAGTCAATGATTTCTATGGAATCTTCTGGTCCTGAGATTCTCTCTTCCATCTCTTGTATTCTGTTGGTGAGGCTTGTATCTACAGCTCCTTGTCTCTTCTTTTGGTTTTCTATATCCAGGGTTGTTTCCATGTGTTCTTTCTTGATTGCTTCTATTTCCATTTTTAGTTCCTTCAACTGTTTGATTGTGTTTTCCTGGAATTCTTTCAGGGATTTTTGTGATTCCTCTCTGTAGGCTTCTACTTGTTTATTAATGTTTTCCTGTGTTTCCCTAAGGGAGTTCTTCATGTCTTTCTTGAAGTCCTCCAGCATCATGATCAAATATGATTTTGAAACTAGATCTTGCTTTTCTGTTGTGTTTGGATATTCCATGTTTGTTTTGGTAGGAGAATTGGGCTCCGATGATGCCATGTAGTCTTGGTTTCTGTTGCTTGGGTTCCTGCGCTTGCCTCTCGCCATCAGATTATCTCTAGTGTTACTTTGTTCTGCTATTTCTGACAGTGGCTAGACTGTCCTATAAGCCTGTGTGTCAGGAGTGCTGTAGACCTGTTTTCCTCTCTTTCAGTCAGTTATGGGGACAGAGTGTTCTGCTTTCGGGTGTGTAGTTTTTCCTCTCTACAGGTCTTCAGCTGTTTCTGTGGGCCTGTGTCTTGAGTTCACCAGGCAGCTTTCTTGCAGCAGAAAGGTTGGTCTTACCTGTGGTCCTGAGGCTCAAGTTCGCTCGTGGGGTGCTGCCCATGGGCTCTCTGCGGTGGCAGCAACCAGGAAGATATGTGCCACCCCTTCCGGGAGCTTCAGTGCACCAGTGTTCCAGATGGCCTTTGGTGTTTTCCTCTGGCGTCCGAGATGTGTATGCAGAGTGCAGTCTCTTCTGGTTTCCCAGGCGTGTCTGCCTCTCTGAGGGTTTAGCTCTCCCTCCCACGGGATTTGGGTGCAGAGAACTGTTTATCCGGTCTGTTTCCTTCAGGTTCCGGCGGTGTCTCAGGCAGGGGTCCTGCCACTCCTGGGCCCTCCCCCACGGTAGCCCAGAGGCCTTATACAGTTTCCTCTTGGGCCAGGGATGTGGGCTGGGGTGGGCAGTGTTGGTGGTCTCTTCTGCTCTGCAGCCTTAGGAGTGCCCACCTGACCAGGCGGTGAGGTCTCTTTCCCACAGTGTCTGGGAGCAGAGAGCTGCTGCGGGCCGGGTCAACTCTGTTTTTTAAATCCATGTGCTTTTTCTAAGGAAATATCCTCCTTAGCTATCCATGCCATTGTGTCTTCTAATGTCTCTGGGTGCCTAAATTTTATATTATACACTGAAAATAACCTTCACTATTCCCAGAATCATGGATGGACATGGCTCTGTCAGATGTTGTCTTCATTCTAGAGAAGAGATGCTGCTGAATTGCACTAAAACACTGAAGTACGGCAGACCTGGACTCCAGCCTTTCCTCAAAGCACCAACTGCTCACCACATTGTTTTATCACCTGTTTCTTTCTGGAGAGAACAGATCCATTTAGTTATGTTAGGATTCACAGAATAACATTTTACTTATTTTATGGTGGAGGAAAACCAGTAGTTATTACCAGATACTTTGTTCATTATCTCATGTGGATATAGGCAATGTTAAAACTTTTCTCAGCGCAGTTAAGACTACTTTTATGCAAGAGAAGTTCTTGTCATATACATCTTTCACTTGCTTTGTTAGAGTCATACACAGGGATTTTATGTTATTTGTGAAGGGTGTCCTTTCCCTCATTTCCTTCTCAACCTGATTATTCTTTGAGTAGAGGAACGCTATTGATTTCTTGGAGTTAATTTTAAACCCAGCCACTTGTCTGAAGTTGTTTATCAGGCTTAGTAGTTCTCTGCTAGAACTTTTGGGGTCACTTAAATATACTCTCATATCATCTGCAAATTGTGATATTTTGACTTCTTCTTTTCCAATTTGTATCATTTGAACTCCTTTATGTTGTCTGACTCCTCTGGCTAGGACTTAGAGTACTCTATTGAATAAGTAGGGGAGAGAGTGGGCAGTCTTGTCTAGTCCCTGATTTTAGTGGGATTACTTTAAGTTTCTCTTTATTTAGTTTGATGTTGGCTACTGCTTTGTTTTAAATTGCTCTACTATGTTTAGATATGGGTCTGGAATTGCTGATCTTCCCAAGACTTTTAACATGAAGGGATATTTAATTTTGTCAAAAAATTTTTCAACATCTAATGAGTTGATCATGGTTTTCTGCTTTGAGTTTGTTTATACAGTGGATTACATTGATTGATTTCTCTACATTGAACCATCCTTACACTCCTGAGATGAAGCTTACTTGATCATGATGCATGATCATTTTGATGTGTTATTGCATTCGATTTTTGAGAATTTTATTAAGTATTTTTGTGTCGATATTCATAATGGTAATTGGTTGAAGTTCTCTTTATTGGGGATATTTGCTTGGTTTAGGTATAAGCATAATTGTGGCTTTATAGGAGGAATTGGGTAGTATTCCTTCTGTTTCTATTTTGTGGAATAGTTTGGACAGCATTGGTATTAGTTCTGCTATGAAGGTCTGAAAGAATTCAAGACTCAACCCATCTGGTCCTGGGCTTTTTTTGGTTGAGAGACTTTTAATAATTGCTTCTATTTCTTTAGCCATTTGGGACTGTTTAGATGGTTTATCTGATCCTGATTTAACTTTGTACCTGGTAACTGTCTTAGAAAATTGTGAATTTTATCCAGATATTACAGTTTTGTTGAATATAGGTTTTTGTAGTAGAATCTGGCAATTTTTTTAAATTTCCTCAGAGTCTGTTCTCATGTCTTCCTTTTCATTTCTGATTTTGTTAGATTGGATAATATCCAATCTCTGTGCCCTCTGGTTAGTCCTTTTGCTTTTCTCAAATAACCACCTCCTAGTTTTTTGATTCTTTGTATAGTTCTTTTTGTTTCTACTTGGTTGATTTTAGCCCTGATTTTGTTTATTTCCTGCCATCTCTTCCTCTTGTATGAATTTGCTTCTTTTTGTTCTAGAGCTTTCAGATGTGCTCTCACATTTCATGTATGCTCTCTCCAGTTTCTTTTTGCAGGCACTCTGAGTTATGAGTTTTCCTCTTAGCAGTACTTTCCTTGAGTCCCATAAGTTTGGATTTGTTGTGCCTTAATTTTCATTAAATTCTAAAAAGTCTTTAATTTCTTTCTTTATTTCTTCCTTGACCAAGTTATTATTGAGTAGAGCATTGTTCAGCTTCCATGTGTATGTGGGCTTTCTGTCATTTTGTTGTTATTGAAGATCACTCTTAGTCGATGGTGATTTGATAGGATGCGTGGGATTATTTCGATCTTCTTGTGTCTTTTGAGAACTCAAACTCATGAGAATGTATGGATTTGGATCTGTGGAGTGAGTGGTCTCAATTGTCTTACCTACCTTTCTCAGTTCACGGATAGCTTCTATAATAAGTCTTCCTGAGTTAATTCACCATTAAAAGTGATTGATTCTTGAGAGGCCCTCAGGGCATCAGGATTCCTGTCTCTGCACAGGGCAATATGGACTCTAATACCCAGTTTTACTTCTAGAATCATTGGATATATCATTAATCTGGACAAGCAGAGCAGGATTCATAAGTTGGACAACTATAGCAATGTCATTTACGTCCAGTCCTGTAGTGTTATTTTGTACTCAAATCCCTAGGAATCTTTACTTCAAATCTCAGAAATAGTCCAACTCTATCTGATGATTGGTGGCAGTACTTTCAGCTCAACAACACCTTTTTGTTTTTTTGTTTCTTTTTTAGTTACTGAAACTCTAACTGTGGCTCACTACAAAGATGATGGTTGGTGCGTTCAGTTTTAGCAAGAGTTCTCATGCTGAGACAATCAGACATGATCAATAAACAGTGGGATATTGTCTCAGTCCACAGGTCAAGGCAATGTTAGGTGGTGTAGGGATAATAAGATAGTTTTCCTATCATGATAAAGACTGCAATCTTATGATCAGTTGAAGAAATAAAGTTTCATAGATGTGAAAAACCAAGCTGTAAAAACAAGGTTTTGAAAAATACATCTGGTGGTCTAGATAGATACCAGGTACTAAAGTTAAATCAGGATCAGATAAACTATAAATAGTCCCCCTACTCCTGCCTGAGGTAGATTCCAAGAACAACTGCAAGATGTCATCCTGACCCTGCCTGACCTACCAGTTCACCCCCCCCTTCTAAGGGACATGCTAACTTAGCCCTTTCACAGTGATTCTCCAAGGCCAGGTGTAGGGCTGGATGAGGAAAGTGATCAACTGAGCCAAGAACAGTCCCTTGAGCAAGCCAGCCAATACCTGACCAGATCCTTTGTCCTGTGTGCCACCAATGAGAATGAGCCAGTTAACCCTGTTGCTGAAGTTTGTCTTCTGAAAGGAATAAAAGTTGTGTGCTTTTTGAGTTCAGGGTTGCCTCTCCTTGCGTGGATGAACAAGCCCACGTACAACACAGTCAGTTGCCCTCAAGATTCTAAAGCAACCAATTGCTCACCCTGGTGCTTGATTTAGCAGAACATACTTTCTCTTCGGTCTGCTTCAGCAAAATATTGCTTCATAAGTCTGCCTTCCTTTCACCTGTGTTCTCTTCAACAAAACACTCCTTCATGAGTCTTCCTTACTCTTTTGCCTGTGTCCACTTCAGGAAAACATTCATTCATGTGTTTCCCTCAGCAAAACACTATCAAAGACAACTGACTTTCCAAAGAACCTTGAGTTTCCACTTCAGAAAGTAGCACTAACTGAGACCTAACAATAACTCTGCTTTACTCACTGGTGCCTTCCTCACAATAAACAGAAAAGCTTCCTCCTGCTGTAGATGGCAGTAAATAGAGAGGTCCTCAGAGAGTCAATATACAGAGAGCAATAACTTCATGTTTGCTATCCCTACTCTAACATACTGGACTGCTGGCTTATGCATGAACTGTTTGCAAATAGATCACGCTGCCACTGCTGACTCCTATGAACTGAACTGCTGATTTCCTGACAACAAGTATAGAGGAAACTCTAACCAACCCTTTCTAAACAGATACACTTCCCCTTATCATTTCTTTTCTACTACCTCTAATGGTGGTGGACTAAAATGAAGGTTAAAGCATTTAAGAAACACCATTAAAAGAAGGGTTTTTTTTTTAAATCAAAGTAACAATTTTCTTTAGTGAGTACAAGAGAATTAGGTTTTCCTCTTAGCCCTAGGCCTATCCAATTCGAGGTTCATGGTTACCCCAGCAATATTATGTATGGGTTCCTTCCCATGGAGTGAGATTCAAATTAAGTTACATTTGCGGTTAGTTATTTACACAAGGTTTGTTTCACAATTACACCAACAAATATCTTGGTCATCAGGTAGGCTCAAGGGTTTTTGGCTGGGCTGGTGTTCAACTTTGCACTTTGGTAGGGAGCAGATCACCTTCCAGTATTATGGGCACTAGTCAATTTGGGGTGAAAGGTCTTGGAAGGCATTAGCTTGACTAGTCAATGTTAAATGAGTGATTCAGTGCCATCTCTAACAATGAGTTCTTTGTATTAGTTTATAGATTAAAAACCATAGGATTGCAAAGGGTTGCAAAAACCCAGAAACACCACATAATCATGGAAACTAAATAACTTTCTACTCCATGATAGCATACTTTTGGAAGGAATAAAGAAAAATTAAAGACTTATGGAAGTTAATGAAAATTATGGGGTAGCATACCCAAACTTAGGGGGCATATTGAAAGTAGTGCTAGGAGGAAAATCCATAGCACTGAGTATCTTTATAAAGAAATTGGGGAGCTCTTACACTAGCAATTAACAGCATATTGGGAACTTCTAGAACAAAAAAAAAAAAAGAAAGCCAGTGCACACAAGAGGAGGGGAGGACACAAAATAGGGCAACTCAGAGCTGACATCAACCAACTGAGGAAGTACAAAAATCATCACAATCTACTACAAAAAGCATATACTCAACAAAACTGGAAAATCTAGATGAAATGGATAATTTTCTAGACAGATACTAGGTACTAAAGTTAAATCTGGATCAGATAAACTATAAATATTCCCATAGTACTTAAGAAAATAGAAGGAATCATTAAAAGTCTTGAATCAAGAAAAGCCCATGGCATATGGTTTTCATCTCGAATTCTATAAAACCTTCAAAGGAGACCTAATACCAATACTCCTCAAACTGTTCCACATACTACAAACAGAAGGAATAATACCTAATTCATTCTATATAGCCACAGTTAAAATGATAACTAAGCCACACAAAGGCTTAACAAAGAAAAAAACCTTCATCCAATTTCTTATGACTGTCATTGCCATAATACTCAATAAAATTCTTGCAAAACTAATGCAAGAACACAGCAAATAGAACATTCACCATCATCAGGTATGCTACATCCCAGGAATGCAGTGATAGTTCAAAATACAGAAATCCATCAATATAATCACTATATAAACAAACTCTAAGAAAATAATCACTGGATTATCTCATTAGATGCTGAAATGGACTCAAACAAATTACAAAACCCCTTCATGATAGAAGTTTTGAAATGCAAGGCATGTACCTAAGCATAATAGAAGCCATATACAGCAACACAACAGGCAACATCAAATTAAATGGAGAGAAACATGCAGCAATCCCACTAAGCTCGGGGACAAGACAAAGCTATTGCCACTGTTTTCCTATTTACTCAATATAGTGCTAAAAGTTCAAGTTAGAGCAATTAGACAATAAAAGAAGGTCAAATGGATACAAATCAGACAGGAAGAAGTTAGGATATCGCAGTTTGCAGATGATGTGTTAGTACTTATAAGCAACCCAGAGAACTCCTGTACCTGATAAACCACTTCATCCAAGTGGCTATATATAAAATTAACTCAAACCAAATAGTAGCCTATCTCTTCACAAAGGATAAATGGACAGAGAGAAAAATTAAAGAAACAACACCATTCACAATACTTACAAGTAATATATTGTATCTGGGCATAACTCTAACCAAGCAGGTGAAAGATCTTATGAGAAGAAATTCAAGTCTCTGAAGAAAGAAATCAGAGAAAACATCAGAAGATAGGAGGATCTCCCATGTTCACAGATCAGTAGAGTGAGCATAGGAAAAAACTTTCATTTAACAAAAGCAATCTACAGATTAAGTTAAATCCCCATCAAAATTCCAACTCAATTCTTCACAGAGGGAAACAAGAATGGCAAAAACTATTCTCAATAAAATAAAAACTTCTGCAGGACTCACCATTCCTGACCTCATATGTACCACAGAAAAATAGTGAAAGAAACTGCAGGTAGATGAGTGAAATAGAACTGAACCCAAAGATAAACCCACACACCTATGATCACCTGATCTTTGACAAAGAAGCCAAAATGATCCAATGGAAAAAAGAAAGCATTTTAACAAATGATGCTACCCTAACTGGTGGTCTGCATGAAGAATACAAATTAATCTGACCAAGCCAGCTCAGTCAGTCAACAGGTTCTCTAGGGCTCCAGTGAGGATTAAAAAGAAAAAAGACAATTAGACAACATATAACATGACTCCAGCTAGTTCTGAGGCTGAATCAGATTTATTATTTTCCAATCTGATATTGTACCCCTTTAATTACATGCAGAATAATAAGATCAGTTCTAGGTCAAGGAAGAAGCAAGACAATAAATAAGATTCAGCAAACATGGGGCTGGGGATTTAGCTCAGTGGTAGAGCGCTTACCTAGGAAGCGCAAGGCCCTGGGTTCGGTCCCCAGCTCCGAAAAAAAGAACCAAAAAAAAAAAAAAAAGATTCAGCAAACACCTTTCTAGGTGCTAGTCAGAATGACCAAGACAAAAGACCACCACACATGCTTCCAGTGAGCCCGCGCTGAGCTTTGCCTTAACTCAAAAGTAAATGTTCTTAACTAGGGCCTATTTCCTGAGTCTTGGCCCAAATTCAGATTTCCACCTTTAGCTTACTTCTTTTGTCCTGGCCAAATTACCAAAAATTGTGTAGTAGCAAGTGACCCCGAAAGGCTCTCTGCATTGATTCATTTCTACATTTTTCAACAAAGCTCAAGTCCAATTGGATAAAGACCCTCCACATAAAACCACATATGCAGAAGCTAATAGAGGAGAAAATCGGAAAGAGCTTGGAACACAGACAGCGAGGGGAGTGAGTAGCAATAAGTATCAATGGGGGTGTGGAACTTGGGTAGCCACTGGAAAGTCCCAGATGCCAGGGATGTGAGAGGCTCCCACAATCCTACCGGGATGATGTTAGCTGAAATACCTATGCTCAGGGAGATAGAACCTGAAGAGACGGTTGGGGATTTAGCTCAGCAGTAGAGCGCTTGCCTAGTGAGCGCAAGGCCCTGGGTTCGGTCCCCAGCTCCGAAAAAAAAAAAGAAAAAAGAAAAGAACCTGAAGAGACTGCCTCCTGTAGTAGAGTAATGGAAAAGACCACTCATCTCAAAATTTTTAACCAAAATTTGTCCTTGTCTAAAGAAAATGCGAAGGCAAAAAAGGAGCAGAGGCTGAAGGAAAGGCTGTCCAGAAACCACCCCACCATGAGAACCATTTCATCAACAGACACCAAATCCTGGCTCTTATTCCTGATGCCAAGGGATGCTTGCAGACAAGAGCTTGATATGGATATCCCCTGAGAGGCTCTGCCAGCATCTGCCTGAGACAGATTGTAAGGAATACAATGAAAAATAAAGTGAAGCACCTTGTATAAGGGACCACTGTAAATGTGTGTGGGAGCCCTATAATAATGTGTCCTGAGGGAGTAATGTATATGCCCCAAATATGATTGGCCGAAAGTAGCTAAAAACCCAGGTCTGGCCACCAAAAAGCACTCACTCCCGGAGTCCAACTCATTTTTCCAGAGTCATTGAGTCCACCGACCCAGATGACCATAGCCAATGGAGAGGAATCCACCCAGCAAATCAAGTTCCAGCAAGCAGAAAGACACATTGGTCATCTAACTTACCTGATACACCAACAGAACTACAGGCCAGACTAGAGGTTACTGAGAATTGAGTGCTGTGTGAAAGCGATCCTATGTCGCCCTCTACCGGGCAAATGAAGAACTACATCCTATTACCTTACTTCAGAATCCGAGGCTTCCTTCTGGCCTCTCATGACCCCTGTTCAGCACAGTTGACTTAGTCAGCAGGATTGGTCTTGATAACTCCTAAGACCGAAACTAGAAAACAAAACTGAAACCCAGCTAGCTATATACTGCTAAGCGTGGACTATCGTATTCTGGGCGATAGAATTTGGATATTCCCCCAGTCTAAACTGAGACCTCTCACTTGTTGGGAAATCTCCTGTATCTCTTGAGTTTGGAATTACTACAGTGGAAGGGATACCACGAAGCCAACCCCAACCTAAGTCTGGGGAAGAGTTGGTCATTGGCGCAGCAGTACCAGGAATAACCTCCCAATTTCTAAGCACCAATAAGGGGAGCTGGCAGACTGATCCCACAGACACAGTACTTGAAGTTAGAGCATACAACCCACAGGAAATAAATGAGCTAAGGAAAAATTATGCCCAAAGCGGCATGAAGGAGGCAGCCTATATAGTAAAACTATGGGAGAAAGGAGCAGACACATTATTATTATCAGATAAGGAAATGTGTAAAATTAGGAACATGGTGGAAAATCCCACTGTGTTTGAAACTTTAGAGTACATATTGGAAAGCTCCTGAGGAGATATGCACCCACTGCTCGATTGGATAACTGCAGCTTGGAGACATGTGTTCTCCTCTTTAGATTTAACTCAATTTGAGGCATCAGTCGAATGGAATAACCTGCAGGAAGCACTACAATTAGCAAGAAGACTAGGAGTACTTTATTAAATCTATAACCAGGTTCCTACCCCTCAAGCAGCAACAATGTTGACCCAGTTTAAAAAATCCTTTTAAAAGGAGCTCCATAACATCTCAGAATGACTCTAGCTGGACCATTACAAGGAACTCAGACCATGGCCAACGCCATAGACCTCTTAAAAGCATACAGAGAGTTAGACTCAGAGAATGTAGTACCTCTACCTATTAAGGGTAGAAAGGTGGCTGGACTAAGAAGAAGCATTAAAATATTAGACCACTTGGAAAAATAAACACCCACCTCCTTATTAGACCAGCAGGACTAAGCAGATCATTTAATCACACCAGATGCCTGTTTGGACAAGCTCCTAGAAGACCATTTTTTAGGGCAAAAGGGGCCCAATGCCGAGAATCCTCCAAACCTAAGATACAATAACCAAGGACCAAATGCAAGAGCAAGACCATGGAACAGGCTCCCATTCAGGAACAGTCTGAGAGGCCGTCCCACATTCAAACCCTTCAGGTCTAAAGGATGCAACATCTCAAACCCAGAAGAGCACTACCAATTGTGCTTCCCAACAGCCCCACGAAGATGGTAACATGGCTATGGGACACTGGTAGTGAAATAAATGTATATACAAAGATGAAGGGCAAATTTTAAATACAGGAAAAGTGATAGGCCATATAGAAGTAGAAGGAATTGGAGGAAAAACTAAAACCCCCTTAACCAAATTAACATTGCAAATATATGATAAAAATTATGAATTGAACTTTGCTTTATGCAGTGCCCCAAGAATATATTATTAGGACTATGGGCCATAAACAAATTATTTCCAAAATTTTTAAATTATAAGAGAATACCAAGGGTACTATTAGCCATAGTCAAAATCCCACAAATAGAATTTCCCAAAATACCACCCTCCTTCACATCACAATACTCCAAAAAATCGGGAATGGAGGAAGTTAAGGAGACCATAGAAACTTTACTGAAAGAAAACATCATAGAGCCAACACAGAGCTTCAGCTATAATAGCCCCATTTGACCATTTAAAAAACCAAATGGCAAATGGAGATTCACAATAGACTACAGAAACATAAATAAACTTACAGAACAAATGCCAGGAAAATTACCAGATGTAGAAGACATACTCCTAAGAATAAGACGAGTGGCACCTAAATGGCTAGCCACTATAGACTTAACAGACATGTTCTTTGGAATTCCTTTATACCCTAATTTTAGGGAAATAACTACATTTTCAGTGGAAGGAAGCAATACCAATTTACCAGGGTCCCACAAGGATATAAGAACATAATGCACATAATGCATTAAGATGGGTCTTAGATAAATTTCAAATACCACAGGAAGTCACCATCTTTTCATATGTCGATGATTCCTTACTAATAAATATCAAATGAGAAACAGATACTAAAGAAAACAGTAGCTGATTTAATAACACACTTAACAAATGGAGGATGGACCACCAATAAGAATAAGCTGAAGAATCAGTAGAGAAAGTAAAATACCTCGAAGTACACTGGTTTATTAAGGGACTAGCCTACGACATGAAGTAATTAATAAAATAAAAAAACTTACCAAGACCACAAAATAAAACAGAAACACAACATCTCATAGGCCTTTTGGGATATTGGAAACAACACATACCTCATTTACAGTTGTTGCTCCAGCTACTATATAACATAGTGAAAAGACCATCTGACTTCACCTAGGGACCACCCCAGGAAGAAGCAGTAAATACAATATTAGAATATGTAGAGAAGAGTAATTTAATCTATCTTAATATAGATGATACAGTAATAATAGATATCCTATTTATGAAAGGATATGAAAATTGGAATATTCTTGTAAAGTAGCCTCAAATCAAACCAAATTATTATTATTTTAATGCAAATGCTTTCCTTGGTCAGACATCAAGTATTCACTGTTTGAAAAAACAATATGGGCTGTACATGAAGCACGCCACATGTGACAAAGTATCCTAAGATGGAACCCGGTGGTACTCCGATCCATATACCCATTCTAGAATGGGCAAAGGCACCAGAAGAAGCATGGCCAGGGTTACCCATGGAAGGGAAGGTATTGCAATGAAAATGGTACCTTTCAGAGTTCCTTCGAGAGGCAAACCTGACTGCACATGGGAATGGTAGCAATGGTGTCAGAGCACACACTGGCATCAATCAATGAGAGCCAGGTACCCATCATACTGGATACCTCCCCTCCCCAGAAACAGGTACTCATAGGATTATTAACCCCCTCAATGGTTAATGCCTGGTTTACTGATGGCTCAGCTACCACTAAAAACAATGTGGTGTGCTTGAAAGCAGGAGCTTTCAGGCCAGAAGATGGAGTGGTGATAATAGAGGAAGGAAAAAGCAAATTGGCACAGCACACAGAAGTAATGGCAGCCTTATTGGCAGCTAGACAGTCCCTTGATGATGGAAAGGATATACACCTTTTCACGGATCTTTTTGCATGGCCAGCAATAAAGCAATTTGGTCAGAGAAATGAAGACTTACTAAATGAAAAGTTAATAGTAAAGGCCTATGGTCTAAAGATGCCAGGATAGAATTAGCACAAATAAGAAAAGACATTAAAATAAAGGTATATCATGTAGAGTCTCTTCAAAATAGAGATGCCCTACAAACCAAATATAACAATGAGGTAGATAGATTAGCAAGCTTTACATTGAAACTCAAAGCCCAATATCAAACAGAACAGATAGGACTCATAAAACTTAAGATCAAAAGACAGTGGATTAAACAACCCTCTCATACACAAAAGGAAATTATGAAAGAAGAAACAGGACATGCAGGAACCCATGAAACATACCAGTGGTTCACTCAAATCAATATTGCAATAACACAGAGTAAGATCAAAAATGCCACACAGAAATGTGAAGAGTGCCACACGACAAAAAACAGATTTAAACACAACTACCATGGGATAGGAACACAGTGATCACATTTCAATCACATGTTCCAAGTTGATTTCATAGGACCATTGAATGAATTCAAACAACAATATGGTTGCACCATAGTGGATATCTGCACAGGATTATACATGGCCAAATCAGGATCCAAGCCAGATCAAAAATTAACTATTTTTATGTTGTGGTCCTAGATCTCGGCCTATGGAATACCTCAAATAATCCAAACTGGTTAGGGAACCCATTTTACAGGTAAGATTGTATAGAGACTAGCAAAAACCCTACACATCATGTGCAAATTTCACCTAGCATACAACCCCACCAGAACAGCCACCATTGAATGATTCAATGGACAACTAAAGGTAAAACTAATGATGCATAAAGACTGACCATTGACAGAAGCATTAACTAAGTCTATCTTTACTTCAACAACAGACCTAGAATGAATAGGAAAAGCCCGATAGAAGAGGTCGTCAGTGTGCAAACAGATATAGATTACCCAACAGAAGAAGAACACAGGAATATAGTTAAACCTTATACTTGAGTCTGCAGGCACAAGAACAAATTGACCCAGACAGAAATCACAGCCCTCGACACTGGAAACACTGTGTGGACCACAGACAACAAGGGAGGACTACAGCTAACAAAACTGGAGTATTTAATATGCACAGAGAGAGAGAGAGAGTACTTGTTTATATAATAAGCCTGATTGTTGTCATTTTGCTGGTAATTGTTCCAACAATTGACCTGGGGCTAAACTATTGTGCTAAATTATATAACATCAATACCAACCTGATTGCTTATTATACTATTTGCTGGTTATATACAGTGGCACAGATTCTGAGTTAATGATTACTCTTCTGCTACTATCTTTATTAGGTATTGCTACTAACCCTTTGCTTGTTAATTTGTGATTTGTTGGTTGTATTACATTGCTGAATTTAGGAAATAAGTACGTATTATGTATTCAGTTATCCTTTATTACCTGTTTGAAAATCCCACTAATGGCAAAAAGAATAGCAGTACAACCGGGAGTGCGATTACTCATATTCATACTTCCACTCACACTCCTGCTGGTACTCCCAGAGTCACTAGTGATAGCCATAAGCACTGGGAATATCAATAACCTTGTTATACATAGTGCAAATCCACCACCACTACCCCTAGACCACAATTATCAAGGCTTCACAATAGACTTAGTGTTTTAGACCCACTATATAGGATACCTAGATGGTGGATGGATAGTAGAACATGCGCAACATATTGACCTGTCCAGCGGGTCCAGTTATTCAGGGTCCCGAAGAGGCTTTCTACCTGTGGGCCAATGGGGGTGAAGAGACGAAGGAGACCAAGCAAAAGTTCTGTTGTCAAGGTCTCCTTTATTGGGGTGAGCATTACAGCTTTTAAGGCTTTCAGGTAGGGAGAGTGACCTTTGTGAAACACAAAGGAAGGAGGGACGAGGGTACTCTGATAGCAGGAGGTGAAGAGGTCATGCAGTAGAGACACCGGGTGTTTGCCCAGGAGACATCTGGTATTTACTCAGGCTGAAGCATCCCGTGGTTGTTATCTTCTTGTGCCATAAATTCATGGGAGAGGCTTTTGTCCAACAATCTCAAGGCTTTATGGCAGTCCTTTCAAGGTTGAACATCTGGCCATGCAGCCAAGAGTCACGTAGGCATTCTGAGCTATACAGTCACAAAACGGCCAGGCCCAAATCCAATACGGCTCCCTACAACATATCAGCTGAGAATTAATAACTTCTGCACCAAGGATGCTTATTGCCTCAATTACCATTGGTACAAAGGCTGTGGACACTGGAGACAACAAGTAGCATGGTATCACCCCAGTAAGACATACAGGTAAGACCAAAAGGATGGATAAATATACATAGGTATGAAAGAAACCCAGCAAAATTCGACTTCAGTGAAGTATGGTCCAAGGCTTCCAATGTTAGAGATATATTTAATAACTATAAGTATAAAGCTTCCAATATTAGACAAAGCACCCTTAATTTGAAGGGAGTCTACAAAACCACCACTAAAGGTGGAGAGATGGAAACTACATTCGATTGTGACCTGGTGGTGAATTCAATTTTCCCCAAATTATACACCTTAAAATACACTGGACTGGAAGGAGAGCAGTTGGTATGTGGTTTAACATTACACCTCTTACATGGGAAGAACAAGAACATGATTATATTGAGGATTATGTGGACTATGCTGGCTATGATGAAACCAAGGAGCAGTAACAACCACAGTAGCAATGGCACAAACAACTGTGTATCCATGCAAACCAAGACCTAACATGAATTGGATCTAATGCATGGAATTCGCTGTAACATACCCACTTAAGGGCAGCATAACACCCCTAATAAAACCCTGGGGAAATAGATGTCCCAATGAGTTATATGACCACCAACACCCAGAGCAAAGAATTATTGGAACTGTGTGGCAGGCTTCCCAAACCTAATTGCTTTGGCAAACTAAGCTATTATCCTTACCTAAGATGGGCAACTCCAGTAGAAACCAAGAATTGACCTACCATGGAGGAATGGATATCAGCTATGGCCCTGGGGATGGAACATTATAGACAATTATTAGTATTGACTAGTATCCTACCACAAACATAGCAGACAGCATTACAAGAAAAAACTTGTGCCATCATATGCACTGCACCAATATGCTTTTTAGTAGCTCAGAGATAATCGTGGATGAGAAAATGGAAAAAAAAAATATATATATATATATACATACATGTATGTATATCCTGGAATTGCCTCAGCAGAAACTCTTAGTACCCAACACCAGACACAGAAAGACACATATTATTCTTGGAAGGGAAAGACATGGGACAAGTAGGACTCTATATACACTATATACATGTTACACATACCCCACTCAAAGGCAACACAGCAGAATTCTCATCACTGTTCAAAGAACACAGAGGTCTATACAAACATATCACACATATGACAATCTTGGACCAAGGAGGTAACATCACAGGCATGATACAGATAAAGGATATATGGGATCATATAAAAAAATCCACATTTTGGGTATTGCCAATCTTTAGAAGAGACATATCCATGTTAGCAACACAGATACCATATAAATTTGGATTTAAGACAGAAAAAATAACTTTAGAACCAATAAGAATATATTTTACATTACAATTCCAAAATATAAATTATTATAATGAGCATCACTACATGAATATATGTAATGGAGAATATAAAACTATGAGATACATCTGTGATACAGCAGTAAATGGCACAAGAATGGATCTCCCTGTGCCCTGGGACATAACAGGAAATTTGACCATTGTCAATTTTCCAGCAAGGAATAGATCTGCAAGATTTGACTCCATGGCACAATGTCTCCATGGCTTGAGTGAATAGATAAATATACCTAGTTTTAATTACACAATGCTAAATGATATTAGATATGAAAAACCTAACCTGACAGCTATACAGATCCCAGCACTATGGACAGCAGGACCCCCAAGTACCACATCCAAGCACCAGAAAGGACAGTGTGATGGTGGAAACATGGGGAATTACAGGAAATAATGCAAGGACAATATATCATTCAGGCTTACTATATTACTTTAGTTACATATTGCCATATCCTCAATTCCAGGATTAGAAAATGTCGGATTGAACAGCACAAAAACCCAAAGTAAGACCAATGTTAGGACCAGATGACTGGGATAGAATCATATACTTACCCGTATCATCAGAAATAGCCACAAATCAGAACACTCACATAACAAACTCTGCTTAGTTGACAGAGGAGGCTTTAATATCACCACAAATTATGCGGGAATCTATAAAACTAGTATAACATTCATGACAGCACATTACCCACCAAGATTGTTTAAATCTACCACCTGGACCACTCACAGTAAAAGAAGCCCCTTTTGTAGTACCAGATACAACTTTACCAGAAGAAATTATACTATCAATTATAATTCAGAAAATCCAGAGTTCTATAATATTACAAGCATTTAAACCAATGTGGAAAGCCGTGATAGCGTTCGCCATTACAAGATGGCGCCGGCTTCCGCTGCGCCCCACGTGGAAAGCCGGGATAGCATTTGCCATAACAAGGGCGCTGGCTCCCGCTGCGCCAGCCCGGCTTCCTTTCAGGAAGCTAGCTGTGTGCGCATGTGCAAGAGTGTGTTCGCGCCAAGTCTTTGCCCACTCCGGGGCATGCCTATGAGATCATGGGTAAGCGACCAATCAGGTGTGGACGCGCCGCGCTAGGGTGTATATAAGCAGCGCCTTTCTGGGCCCCGGATCTCTCCTCTTCAAGATGCAATAAACGCTTTGCTGCAGAAGGATCCTGGTGTCCGCACGTCGTTCTTGCTGGCGAGACATTGGGCGCGTGATATATGGTGCCAAAACCCGGAAAAAACGCCTCACCATCGCCGGCGCCGAGGAGAGCCTCTGCTCGCGGAGAGGGTCCAGAACTGCAGGTCGAGAGGTAAGCACTGAGAGGCATGTTTGGTCTTGATACAGCATGTCAGAAACAGAGCGAGGTGAAAGCTTTAAAAAGAAAAGGTGCACATAAGAAAAAAGGCCCTTCGAAGGACTTTAGATCTGAGGAAGCGAGAGATAGGGGAAAGGACGCCCCGGGAGAGAAACAGGGAAAGGAGGAGAAAGCCCCGAAAAGGAAATGCCTTTATCCGGTAAAGGAGTTAGAGGCTTTGGGGCTTGATAGTTCAGAAACAGACGAGCTTAGCCCCTCTGAGGAAGAGGATTTAGAAGATGAGGCAGCTTGCTATGAAGAAGAAAGATATGGGTCTAGGTGGAGAGCCACTGTGAAGAAACTGAAAGTTATGGATCCTTTGTGGGCAAGGCTGGTAATTTTGTTTATTTTTTTTCTTTGTGTGGGAAGCCATTACAGCCATTAGGACAGGTCAGAGGGTCCTTGCAGAGCAACAAGAAAGTATGTCGGAGGGAAAAAAGGTCTTGAAAGAAAAAAAGAAAAGAAAAGGAGATAAAAGGAACACAGTATTTTGGGAGAAATTTTTTGTCTTTGTGCTTGGAAAAGGTGTGATTAGGCTCTGGAAACTTCACAGAGTCATACTGATCAGATTTGATAGAGGTAGACCGCCTGAAAAATTTATTCAGGAGAATCAAACAAAAGGATATCTCTAAAGACTATACATGGACTGACCCTGGACTCTGACCGCATAGGTAGCAATGAATATCCTAGTAAGAGCACCAGTGGAAGGGGAAGCCCTGGGTCCTGCTAAGACTGAACCCCCAGTGAACTAGATTGTTGGGGGGAGGGCGGCAATGGGGGGAGGATGGGGAGGGGAACACCGATAAGAAAGGGGAGGAGGGAGGGGGATGTTTGCCCGGAAACCGGGAAAGGGAATAACACTCGAAATGTATATAAGAAATACTCAAGTTAATAAAAAAAAAGGAAAAAAAAGAGATTACAGATAAAAAAAAAGGATATCTCAATTCTAAACTTTTGTCTTCAGAGTTGTATTTTACAGAGTGTGCCTACTTGGATATTCAGGATTGTGTTTCACTTCCATATCATTTGTGAATGTCAGTTGTGCTGCTCAGATATCCCGTAATATATCTCAGTATCTTACAGGAATTTGGTTTGAACACGGTGATGGACTAGTCCAGGAATTGAGACAATCCATCATCCATATCAACTCCACTCGAGTGGATGGTCACCGTGGAAGTGGTGGGAAAGGGGAAATCCTACCTCTCTGCTGACTCCTATTGGAATCTCGATCCCTTTGGTGGGACACCATCTAGTTTTTGCCCTTTGTCTATTGTCTGTCCTTGGTGCACCAAGCTGTCCATGTCTGTCAGTTTATGTCTGTGGTTTTTGTTTCTCATTGTTTAAATGTTTTACGTTTCATGTTCAAAAGAGAAAATGGTAAAAACTTTATCTGCCAGTAGTTCACACCTTGATTTGGTTTTAACTCGTTTCAAAAAGGAACAAACGAATAAAAAGCAGTTTCAATCGGCCTTGAGAGCCCTGCACCTGTAGGGTGCATAGGTCAGCTGGAGAAGCTGCCCGGGGGTGAGCATCTACATGAGCTGATCTTAAAGGCGCCAGCAGCTCCTCAGCTTCTTTGGTACAGGAGCTGATGGCTGTTTCTCTTAGAAAAATCCATGACTTATTATTAGACTTACCAGGTGACAAGGTGCTTCTCTTAAAATCATAGCTAGAAAAGTAAAGATGGTGCTTGGTCTAAATATTGAAGACATATGTAGCCACTTCAATTTTGTTTCTGATTGGTTTTAAATGTATAAATATGCTCTACATGCCTTGGTTATGGACTATTGGCTTTTAAGTTATTAGATATGGTTAAAAAGGTGTAACATTGGTAACAGAAAGTTGGCTTAAAATTGTAATTTGGATGAAGTCATTCTAGATAACATGTGGCATGAGCCAACCTAGGGAAACAGGTCTAAATTGAGATAATATTTTTATGGAATTCTTATTCTAGAAACCAGGCTTCTAAAAGAATTTAGGACAATGTCTCTTTGTTGAGGTATTGGAGACCGCACCATCGTGCGTTCCAATGTAAGACTTGGCAGTCAAACTTTGTAACATAAAAGATAGACTTGGGGTGTTTTGGAGACTAGATTTTGGAGACTAGGTTGTTGGAGGTTGAGTTTTGCTTTCCAAAGTTGTGGTTTGCCCTGAAGTTACTGTATTTTAATGCTAATTCCACTGCCCCAAGGACAGCTGCCTAGTCACTACTCAGAACTCAGGTGACCTTGTGGTTGTGCTCTGGTGTTACAAGGAGAATTTAAGGATTGCCAGTGTAACATTGACTAACTCAAACTTATTTGTAATTAAGAAAAAATCAAACAGGTAGAGATTGTTACAGAATTTACGAAGGATTGATTAGGTTTTAGAACTTGTGAGAGCATTACAGCCAGTTTGCTTACTCCAACTGCCATTTCAAGACAGATTTAGAGGATTGATTTCATGCAATTTGTTTACATCAGAGCGATTGTGAGTTTTCATTTTGTGAGCTTGCTTATAATTTTAGAGAGCCCATGAAGTGGTATCATTAAAAATTTAACAAAAGAATGGCTAATAGCCTTATATTATGTAATTTTGTTGCTTCTTCAATGTAAGAAGTTAGAACTTTAAATCTTTCAGTGTATATGGAAATTTTTACTACAAACTTTTGCTCTCAAAATGAGCTTTAATATTTGGGGAGTAGCTGTTACAGTACTCCAGAAAAGAATATTTGAAACTAATTTTAAGCTTCTAAGGATATGTTAATTGCCAAAGTACCTCACCTTACCAGAGGACTTAACTTTGTTATCCTCATTGGAGATAAAGCTTCAGTTGTGTTAATACAGAATTGTAGGCTAGAGTCATGGAAGTATTTTAAAAAGAAACCTGGTGAAACATACCTTATTCCAAACATCAATCAAATTGGTTATTACAAAATACTGATATTTGGCCTATCACTTATACAAATTTTTCAGGCAAAGTTGATAATTTTACTCTTTGCATGCTTTTTTATTTACTGTAAATTTGTGCATGCAACCCATAGAAAATGCGCTTAGTGTATTTATAGGTGGTTCATCTAATGAAAAGGCTACATGTATGATTGGATCACTTGTTTATTCTCTTGAGTTTCCCCTGCTTCAACACAGACTATTAAATTACGTGCTGTAGCCACTGTTTTTAAAATGTTAAAAAATCAAGCTTTCAATTCATACACTGATAGCCAATGTGTAGCTTGTGGGTTACAATTGATTTCAATTACTTAATGCTTTATTAGAGGCAGGTTTTCTACATAAAATCAGTGAGTGATTTCAGTGTGAATGTCTGACAACTCACTGTCCTTTCAGTGCTCTGGCTCAGGCAACTAAACAAAACCATAGACCCAGCTCTTAGAAAATGGTAATGGAGTTGGTAACACACCCTTATGAAAAGAGGAAGACTCCATTTGCTTACTTTAAATTCCCAGCCTCGCCCTGCCAGCTCAGGAATTTCTAGTACGACTGAATCTGGACAATAATTACAGGATTTGGCATTTCTAATTAATGCTTATGTTTAGGTAAATAAAGTTTGTGAGGTGCTGGAGAGATGGCTTAGTGGTTAAGAACAATAAGTACTGTTCCTTTATAGGCCATTTAAGAACTCAAACTGAATTGCCTGGACCCCTTAACAAGGGAGGACAATGATATTAGACAGTTTATATCTTAATAAATAAAAAGGGGGAGTTATTCCTGTATGCTATACAATTATTTAATAATACTCCTTTTATTTCCAATTTTAAAATTTGTATGCCAAGGAACACTCTGAGTGTTTATGGCACCCTATAACTAGGCATACTTCTACATTGGCATGATGCTGTCCAGGTATTTTATATGGGGAAGAGGGAATCTTTGTGTTTTTTCTACAGGATGCTATAAGAGTATGCCAGCTGCCAGAAGTGGTTGCTGAGACTTGCTGATCCTGGTTACATGAAGATTCAGCTTTCGTGGTGCGGGTCCCTGGAGTCATTCCTGTGTCCTTGGAGGAAGATGAAGGATTCCCCCTCATCTTTTGTCATCACATAAATTCTGGCGCTGCTGCAGCCATTGTGTCTGCAGTGTCTAGAGTTACCCTCCCCCAATCTATTGTTAGACAAGCACAGTGGGTGAAATTTCTGGAGTAGTTGCTAACAATTGGGAATTCTAAATTTTATTATAGGAGCAGCTTGACTACGGCCCTTGGTGGTAGCAGCTGAGGAGAACCAGATGAGGTGCCCACTACTTATCAGGAGTGGTTCTGTTTGGTGCAGCCCTATGCTGTGGATTAGTGTTCATGCTATGGTTGGTTTGCAAACTCAGATCTCAACAAAAACATGACAAGGTTGTTGTCACTCAAGCACTTGTGGCCATTGAACAAGGGGCCTCCCCTAGAATTTGGTTATCTATGCTCAGGAATTAGTCGGCATCTGAGTTCTCTGCTCTTGCACCCCATGGATTTGTGGATCCATTGCACTGGGATGAGAGAGACTCAATGATTCTTTGATCAGCCCTTCTGCATCGCTGAGGTTTATCATTGCACGCGATAGGGTGATCATGATTTCTCCACTAACTCATTTTCTGGCTGGCCTCTTTTGTAGAGTTCGCCCTAGGTCGTTTAGCAGTTACTGTCACACAGCACTGCGGTATCCAGAGATGGGCAACTTTCCTCATGCACAGATCAATCTAAGACACGGGGCCCGGTGGTGATAGGGTTACCCTACGACCAATAAGGCTGTGACATTAGAGAAATGACCTAAGACATGAGCCACAGCAGATGGACGCAACTGCAGAGGCCTAGACCAGCCTCATTCTAGTAAAACAAAAAGGGGGAGATGTGGAAAGCTGGGATAGCATTCGCCATTACAAGATGGCGTTGGCTTCCGCTGCGCCAGCCCGACTTCCTTTCAGGAAGCTAGCTGTGTGCGCATGTGCAAGAGTGTGTTCGCGCCAAGTCTTTGCCCACCCCGGGGCGTGCCTATGAGATCATGGGTAAGCGACCAATCAGGTGTGGACGCGCTGCACTAGGGTGTATATAAGCAGCGCCTTTCTGGGCCCCGGGTCTCTCCTCTTCAAGATGCAATAAACGCTTTGCTGCAGAAGGATCCTGGTGTCTGCGTGTCGTTCTTGCTGGTGAGACGTTGGGTTCGTAACAAACCAACAAAATTATATTGTGGAGAAATAGATAACTTTAATATCAGTATAGCAGACCAAATAAATTTTGTAGAAAGGCCCTACAAACACCTGAAGTAAGACCATTTATGGGGAGGGAGAGCTAAACCTTCAGAGAGGAAGACACGCCTGGGAAACCAGAAGAGACTACACTCTGCCCACATCTCTGACTCCAGAAGAAAACACCAAATGCCATCTGGGACTCTGGTGCATGGGGGCTCCCGGAGAGAGCGGCGCCAGTCCTCCTGGTTGCTGCCCCCGTGGAGAGCTCATAAGCAACACCGCACGAGCAAACTTGAACCTCGGGACCATAGGTAAGACAAACTTTTCTGCTCCAAGCAACCTGCCTGGTGAACTCAGGGCACAGGCCCACAGGAACAGCTGAAGACCTGTAGATAGGAAAAACTACATGCCCGAAAGCAGAACACTCTGTTCCCATAACTGGCTGAAAGAAAACAGGAAAACAGGTCTACAGCACTCCTGACACACAGGTTTATAGGACAGTCTAGCCACTGTCAGAAATAGCAGAGCAAAGTGACACTAGAGATAATTTGATGGCGAGAGGCAAGCGCAGGAACCCAAGCAACAGAAACCAAGAATACATGGCATAAACGGAGCGCAATTCTCCCACCAAAGCAAACACAGAATATCCAAAAACACCACAAAAGCAAGATCTAGTTTCAAAATCATATTTGATCATGATGCTGGAGGACTTCAAGAAAGACATGAAGAACTCCCTTAGAGAAACGCAGAAAAACATAAATAAACAAGTAGAAGCCTACAGAGAGGAATCACAAAAATCCCTGAAAGAATTCCAGTAAAACACAATCAAACAATTGAAGTAATTAAATGGAAAAAGAAGCAATCAAGAAAGAACACAGGGAAACAACACTGGATATAGAAAACCAAAGGAAGAGACAAGGAGCCATAGATACAAGCATCACCAACAGAATACAAGAGATAGAAGAGAGAATCTCAGGACCAGAAGATTCCATAGAAATCATTGACTCAACTGTCAAAGATAATGTAAAGCTGAAAAAGCTACTGGTCCAAAACATACAGGAAATCAAGGACTCAATGAGAAGATCAAACCTAAGGATAATAGGTATAGAAGAGAGTGAAGACTCCCAGCTCAAAGGACCAGTAAATATCTTCAACAAAATGATAGAAGAAAACTTCCCTAACCTAAAGAAAGAGATACCCATAAGCATACAAGAAGCCTACAGAACTCCAAATAGATTGGACCAGAAAAGAAACACCTCCCGTCACATAATAGTCAAAACATCAAATGCACAAAACAAAGAAAGTATATTAAAAGCAGTAAGAGAAAAAGGTCAAGCAACATATGAATGCAGACCTATCAGAATTACACCAGACTTCTCACCAGAGACTATGAAAGCCAGAAGATACTGGACACATGTCATACAGACCTTAAGAGAGCACAAATGCCAGCCCAGGTCAGTGTATCCAGCAAAACTCTCAATTAACATAGATGGAAAGACCAAGATATTCCATGACTAAACCAAATTTACACAATATCTTTCTACAAATCCAGCGCTACAAAGGATAATAAATGGTAAAGCCCAACATAAGGAGGCAAGCTACACCCTAGAAAGAGCAACAAACTAATCGTCTTGGCAACAAAACAAAGAGAAGAAAAGCACACAAACATAACCTCACATCCAAATATGAATAAAACAGGAAGCAATAATCACTATTCCTTAATATCTCTCAAAATCAATGGCCTCAACTCCCCAATAAAAAGACATAGATTAACAAATTGGATATGCAGTGAGGACCCTGCATTCTGCTGCCTACAAGAAACATACCTCATAGAGAAAAACAGAGACTACTTCAGAGTGAAAGGCTGGAAAACAACTTTCCAAGCAAATGGTCTGAAGAAGCAAGCTGGAGTAGCCATTCTAATATCAAATAAGATCAATTTTCAACTAAAAGTCATCAAAAAAGATAAGGAAGGACACTTCATATTCATCAAAGGAAAAATACCAAAATGAACTCTCAATCCTAAATATCTATGCCCCAAATACAAGGGCACCTACGTACGTAAAAGAAACCTTACTAAACCTCAAAACACACATTGCACCTCACACAATAATAGTAGGAGATTTCAACAACCCACTCTCATCAATGATCATGGAAACAGAAATTAAACAGACATAGACAGACTAAGAGAAGTCATGAGCCAAATGGACTTGACGGATATTTATAGAACATTCTATCCTAAAGCAAAAGGATATACCTTCTTCTCAGCTCCTCATGGTACTTTCTCCAAAATTGACCATATACTTGGTCAAAAAACGGGCCACAACAGGTACGGAAAGATAGAAATAATCCCATGTGTGATATCAGACCAGCACGGCCTAAAGCTGGTCTTCAATAAAAATAAGGGAAGAACGCCCACATATACATGGAAATTGAACAATGCTCTACTCAATGATAACCTGGTCAAGGAAGAAATAAAGAAAGAAATAAAAGACTTCTTAGAATTTAATGAAAATGAGCTACAACATACCCAAACTTATGGGACACAATGAAAGCTGTGCTAAGAGGAAAATTCATAGCTCTGAGTGCCTGCAGAAAAAACAAGAGAGAGCACATGTCAGCAGCTTGACAGCACACCTAAAAGCTCTAGAACAAAAAGAAGCAAATACACGCAGGAGGATTAGAAGGCAGGAAATAATCAAACTCAGAGCTGTAATCAGCCAAGTTGAAATGAAAAGAACCATAGAATCAACAGAACCAAAAGTTGGTTCTTTGAGAAAATCAACAAGATAGATAAACCCTTAGCCAGACTAAAGAGAGGACACAGAGAGTGTGTCCAAATTAACAAAACCAGAAATGAAAAGGGAGACATAACTACATATTCAAAGTAAATTCAAAAAATCATCAGATCTTACTGTAAAACCCTATATTCAACAAAACTTGAACATCTGGAGGAAATGGACAATTTCCTAGACAGATACCAGGTACCGAAGTTAAATCAGGAACAGATAAACCAGTTAAACAACCCCAAAACTCCTAAAGAAATAGAAGCAGTCATTAAAGGGCTCCCAACCAAAAAGAGCCCAGATCCAGACGGGTTTAGTGCACAGTTCTATCAGACTTTCATAGAAGACCTCATACCAATACCATCCAAACTATTCCACAAAATTGAAACAGATGGAGCACTACCCAATTCCTTCTATGAAGCCACAATTACTCTTATACCTAAACCACACAAAGACCCAACAAAGAAAGAGAACTTCAGACTAATTTACCTTATGAATATCGACGCAAAAGTACGCAATAAAATTCTGGCAAACCGAATCCAAAGCACATCACAACAATCATCCACCATGATCAAGTAGGCTTCATCCCAGGCATGCAGGGATGGTTTAATATACGGAAAACCATCAACATGATCCATTATATAAACAAACTGAAAGAACAAAACCACATGATCATTTCATTAGACGCTGAGTAGCATTTGACAAAATTCAACATCCCTTCATGATAAAAGTCCTGGAAAGAATAGGAATTCAAGGCCCATACCTAAACATAGTAAAATCCATGTACAGCAAACCAGTAGCTAACATTAAACTAAATGGAGAGAAACTTGAAGCAATCCCACTAAAATCAGGGACTAGACAAGGCTGCCCACTATCTCCCTACTTATTCAATATAGTTCTTGAAGTTCTAGCCAGAGCAATCAGACAACAAAAGGAGGTCAAGGGGATAAAGATCAGAAAAGAAGACGTCAAAATATCACTATTTGCAGATGATATGATAGTATATTTAAGTGATCCCAAAAGTTCCGCCAGAGAGCTACTAAAGCTGATAAACAAGTATCATGGTGAATTCAGCAGGTTCCCAATATGATTCGCATGTAATAAGGATACTATTCAAGATAGAGCAACATTTTAACGTACTGAAACACTGTTTATTTGTTAATTCATTAGCAGGCTCTACTACTATGTGTATCAAAATTTAGCGAGCCGAATGTAAGTAAATTGGTGAATTCATTTAGTTCCCAATAGGCAGCAATAGTATTATGTGGACTTCTCGGGATATAGAAAAGTTTTCACGACACGACTAAAAATTTCTAGGAGAATACAGTGAGTTCCCAATGGGACATGCTTGTATGAGTGTATGCTTCAAGATATAGCAACATTTTCATGGACCGTATCTAAGTATCATAGTGAATTCAGGAGGTTCCCAATAGGATTCGCATGTAATAAGGGTACTATCCAAGATACAGAAACATTTGAACGAACCGAAACACTGTTTCTTTTTTAATTCAGGTCGTTCCCATTAGCAGGCTCTAGTAATATGTGTACTGTTAAAGATTTATCAAAATTTCGTGAGCTGATTCTAAGTAACTTGGTGAATTCAATTACTTCCTAATAGGCCGCAATAGTAATAAGTGGTCTTTTCGGAATATAGAAAAAATTTCACGACTGGAATCAAAATTTCTACGCGAATTCATTGAGTTCGCAATGGGACATGCTTGGCTGAGTGTCCTCTTCAAGATATAGCATCATTTGGGGAACCGTATCTAAGTATCATGGTGAATTCAGTAGGGTCCCAATAGGATTCGCATGGAATAAGTGTACTATTAGAGATACATCATAATTTTAATGAACTTAAACACTATTTGGTTAATTCAGGTAATTCCCATTAGCAGGCTCTAGTAATACGTGTACTTTTAAAGATTTATCAAAATTTCGCTATCAGAATCTAAGGACCTTGGTGAATTCAGTTAGTCCCCAGTAGGCCGCAGTAGTAGTAAGTGTACTGTTCGGGATATAGAAAAATTTTTACGAATCGACTCAAAATTTCTAGGCAAATTCAGTGAGGTCCCAATGGGACATGCTTGGATGAGTGTACACTTCAAGATATAGCAACATTTTCATGGACCGTATCTAAGTATTATGGTGAATTCAGTAGGTTCCCAATAGGATTCGCATGTAATAAGGATACTATTTAAGATACAGCAACATTTTACCGAACTGAAACACTGTTTCTTTGTGAATTCAGGTAGTTCACATTAGCAGGCTCTAGTAATATGTGTACTGTTAGTTCCCAATAGACCGCAATAGTAATAAGTGGACTGTTCAGGATAAGGTAAATTTTCACGAATGGAATCAAAATTCTAGGCGAATTCAGTGCGTTCCCAATGGGTCATGCTTGTATGATTGTAATTTTCAAGATATTGCAACATTTTAACGAACAGAATATTAGTATCATGGTGAATTCAGTAGGTTCCCAGTACGATTCGCATGTAATAAGGGTACTTTTCAAAAAACAGCAACATTTTAACGCACTGAAGCACTGTTCATTTGTTAATTCATGTAGTTCCCATTACCAGGCTGTACTATGTGTAGTGTTAAAGATTTATCAAAATTTAGTGATCCGAATGTAAGTAAATTGGTGAATTCAGTTAGTTCCCAATAGGAGGCAAATAGTAATAAGTGGACTTTTTGGTATATAGAAAAATTTGCACGACTGGACTAAAAATTTCTAGAATACAGTGAGTTCCCAAAGGGACATGCTTGTATGAGTGTACTCTTCAAGATATAGCAACATTTTCTTGGACCATATCTAAGTATCATGGTGAATTCAGGAGGTTACCAATAGGAGTCGCATGTAAAAAGCTTGATATTCAAGATAGAGCAAAGTCTTAACGAACTGAAACACTGTTTCTTTGTGAATTCAGTTAGTTCCCAGTAGCAGGATCTTATAATATGTGTACTTTTAAAGATTTATCAAAATTTCCTGAGCCGAATTAGGCCGCAGTAGTAATAAGTGGACTGTTCGCGATGTAGAAAAATTTTCACAAATGGAATCAATATTTCTAAGCTAATTCACTGAGTTCGCAAAGGAACATGCTTGTACGAGTGTACTTTTCAAGATATAGCAACATTTTAACGAACTGAATGAAAGTATCGTGGTGAATTCAGCAGGTTCCCAATATGATTCGCATGTAATAAGGATACTATTCAAGATAGAGCAACATTTTAACGCACTGAAACACTTTTCATTTGTTAATTCATGTAGTTCCCATTAGCAGTCTCTACTAATATGTGTAGTGTTAAAGATTAATCAAAATGTAGCGATCCGAATGTAAATAAATTGGTGAATTCAGTTAGTTCCCAATAGGCAGCAAATACTAATAGGTGGACATTTCGGGATATAGAAAAATTATCACGACTGAAATAAAAATTTCAAGGAGAATACAGTGAGTTCCCCATGGGACATGCTTGTATGAATTTACTCTTCAAGATATAGCAACATTTTCTTGGACCATATCTAAGTATCATGGTGAATTCAGGAGGTTCCCAATAGGATTCGCATGTAATAAGAGTACTATCCAAGATACAGCAACATTTGAACGAAGCGAAACACTGTTTCTTTTTTAATTCAGGTAGTTCCCATTAGCAGGCTCTAGTAATATGTGTACTGTTAAAGATTTATCAAAATTTCGTGAGCCGACTCTAAGTAACTTGGTGAATTCACGTACTTCCTAATTGGCCGCAACAGTAATAAGCGGTCTTTTCAGAATATAGAAAATTTTTAACGACTAGAATCAAAATTTCTACGCGAATTCATTGAGTTCGCAATGGGGCATGCTTGTATGAGTGTCCCTTTCAAAATATAGCATCATTATTGGGAACCGTATCTAAGTATCATCGTGAATTCAGCAGGGCCCCAATGGGATTCGCATGGAATAAGTGTACTATTTGAGATACAGCATAATTGTAATGAACTTAAACACTCTTTCTTTGTTAATTCAGGTAATTCCCATTAGCAGGCTCTAGTAATATGTGTACTTTAAAGATCTATCAAAATTTCGCTATCAGAATCTAAGTAACTTGGTGATTTCAGTTAGTCCTCAATAGGACACAATAGTAATAAGTGGACTGTTGGGAATATAGAAAAATATTCACGAATGGAATCAAAATATCTAGGCGAATTCAGTGAGTTCCAAGTGGGTCATGCTTGTAGGAGTGAGCTTTTCAAGATACAGCAACATTTTAACGAACGGAATCTAAGTATGATGGTGAATTCAGTAGGTTCCCGATAGGACTCACATGTAATAAGGGTACTATTCAAGAAACAGCAACATTTTAACGAACCGAAACACTGTTTCTTTGTTAATTTAAGTAGTTCCCATTAGCAGGCTCTAGTAATATGTGTACTGTTGAAGATTAATTAAAATTTCGCGAGCTGAATCTAAGTAACTTGGTTAATTCACTTATTTCCAAATAGGCCGCAATACTTATAAGTGGACTTTTCGGGATATAGAAAAATTTTCACAAATGGAATCAAAATTTCTAAGCGAATTCACTGAGTTCTTAAAGGGACATGCTTGTACGAGTGTACTTTTCAAGATATAGCAACATTTTAACGAACTGAATGTAAGTATCATGGTGAATTCAGCAGGTTCCCAATATGATTCGCATGTAATAAGGATACTATTCAAGATAGAGCAACATTTTAACGTACTGAAACACTGTTTATTTGTTAATTCATTAGCAGGCTCTACTACTATGTGTAGTGTTAAAGATTTATCAAAATTTAGCGAGCCGAATGTAAGCAAATTGGCGAATTCATTTAGTTCCCAAAAGGCAGCAATAATATTATGTGGACTTCTAGGGATATAGAAAAGTTTTCACGACTGGACTAAAAATTTCTAGGAGAATACAGTGGGTTCCCAATGGGACATGCTTGTATGAGTGTACGCTTCAAGATATAGCAACATTTTCATTGACCGTATCTAAGTATCATGGTGAATTCAGGAGGTTCCCAATAGGATTCGCATGTAATAAGGGTACTATCCAAGATACAGAAACATTTGAACGAACCGAAACACTGTTTCTTTTTTAATTCAGGTCGTTCCCATTAGCAGGCTCTAGTAATATGTGTACTGTTAAAGATTTATCAAAATTTCGTGAGCTGATTCTAAGTAACTTGGTGAATTCAATTACTTCCTAATAGGCCGCAATAGTAATAAGTGGTCTTTTCGGAATATAGAAAAAATTTCACGACTGGATTCAAAATTTCTACGCGAATTCATTGAGTTCGCAATGGGACATGCTTGGCTGAGTGTCCTCTTCAAGATATAGCATCATTTGGGGAACCGTATCTAAGTATCATGGTGAATTCAGTAGGGTCCCAATAGGATTCGCATGGAATAAGTGTACTATTAGAGATACATCATAATTTTAATGAAATTAAACACTATTTGTTAATTCAGGTAATTCCCATTAGCAGGCTCTAGTAATACGTGTATTTTTAAAGATTTATCAAAATTTCGCTATCAGAATAAAAGGGCCTTGGTGAATTCAGTTAGTCCCCAGTAGGCCGCAGTAGTAGTAAGTGTACTGTTCGGGATATAGAAAAATTTTTACGAATCGACTCAAAATTTCTGGCAAATTCAGTGAGGTCCCAATGGGACATGCTTGGATGAGTGTACACTTCAAGATATAGCAACATTTTCATGGACCGTATCTAAGTATTATGGTGAATTCAGTAGGTTCCCAGTAGGATTCGCATGTAATAAGGATACTATTTAAGATACAGCAACATTTTACCGAACTGAAACACTGTTTCTTTGTGAATTCAGGTAGTTCACATTAGCAGGCTCTAGTAATATGTGTACTGTTAGTTCCCAATAGACCGCAATAGTAATAAGTGGACTGTTCAGGATAAGGTAAATTTTCACGAATGGAATCAAAATTCTAGGCGAATTCAGTGCGTTCCCAATGGGTCATGCTTGTATGATTGTAATTTTCAAGATATTGCAACATTTTAACGAACAGAATATTAGTATCATGGTGAATTCAGTAGGTTCCCAGTACGATTCGCATGTAATAAGGGTACTTTTCAAAAAACAGCAACATTTTAACGCACTGAAGCACTGTTCATTTGTTAATTCATGTAGTTCCCATTACCAGGCTGTACTATGTGTAGTGTTAAAGATTTATCAAAATTTAGTGATCCGAATGTAAGTAAATTGGTGAATTCAGTTAGTTCCCAATAGGAGGCAAATAGTAATAAGTGGACTTTTTGGTATATAGAAAAATTTGCACGACTGGACTAAAAATTTCTAGAATACAGTGAGTTCCCAAAGGGACATGCTTGTATGAGTGTACTCTTCAAGATATAGCAACATTTTCTTGGACCATATCTAAGTATCATGGTGAATTCAGGAGGTTACCAATAGGAGTCGCATGTAAAAAGCTTGATATTCAAGATAGAGCAAAGTCTTAACGAACTGAAACACTGTTTCTTTGTGAATTCAGTTAGTTCCCAGTAGCAGGATCTTATAATATGTGTACTTTTAAAGATTTATCAAAATTTCCTGAGCCGAATTAGGCCGCAGTAGTAATAAGTGGACTGTTCGCGATGTAGAAAAATTTTCACAAATGGAATCAATATTTCTAAGCTAATTCACTGAGTTCGCAAAGGAACATGCTTGTACGAGTGTACTTTTCAAGATATAGCAACATTTTAACGAACTGAATGAAAGTATCGTGGTGAATTCAGCAGGTTCCCAATATGATTCGCATGTAATAAGGATACTATTCAAGATAGAGCAACATTTTAACGCACTGAAACACTTTTCATTTGTTAATTCATGTAGTTCCCATTAGCAGTCTCTACTAATATGTGTAGTGTTAAAGATTAATCAAAATGTAGCGATCCGAATGTAAATAAATTGGTGAATTCAGTTAGTTCCCAATAGGCAGCAAATACTAATAGGTGGACATTTCGGGATATAGAAAAATTATCACGACTGAAATAAAAATTTCAAGGAGAATACAGTGAGTTCCCCATGGGACATGCTTGTATGAATTTACTCTTCAAGATATAGCAACATTTTCTTGGACCATATCTAAGTATCATGGTGAATTCAGGAGGTTCCCAATAGGATTCGCATGTAATAAGAGTACTATCCAAGATACAGCAACATTTGAACGAAGCGAAACACTGTTTCTTTTTTAATTCAGGTAGTTCCCATTAGCAGGCTCTAGTAATATGTGTACTGTTAAAGATTTATCAAAATTTCGTGAGCCGACTCTAAGTAACTTGGTGAATTCACGTACTTCCTAATTGGCCGCAACAGTAATAAGCGGTCTTTTCAGAATATAGAAAATTTTTAACGACTAGAATCAAAATTTCTACGCGAATTCATTGAGTTCGCAATGGGGCATGCTTGTATGAGTGTCCCTTTCAAAATATAGCATCATTATTGGGAACCGTATCTAAGTATCATCGTGAATTCAGCAGGGCCCCAATGGGATTCGCATGGAATAAGTGTACTATTTGAGATACAGCATAATTGTAATGAACTTAAACACTCTTTCTTTGTTAATTCAGGTAATTCCCATTAGCAGGCTCTAGTAATATGTGTACTTTAAAGATCTATCAAAATTTCGCTATCAGAATCTAAGTAACTTGGTGATTTCAGTTAGTCCTCAATAGGACACAATAGTAATAAGTGGACTGTTGGGAATATAGAAAAATATTCACGAATGGAATCAAAATATCTAGGCGAATTCAGTGAGTTCCAAGTGGGTCATGCTTGTAGGAGTGAGCTTTTCAAGATACAGCAACATTTTAACGAACGGAATCTAAGTATGATGGTGAATTCAGTAGGTTCCCGATAGGACTCACATGTAATAAGGGTACTATTCAAGAAACAGCAACATTTTAACGAACCGAAACACTGTTTCTTTGTTAATTTAAGTAGTTCCCATTAGCAGGCTCTAGTAATATGTGTACTGTTGAAGATTAATTAAAATTTCGCGAGCTGAATCTAAGTAACTTGGTTAATTCACTTATTTCCAAATAGGCCGCAATACTTATAAGTGGACTTTTCGGGATATAGAAAAATTTTCACAAATGGAATCAAAATTTCTAAGCGAATTCACTGAGTTCTTAAAGGGACATGCTTGTACGAGTGTACTTTTCAAGATATAGCAACATTTTAACGAACTGAATGTAAGTATCATGGTGAATTCAGCAGGTTCCCAATATGATTCGCATGTAATAAGGATACTATTCAAGATAGAGCAACATTTTAACGTACTGAAACACTGTTTATTTGTTAATTCATTAGCAGGCTCTACTACTATGTGTAGTGTTAAAGATTTATCAAAATTTAGCGAGCCGAATGTAAGCAAATTGGCGAATTCATTTAGTTCCCAAAAGGCAGCAATAATATTATGTGGACTTCTAGGGATATAGAAAAGTTTTCACGACTGGACTAAAAATTTCTAGGAGAATACAGTGGGTTCCCAATGGGACATGCTTGTATGAGTGTACGCTTCAAGATATAGCAACATTTTCATTGACCGTATCTAAGTATCATGGTGAATTCAGGAGGTTCCCAATAGGATTCGCATGTAATAAGGGTACTATCCAAGATACAGAAACATTTGAACGAACCGAAACACTGTTTCTTTTTTAATTCAGGTCGTTCCCATTAGCAGGCTCTAGTAATATGTGTACTGTTAAAGATTTATCAAAATTTCGTGAGCTGATTCTAAGTAACTTGGTGAATTCAATTACTTCCTAATAGGCCGCAATAGTAATAAGTGGTCTTTTCGGAATATAGAAAAAATTTCACGACTGGATTCAAAATTTCTACGCGAATTCATTGAGTTCGCAATGGGACATGCTTGGCTGAGTGTCCTCTTCAAGATATAGCATCATTTGGGGAACCGTATCTAAGTATCATGGTGAATTCAGTAGGGTCCCAATAGGATTCGCATGGAATAAGTGTACTATTAGAGATACATCATAATTTTAATGAAATTAAACACTATTTGTTAATTCAGGTAATTCCCATTAGCAGGCTCTAGTAATACGTGTATTTTTAAAGATTTATCAAAATTTCGCTATCAGAATAAAAGGGCCTTGGTGAATTCAGTTAGTCCCCAGTAGGCCGCAGTAGTAGTAAGTGTACTGTTCGGGATATAGAAAAATTTTTACGAATCGACTCAAAATTTCTGGCAAATTCAGTGAGGTCCCAATGGGACATGCTTGGATGAGTGTACACTTCAAGATATAGCAACATTTTCATGGACCGTATCTAAGTATTATGGTGAATTCAGTAGGTTCCCAGTAGGATTCGCATGTAATAAGGATACTATTTAAGATACAGCAACATTTTACCGAACTGAAACACTGTTTCTTTGTGAATTCAGGTAGTTCACATTAGCAGGCTCTAGTAATATGTGTACTGTTAGTTCCCAATAGACCGCAATAGTAATAAGTGGACTGTTCAGGATAAGGTAAATTTTCACGAATGGAATCAAAATTCTAGGCGAATTCAGTGCGTTCCCAATGGGTCATGCTTGTATGATTGTAATTTTCAAGATATTGCAACATTTTAACGAACAGAATATTAGTATCATGGTGAATTCAGTAGGTTCCCAGTACGATTCGCATGTAATAAGGGTACTTTTCAAAAAACAGCAACATTTTAACGCACTGAAGCACTGTTCATTTGTTAATTCATGTAGTTCCCATTACCAGGCTGTACTATGTGTAGTGTTAAAGATTTATCAAAATTTAGTGATCCGAATGTAAGTAAATTGGTGAATTCAGTTAGTTCCCAATAGGAGGCAAATAGTAATAAGTGGACTTTTTGGTATATAGAAAAATTTGCACGACTGGACTAAAAATTTCTAGAATACAGTGAGTTCCCAAAGGGACATGCTTGTATGAGTGTACTCTTCAAGATATAGCAACATTTTCTTGGACCATATCTAAGTATCATGGTGAATTCAGGAGGTTACCAATAGGAGTCGCATGTAAAAAGCTTGATATTCAAGATAGAGCAAAGTCTTAACGAACTGAAACACTGTTTCTTTGTGAATTCAGTTAGTTCCCAGTAGCAGGATCTTATAATATGTGTACTTTTAAAGATTTATCAAAATTTCCTGAGCCGAATTAGGCCGCAGTAGTAATAAGTGGACTGTTCGCGATGTAGAAAAATTTTCACAAATGGAATCAATATTTCTAAGCTAATTCACTGAGTTCGCAAAGGAACATGCTTGTACGAGTGTACTTTTCAAGATATAGCAACATTTTAACGAACTGAATGAAAGTATCGTGGTGAATTCAGCAGGTTCCCAATATGATTCGCATGTAATAAGGATACTATTCAAGATAGAGCAACATTTTAACGCACTGAAACACTTTTCATTTGTTAATTCATGTAGTTCCCATTAGCAGTCTCTACTAATATGTGTAGTGTTAAAGATTAATCAAAATGTAGCGATCCGAATGTAAATAAATTGGTGAATTCAGTTAGTTCCCAATAGGCAGCAAATACTAATAGGTGGACATTTCGGGATATAGAAAAATTATCACGACTGAAATAAAAATTTCAAGGAGAATACAGTGAGTTCCCCATGGGACATGCTTGTATGAATTTACTCTTCAAGATATAGCAACATTTTCTTGGACCATATCTAAGTATCATGGTGAATTCAGGAGGTTCCCAATAGGATTCGCATGTAATAAGAGTACTATCCAAGATACAGCAACATTTGAACGAAGCGAAACACTGTTTCTTTTTTAATTCAGGTAGTTCCCATTAGCAGGCTCTAGTAATATGTGTACTGTTAAAGATTTATCAAAATTTCGTGAGCCGACTCTAAGTAACTTGGTGAATTCACGTACTTCCTAATTGGCCGCAACAGTAATAAGCGGTCTTTTCAGAATATAGAAAATTTTTAACGACTAGAATCAAAATTTCTACGCGAATTCATTGAGTTCGCAATGGGGCATGCTTGTATGAGTGTCCCTTTCAAAATATAGCATCATTATTGGGAACCGTATCTAAGTATCATCGTGAATTCAGCAGGGCCCCAATGGGATTCGCATGGAATAAGTGTACTATTTGAGATACAGCATAATTGTAATGAACTTAAACACTCTTTCTTTGTTAATTCAGGTAATTCCCATTAGCAGGCTCTAGTAATATGTGTACTTTAAAGATCTATCAAAATTTCGCTATCAGAATCTAAGTAACTTGGTGATTTCAGTTAGTCCTCAATAGGACACAATAGTAATAAGTGGACTGTTGGGAATATAGAAAAATATTCACGAATGGAATCAAAATATCTAGGCGAATTCAGTGAGTTCCAAGTGGGTCATGCTTGTAGGAGTGAGCTTTTCAAGATACAGCAACATTTTAACGAACGGAATCTAAGTATGATGGTGAATTCAGTAGGTTCCCGATAGGACTCACATGTAATAAGGGTACTATTCAAGAAACAGCAACATTTTAACGAACCGAAACACTGTTTCTTTGTTAATTTAAGTAGTTCCCATTAGCAGGCTCTAGTAATATGTGTACTGTTGAAGATTAATTAAAATTTCGCGAGCTGAATCTAAGTAACTTGGTTAATTCACTTATTTCCAAATAGGCCGCAATACTTATAAGTGGACTTTTCGGGATATAGAAAAATTTTCACAAATGGAATCAAAATTTCTAAGCGAATTCACTGAGTTCTTAAAGGGACATGCTTGTACGAGTGTACTTTTCAAGATATAGCAACATTTTAACGAACTGAATGTAAGTATCATGGTGAATTCAGCAGGTTCCCAATATGATTCGCATGTAATAAGGATACTATTCAAGATAGAGCAACATTTTAACGTACTGAAACACTGTTTATTTGTTAATTCATTAGCAGGCTCTACTACTATGTGTAGTGTTAAAGATTTATCAAAATTTAGCGAGCCGAATGTAAGCAAATTGGCGAATTCATTTAGTTCCCAAAAGGCAGCAATAATATTATGTGGACTTCTAGGGATATAGAAAAGTTTTCACGACTGGACTAAAAATTTCTAGGAGAATACAGTGGGTTCCCAATGGGACATGCTTGTATGAGTGTACGCTTCAAGATATAGCAACATTTTCATTGACCGTATCTAAGTATCATGGTGAATTCAGGAGGTTCCCAATAGGATTCGCATGTAATAAGGGTACTATCCAAGATACAGAAACATTTGAACGAACCGAAACACTGTTTCTTTTTTAATTCAGGTCGTTCCCATTAGCAGGCTCTAGTAATATGTGTACTGTTAAAGATTTATCAAAATTTCGTGAGCTGATTCTAAGTAACTTGGTGAATTCAATTACTTCCTAATAGGCCGCAATAGTAATAAGTGGTCTTTTCGGAATATAGAAAAAATTTCACGACTGGATTCAAAATTTCTACGCGAATTCATTGAGTTCGCAATGGGACATGCTTGGCTGAGTGTCCTCTTCAAGATATAGCATCATTTGGGGAACCGTATCTAAGTATCATGGTGAATTCAGTAGGGTCCCAATAGGATTCACATGGAATAAGTGTACTATTAGAGATACATCATAATTTTAATGAAATTAAACACTATTTGTTAATTCAGGTAATTCCCATTAGCAGGCTCTAGTAATACGTGTATTTTTAAAGATTTATCAAAATTTCGCTATCAGAATAAAAGGGCCTTGGTGAATTCAGTTAGTCCCCAGTAGGCCGCAGTAGTAGTAAGTGTACTGTTCGGGATATAGAAAAATTTTTACGAATCGACTCAAAATTTCTATGCAAATTCAGTGAGGTCCCAATGGGACATGCTTGGATGAGTGTACACTTCAAGATATAGCAACATTTTCATGGACCGTATCTAAGTATTATGGTGAATTCAGTAGGTTCCCAGTAGGATTCGCATGTAATAAGGATACTATTTAAGATACAGCAACATTTTACCGAACTGAAACACTGTTTCTTTGTGAATTCAGGTAGTTCCCATTAGCAGGCTCTAGTATTATGTGTACTGTTAGTTCCCAATAGACCGCATTTGTAATAAGTGGACTCTTAGGATAAGGTAAATTTTCACGAATGGAATCAAAATTCTAGGCGAATGCAGTGCGTTCCCAATGGGTCATGCTTGTATGATTGTAATTTTCAAGATATTGTAACATTTTAACGAACAGAATCTACGAATCATGGTGAATTCAGTAGGTTCCCAATAGGATTCGCATGTAATAAGGGTATTTTTCAAGATACAGCAACATTTTAACGAAACGGAACACTGTTTCTTTGTGAATTCAGGTAGTTCCCATTAGCAGGCTCTAGTAATATGTGTACTGTTAGTCCCAATATACCGCAATTGTAATAAGTGGACTGTTCAGGATAAGGTAAATTTTCACGAATGGAATCAAAATTTCTAGGCGAATTCAGTGAGTTCCAAATGGGACATGCTTGTATGAGTGTGCTTTTCAATATAGAGCAACATTTTAAGGATCGGAATCTAAGTATCTTGGTGAATTCTGTAGGTTCCCAATAGGATTCACATGTAATAAGCTTGTTATTCAAGATAGAGCAACGTTTTAACGAACTGAAACACTGTTTCTTTGTGAATTCAGTTAGTTCCCAGGAGCAGGCTCTTGTAATATGTGTACTTTTTGAGATTTATCAAAATTTCCTGAGCCGAATCTCAGTAACATGGTGAATTCGGTTAGTTCCCAATAGGGCGCAGTAGTAATAAGAGGACTGTTCGGGATATAGAAAAATTTTCACGAATGGAATCAAAATTTCTAGGCGAATTCAGTGAGTTCCCAATGGGACATGCTTGTATGAGTCTGCTTTTCAATATGGAGCAACATTTTCAGGAACGGAATCTAAGTTTCATGGTGAATTCAGTAGGTTCCCAGTAGGATTCGCATGTAATAAGCTTGTTATTCAAGATAGAGCAACGTTTTAACGAACTGAAACACTGTTTCTTTGTGAATTCAGTTAGTTCCCAGTAGCAGTCCCTTGTAATATGTGTACCTTTAAAGATTTATCAAAATTTGGTGAGCTGAATCTGAGTAACATGGTGAATTCGGTTATTTTCCAATAGGCCGCAGTAGTAATGAGTGGACTGTTCGGGATATAGAAATATTTTCACGAATGGACTCAAAATTTCTAGGCAAATTCAGTGAGGTCCCAATGGGACATGCTTGGATGAGTGTACACTTCAAGATATAGCAACATTTTCATGGAACGTATCTAAGGATTATGGTGAATTCAGTAGGTTCCCAATAGGATTCGCATGTGATAAGGATACTATTTAAGATACAGCAATATTTTACCGAACTGAAACACTGTTTCTTTGTGAATTCAGGTAGTTCACATTAGCAGGCTCTAGTATTATGTGTACTGTTAGTTCCCAAAGACCGCAATAGTAATAAATGGACTGTTCAGGATAAGGTAAATTTTCACGAATGGAATCAAAATTCTAGGCGAATTCAGTGTGTTCCCAATGGGTCATGCTTGTATGATTGTAATTTTCAAGATATTGCAACATTTTAACGATAAGAATCTAAGTATCATGGTGAATTCAGTAGGTTCCTAATACGATTCGCATGTAATAAGGGTACTTTTCAAGATACAACAACATTTTAACGAAACGGAACACTGTTTCTTTGTTAATTCAGGTAGTTCCCATTAGCAGGCTCTAGTAATATGTGTACTGTTAGTCCCAATATGCCGCAATTGTAATAAGTGGACTGTTCGGGATAAGGTAAATTTTCACGAATGGAATCAGAATTTCTAGGCGAATTCTGTGAGTTCCTAATGGGACATGCTTGTATGAGTCAGCTTTTCAAGATATAGCAACATTATAACGAACGGAATCTAAGTATCATGGTGAATTCAGTAGGTTCCCGTTAGGATACACATGTAATAAGGGTACTATTCAAGATACAGCAATATTTTAACGAACCGAAACACTGTTTCTTTGTTAATTTAGGTAGTTCCCAGAAGCAGGCTCTAGTAATATGTGTACTGTTGAAGATTAATTAAAATTTCGCGAGCTGAATCTAAGTAACTTGGTTAATTCACTTATTTCCAAATAGGCCGCAATACTTATAAGTGGACTTTTCGGGATATAGAAAAATTTTCACAAATGGAATCAAAATTTCTAAGCGAATTCACTGAGTTCGCAAAGGGACATGCTTGTACGAGTGTACTTTTCAAGATATAGCAACATTTTAACGAACTGAATGTAAGTATCATGGTGAATTCAGCAGGTTCCCAATATGATTCGCATGTAATAAGGATACTATTCAAGATAGAGCAACATTTTAACGTACTGAAACACTGTTTATTTGTTAATTCATTAGCAGGCTCTACTACTATGTGTAGTGTTAAAGATTTATCAAAATTTAGCGAGCCGAATGTAAGCAAATTGGCGAATTCATTTAGTTCCCAATAGGCAGCACTAGTATTATGTGGACTTCTCGGGATATAGAAAAGTTTTCATGACTGGACTAAAAATTTCTAGGAGAATACAGTGAGTTCCCAATGGGACATGCTTGTATGAGTGTACGCTTCAAGATATAGCAACATTTTCATGGACCGTATCTAAGTATCATGGTGAATTCAGGAGGTTCCCAATAGGATTCGCATGTAATAAGGGTACTATCCAAGATACAGAAACTTTTGAACGAACCGAAACACTGTTTCTTTTTTAATTCAGGTCGTTCCCATTAGCAGGCTCTAGTAATATGTGTACTGTTAAAGATTTATCAAAATTTCGTGAGCTGATTCTAAGTAACTTGGTGAATTCAATTACTTCCTAATAGGCCGCAATAGTAATAAGTGGTCTTTTCGGAATATAGAAAAAATTTCACGACTGGAATCAAAATTTCTACGCGAATTCATTGAGTTCGCAATGGGACATGCTTGGCTGAGTGTCCTCTTCAAGATATAGCATCATTTGGGGAACCGTATCTAAGTATCATGGTGAATTCAGTAGGGTCCCAATAGGATTCGCATGGAATAAGTGTACTATTAGAGATACATCATAATTTTAATGAATTTAAACACTATTTGTTAATTCAGGTAATTCCCATTAGCAGGCTCTAGTAATACGTATATTTTTAAAGATTTATCAAAATTTCGCTATCGGAATAAAAGGACCTTGGTGAATTCAGTTAGTCCCCAGTAGGCCGCAGTAGTAGTAAGTGTACTGTTCGGGATATAGAAAAATTTTTACGAATCGACTCAAAATTTCTATGCAAATTCAGTGAGGTCCCAATGGGACATGCTTGGATGAGTGTACACTTCAAGATATAGCAACATTTTCATGGACCGTATCTAAATATTATGGTGAATTCAGTAGGTTCCCAATAGTATTCGCATGTAATAAGGATAGTATTTAAGATACAGCAATATTTTACCGAACTGAAACACTGTTTCTTTGTGAATTCAGGTAGTTCACATTAGCAGGCTCTAGTATTATGTGTACTGTTAGTTCCCAATAGACCGCAATTGTAATAAGTGGACTCTTCAGGATAAGGTAAATTTTCACGAATGGAATCAAAATTCTAGGCGAATTCAGTGCGTTCCCAATGTGTCATGCTTGTATGATTGTAATTTTCAAGATATTGCAACATTTTAACGAACAGAATCTAAGTGTCATGGTGATTTCAGTAGGTTCCCAATAGGATTCGCATGTAATAAGGATACTCTTCAAGATACAGCAACATTTTAACGAAACGGAACACTGTATGTGAATTCAGGTAGTTCCCATTAGCAGGCTCTAGTAATATGTGTACTGTTAGTCCCAATATGCCGCAATTGTAATAAGTGGACTGTTCAGGATAAGGTAATTTTTCACGAATGGAATCAAAATTTCTAAGCGAATTCAGTGAGTTCCAAATGGGACATGCTTGTATGAGTCAGCTTTTCAAGATATAGCAACATTAAAACGAACGGAATCTAAGTTTCATGGTGAATTCAGTAGGTACCCGTTAGGATACACATGTAATAAGGGTACTATTCAAGATACAGCAACATTTTAACGCACCGAAACACTGTTTCTTTGTTAATTTAGGTAGTTCCCATTAGCAGGCTCTAGTAATATGTGTACTGTTGAAGATTAATCAAAATTTCGCGTGCTGAATCTACGTAACTTGGTTATTTCACTTATTTCAAAATAGGCCGAAATACTCATAAGTGGACTTTTCGGGATATAGAAAATTTATCACAAATGGAATCAAAATTTCTAAGCGAATTCACTGAGTTCGCAAAGGGACATGCTTGTACGAGTGTACTTTAAAGATCTATCAAAATTTCGCTATCCGAATCTAAGTAACTTGGTGAATTCAGTTAGTCCCCAATAGGACACAATAGTAATAAGTGGACTGTTCGGAATATAGAAAAATTTTCACGAATGGAATCAAAATATCTAGGCGAATTCAGTGAGTTCCAAATGGGTCATGCTTGTAGGAGTGAGCTTTTCAAGATACAGCAACATTTTACCGAACAGAATCTAAGTATCATGGTGAATTCAGTAGGTTCCCGTTAGGATACACATGTAATAAGTGTACTATTCAAGATACAGCAACATTTTAACGAACCGAAACACTGTTTCTTTGTTAATTTAGGTAGTTCCCATTAGCAGGCTCTAGTAATATGTGTACTGTTGAAGAGTAATCAAAATTTCGCGAGCTGAATCTAAGTAACTAGGTTATTTCACTTATTTCCAAATAGGCCGCAATACTTATAAGTGGACTTTTCGGGATATAGAAAAATTTTCACAAATGGAATCAAAATTTCTAAGCGAATTCACTGAGTTCGGAAAGGGACATGCTTGTACGAGTGTACTTTTCAGGATATAGCAACATTTTGACGAACTGAATGTAAGTATCATGGTGAATTCTGCAGGTTCCCAATATGATTCGCATGTAATAAGGATACTATTCAAGATAGAGCAACATTTTAACGTACTGAAACACTGTTTATTTGTTAATTCATTAGCAGGCTCTACTACTATGTGTAGTGTTAAAGATTTATCAAAATTTAGCGAGCCGAATGTAAGTAAATTGGTAAATTCATTTAGTTCCCAATAGGCAGCAATAATATTATGTGGACTTCTCGGGATATAGAAAAGTTTTCACGACTGGCCTAAAAATTTCTAGGAGAATACAGTGAGTTCCCAATGGGACATGCTTGTATGAGTGTACTCTTCAAGATATAGCAACATTTTCATGGACCATATCTTATTATCATGGTGAATTCAGGAGGTTCCCAATAGTATTCGCATGTATAAGGGTACTATCCAAGATACAGAAACATTTGAACGAACCGAAACACTGTTCCTTTTTTTATTCAGGTCGTTCCCATAAGCAGGCTCTAGTAATATGTGTACTGTTAAAGATTTATCAAAATTTCGTGAGCCGATTCTAAGTAACTTGGTGAATTCAATTACTTCCTAATAGGCCGCAATAGAAATAAGTGGTCTTTTCGGAATATAGAAAAAATTTCACGACTGGAATCAAAATTTCTACGCGAATTCATTGAGTTCGCAATGGGACATGCTAGTCTGAGTGTCCTCTTCAAGATATAGCATCATTTGGGGAACCGTATCTAAGTATCATGGTGAATTCAGTAGGGTCCCAATAGGATTTGCATGGAATAAGTGTACTATTAGAGATACATCATAATTTTAATGAACATAAACACTATTTGTTAATTCAGGTAATTCCCATTAGCAGGCTCTAGTAATACATGTACTTTTAAAGATTTATCAAAATTTCGCTATCAGAATCTAAGGACATTGTTGAATTCAGTTAGGCCCCAGTAGGCCGCAGTAGTAGTAAGTGTACTGTTCGGGACATAGAAAAATTTTAACGACTGGACTCAAAATTTCTAGGCAAATTCAGTGAGGTCCCAATGGGACATGCTTGGATGAGTGTACACTTCAAGATATAGCAACATTTTCATGGATCATATCTAAGTATTATGGTGAATTCAGTAGGTTCCCAATAGGATTCGCATGTATTAAGGATACTATTTAAGATACAGCAACATTTTACCAAACTGAAACACTGTTTCTTTGTGAATTCAGGTAGTTCACATTAGCAGGCTCTAGTAATATGTGTACTGTTAGTTCCCAATAGACCGCAATAGTAATAAGTGGACTGTTCAGGATATGGTAAATTTTCACGAATGGAATCAAAATTCTAGGCGAATTCAGTACGTTCCCAATGGGTCATGCTTGTATGAGTGTACTCTTCAATAAATAGCAACATTTTCATGGACCGTGTCTAAGTATCATGGTGAATTCAGGAGGTTCCCAATAGTATTCACATGTAATAAGGATACTATTTAAGATACAGCAACATTTTACCGAACTGAAACACTGTTTCTTTGTGAATTCAGGTAGTTCCCATTAGCAGGCTCTAGTATTATGTGTACTGTTAGTTCCCAAAGACCGCAATAGTAATAAATGGACTGTTCAGGATAAGGTAATTTTTCACGAATGGAATCAAAATTCTAGGCGAATGCAGTGCGTTCCCAATGGGTCATGCTTGTATATTTGTAATTTTCAAGATATTGCAACATTTTAACGAACAGAATCTAAGTATCATGGTGAATTCAGTAGGTTCCCAATAGGATTCGCATGTAATAAGGGTACTTTTCAAGATACAGCAACATTTTAACGAAACGGAACACTGTTTGTGAATTCAGGTAGTTCCCATTAGCAGGCTCTAGTAATATGTGTACTGTTAGTCCCAATATGCCGCAATTGTAATAAGTGGACTGTTCAGGATAAGGTAAATTTTCACGAATGGAATCAAAATTTCTAGGCGAATTCTGTGAGTTCCAAATGGGACATGCTTGTATGAGTCAGCTTTTCAAGATATAGCAACATTATAACGAACAGAATCTAAGTTTCATGGTGAATTCAGTAGGTTCCCGTTAGGATACACATGTAATAAGGGTACTATTCAAGATACAGCAAGATTTTAACGAACCGAAACCCTGTTTCTTTGTTAATTTAGGTAGTTCCCATTAGCAGGCTCTAGTAATATGTGTACTGTTGAAGATTAATCAAAATTTCGCGAGATGAATCTAAGTAACTTGGTTATTTCACTTATTTCCAAATAGGCCGCAATACTCATAAGTGGACTTTTCAGGATATAGAAAAATTATCACAAATGGAATCAAAATTTCTAAGCGAATTCACTGAGATCGCAAAGGGACATGCTTGTACGAGTGTACTTTAAAGATCTATCAAAATTTCTCTATCCGAATCTAAGTAACTTGGTGAATTCAGTTAGTCGCCAATAGGACACAATAGTAATAAGTGGACTGTTCGGAATATACAAAAATTTTCACGAATGGAATCAAAATTTCTAGGCGAATTCTGTGAGTTCCAAATGGGACATGCTTGTATGAGTCAGCTTTTCAAGATATAGCAACATTATAACGAACGGACTCTAAGTATCATGATGAATTCAGTAGGTTCCCGTTAGGATACACATGTAATAAGGCTACTATTCAATATACAGCAACATTTTAACGAACCGAAACACTGTTTCTTTGTTAATTTAGGTAGTTCCCATTAGCAGGCTCTAGTAATATGTGTACTGTTGAAGATTAATCAAAATTTCGCGAGCTGAATCAAAGTAACTTGGTTATTTCACTTATTTCCAAATAGGCCGCAATACTCATAAGTGGACTTTTCGGGATATAGAAAAATTATCACAAATGGAATCAAAATTTCTAAGCGAATTCACTGAGTTCGCAAAGGGACATGCTTGTACGAGTGTACTTTAAAGATCTATCAAAATTTCTCTATCCGAATCTAAGTAACTTGGTGAATTCAGTTAGTCGCCAATAGGACACAATAGTAATAAGTGGACTGTTCGGAATATACAAAAATTTTCACGAATGGAATCAAAATATCTAGGAGAATTCAGTGAGTTCCAAATGTTTCATGCTTGTAGGAGTGAGCTTTTCAAGATACAGCAACATTTTACCTAACGGAATCTAAGTATCATGGTGAATTCAGCAGGTTCCCGTTAGGATACACATGTAATAAGGGTACTTTTTAAGATACAGCAACATTTTAACGAAACGGAACACTGTTTGTGAATTCAGGTAGTTCCCATTAGCAGGCTCTAGTAATATGTGTACTGTTAGTCCCAATATGCCGCAATTGTAATAAGTGGACTGTTCAGAATAAGGTAAATTTTCACGAATGGAATCAAAATTTCTAGGTGAATTCTGTGAGATCCAAATGGGACATGCTTGTATGAGTCAGCTTTTCAAGATATAGCAACATTATAACGAACGGTATCTAAGTATAATGGTGAATTCATTAGGTTCCCGTTAGGATACACATGTAATAAGGGTACTATTCAAGATACAGCAACATTTTAACGAACCGAAACACTGTTTCTTTGTTAATTTAGTTAGTTCCCATTAGTAGGGTCTAGTAATATGTGTACTTTTGAAGATTAATCAAAATTTCGTGAGCTGAATCTAAGTAACTTGGTTATTTCACTTATTCCCAAATAGGCCGCAATACTCATAAGTGGACTTTTCGGGATATAGAAAAAGTATCAGAAAAGGAATCAAAATTTCTAAGCGAATTCACTGAGTTCGCAAAGGGACATGCTTGTACGAGTGTACTTTAAAGATCTATCAAAATTTCTCTATCCGAATCTAAGTAACTTGGTGAATTCAGTTAGTCGCCAATAGGACACAATAGTAATAAGTGGACTGTTCGGAATATAGAAAAATTTTCACGAATGGAATCAAAATATCTAGGCGAATTCAGTGAGTTCCAAATGGGTCATGCTTGTAGGAGTGAGCTTTTCAAGATACAGCAACATTTTAACGAACGGAATCTAAGTATCATGGTGAATTCAGTAGGTTCCCGTTAGGATACACATGTAATAAGGGTACTATTCAAGATACAGCAACATTTTAACGAACCGAAGCACTGTTTCTTTGTTAATTTAGGTAGTTCCCATTAGCAGGCTCTAGTAATATGTCTACTGTTGAAGAGTAATCAAAATTTCGCGAGCTGAATCTAAGTAACTAGGTTATTTCACTTCTTTCCAAATAGGCCGCAATACTTATAAGTGGACTTTTCGGGATATAGAAAAATTTTCACAAATGGAATCAAAATTTCTAAGCGAATTCACTGAGTTCTTAAAGGGACATGCTTGTACGAGTGTACTTTTCAAGATATAGCAATATTTTAACGAACTGAATGTAAGTATCTTGGTGAATTCAGCAGGTTCCCAATATGATTCGCATGTAATAAGGATACTATTCAAGATAGAGCAACATTATAACGTACTGAAAAACTGTTTGTTAATTCATTAGCAGGCTCTACTACTATGGGTAGTGTTAAAGATTTATCAAAATTTAGCGAGCCGAATGTAAGTAAATTGGTGAATTCATTTAGTTCCCAAGAAGCAGCAATAGTATTATGTGGACTTCTCGGGATATAGAAAAGTTTTCACGACTGGCCTAAAAATTTCTAGGAGAATACAGTGAGTTCCCAATGGGACATGCTTGTATGAGTGTACTCTTCAAGATATAGCAACATTTTCATGGACCGTATCTAAGTATCATGGTGAATTCAGGAGGTTCCCAATAGTATTCGCATCTAATAAGGGTACTATCCAAGATATAGAAACATTTGAACGAACCGAAACACTGTTTCTTTTTTAATTCAGGCTAATTCCCATTAGCAGGCTCTAGTAATATGTGTACTGTTAAAGATTTATCAAAATTTCGTGAGCCGGTTCTAAGTAACTTGGTGAATTCAATTACTTCCTAATAGGCCGCAATAGTAATAAGTGGTCTTTTCGGAATATAGAAAAAATTTCACGACTGGAATCAAAATTTCTACGCAAATTCATTGAGTTCGCAATGGGACATGCTTGGCTGAGTGTCCTCTTCAAGATATAGCATCATTTGGGGAACCGTATCTAAGTATCATTTTGAATTCAGTAGGGTCCCAATAGGATTCGCATGGATTAAGTGTACTATTAGAGATACATCATAATTTTAATGAACATAAACACTATTTGTTAATTCAGGTAATTCCCATTAGCAGGCTCTAGTAATACGCGTACTTTTAAAGATTTATCAAAATTTCGCTATGAGAATCTAAGGACCTTAGTGAATTCAGTTAGTCCCCAGTAGGCCGCAGTAGTAGTAAGTGTACTGTTCGGGATATGGAAAAATTTTAACGACTGGACTCAAAATTTCTAGGCAAATTCAGTGAGGTCCCAATGGGACGTGCTTGGATGAGTGTACACTTCAAGATATAGCAACATTTTCATGGACCGTATCTAAGTATTGTGGTGAATTCAGTAGGTTCCCAATAGGATTCGCATGTAATAAGGATACTATTTAAGATACAGCAACATTTTACCGAACTGAAACACTGTTTCTTTGTGAATTCAGGTAGTTCACATTAGCAGGCTCTAGTATTATGTGTACTGTTAGTTCCCAATAGACCGCAATAGTAATAAGTGGACTGTTAAGGATAAGGTCAATTTTCACGAATGGAATCAAAATTCTAGGCGAATTCAGTGCGTTGCCAATGGGTCATGCTTGTATGAGTGTACTCTTCAAGATATAGCAACATTTTCATGGACCGTGTCTAAGTATCATGGTGAATTCAGGAGGTTCCCAATAGGATTCGCATGTAATAAGGATACGTACAGCATCATTTTACCGAACTGAAACACTGTTTCTTTGTGAAATCAGGTAGTTCACATTAGCAGGCTCTAGTATTATGTGTACTGTTAGTTCCCAAAGACCGCAATAGTAATAAATGGACTGTTCAGGATAAGGTAAATTTTCACGAATGGAATCAAAATTCTAGGCGAATTCAGTGCGTTCCCTATGGGTCATGCTTTTATGATTGTAATTTTCAAGATATTGCGACATTTTAACGAACAGAATCTAAGCATCATGGTGAATTCAGTAGGTTCCCAATAGGATTCGCATGTAATAAGGGTACTTTTCAAGATAGAGCAACATTTTAACGAAACGGAACACTGTTTCTTTCTGAATTCAGTTATTTCCCATTAGCAGGCTCTAGTAATATGTGTACTGTTAGTCCCAATATGCCGCAATTGTAATAAGTGGACTGTTCAGGTTATGGTAATTTTCACGAATGGAATCAAAATTTCTAGGCGAATTCTGTGAGTTCCAAATGGGACATGCTTGTATGAGTCAGCTTTTCAAGATATAGCAACATTATAACGAACGGAATCTAAGTATCATGGTGAACTCAGTAGGTTCCCGTTAGGATACACATGTAATAAGGGTACTATTCCAGATACAGCAACATTTTAACGAACCGAAACACTGTTTCTTTGTTAATTTAGGTAGTTCCCATTAGCAGGCTCTACTAATATGTGTACTGTTGAAGATTAATCAAAATTTCGCGAGCTGAATCTAAGTAACTTGGTTAATTCACTTATTTCCAAATAGGCCGCAATACTCATAAGTGGACTTTTCGGGATATAGAAATTTATAACAAATGGAATCAAAATTTCTAAGTGAATTCACTGAGTTCGCAAAGGGACATGCTTGTACGAGTGTACTTTAAAGATTTATCAAAATTTGGCTAATCGAATTTAAGTAACTTGGTGAATTCATTTAGTCCCCAATAGGACACAATAGTAATAAGTGGACTCTTCGGAATATAGAAACATTTTCACGAATGGAATCAAAATATCTAGGCGAATTCAGTGAGTTCCAAATGGGTCATGCTTGTAGGAGTGAGCTTTTCAAGATACAGCAACATTTTAACGAACGGAATCTAAGTATCATGGTGAATTCAGTAGGTTCCCGTTAGGATACACATGTAATAAGGGTACTATTCAAGATACAGCAACATTTTAACGAACCGAAGCACTGTTTCTTTGTTAATTTAGGTAGTTCCCATTAGCAGGCTCTAGTAATATGTCTACTGTTGAAGAGTAATCAAAATTTCGCGAGCTGAATCTAAGTAACTAGGTTATTTCACTTCTTTCCAAATAGGCCGCAATACTTATAAGTGGACTTTTCGGGATATAGAAAAATTTTCACAAATGGAATCAAAATTTCTAAGCGAATTCACTGAGTTCTTAAAGGGACATGCTTGTACGAGTGTACTTTTCAAGATATAGCAATATTTTAACGAACTGAATGTAAGTATCTTGGTGAATTCAGCAGGTTCCCAATATGATTCGCATGTAATAAGGATACTATTCAAGATAGAGCAACATTATAACGTACTGAAAAACTGTTTGTTAATTCATTAGCAGGCTCTACTACTATGGGTAGTGTTAAAGATTTATCAAAATTTAGCGAGCCGAATGTAAGTAAATTGGTGAATTCATTTAGTTCCCAAGAAGCAGCAATAGTATTATGTGGACTTCTCGGGATATAGAAAAGTTTTCACGACTGGCCTAAAAATTTCTAGGAGAATACAGTGAGTTCCCAATGGGACATGCTTGTATGAGTGTACTCTTCAAGATATAGCAACATTTTCATGGACCGTATCTAAGTATCATGGTGAATTCAGGAGGTTCCCAATAGTATTCGCATCTAATAAGGGTACTATCCAAGATATAGAAACATTTGAACGAACCGAAACACTGTTTCTTTTTTAATTCAGGCTAATTCCCATTAGCAGGCTCTAGTAATATGTGTACTGTTAAAGATTTATCAAAATTTCGTGAGCCGGTTCTAAGTAACTTGGTGAATTCAATTACTTCCTAATAGGCCGCAATAGTAATAAGTGGTCTTTTCGGAATATAGAAAAAATTTCACGACTGGAATCAAAATTTCTACGCAAATTCATTGAGTTCGCAATGGGACATGCTTGGCTGAGTGTCCTCTTCAAGATATAGCATCATTTGGGGAACCGTATCTAAGTATCATTTTGAATTCAGTAGGGTCCCAATAGGATTCGCATGGATTAAGTGTACTATTAGAGATACATCATAATTTTAATGAACATAAACACTATTTGTTAATTCAGGTAATTCCCATTAGCAGGCTCTAGTAATACGCGTACTTTTAAAGATTTATCAAAATTTCGCTATGAGAATCTAAGGACCTTAGTGAATTCAGTTAGTCCCCAGTAGGCCGCAGTAGTAGTAAGTGTACTGTTCGGGATATGGAAAAATTTTAACGACTGGACTCAAAATTTCTAGGCAAATTCAGTGAGGTCCCAATGGGACGTGCTTGGATGAGTGTACACTTCAAGATATAGCAACATTTTCATGGACCGTATCTAAGTATTGTGGTGAATTCAGTAGGTTCCCAATAGGATTCGCATGTAATAAGGATACTATTTAAGATACAGCAACATTTTACCGAACTGAAACACTGTTTCTTTGTGAATTCAGGTAGTTCACATTAGCAGGCTCTAGTATTATGTGTACTGTTAGTTCCCAATAGACCGCAATAGTAATAAGTGGACTGTTAAGGATAAGGTCAATTTTCACGAATGGAATCAAAATTCTAGGCGAATTCAGTGCGTTGCCAATGGGTCATGCTTGTATGAGTGTACTCTTCAAGATATAGCAACATTTTCATGGACCGTGTCTAAGTATCATGGTGAATTCAGGAGGTTCCCAATAGGATTCGCATGTAATAAGGATACGTACAGCATCATTTTACCGAACTGAAACACTGTTTCTTTGTGAAATCAGGTAGTTCACATTAGCAGGCTCTAGTATTATGTGTACTGTTAGTTCCCAAAGACCGCAATAGTAATAAATGGACTGTTCAGGATAAGGTAAATTTTCACGAATGGAATCAAAATTCTAGGCGAATTCAGTGCGTTCCCTATGGGTCATGCTTTTATGATTGTAATTTTCAAGATATTGCGACATTTTAACGAACAGAATCTAAGCATCATGGTGAATTCAGTAGGTTCCCAATAGGATTCGCATGTAATAAGGGTACTTTTCAAGATAGAGCAACATTTTAACGAAACGGAACACTGTTTCTTTCTGAATTCAGTTATTTCCCATTAGCAGGCTCTAGTAATATGTGTACTGTTAGTCCCAATATGCCGCAATTGTAATAAGTGGACTGTTCAGGTTATGGTAATTTTCACGAATGGAATCAAAATTTCTAGGCGAATTCTGTGAGTTCCAAATGGGACATGCTTGTATGAGTCAGCTTTTCAAGATATAGCAACATTATAACGAACGGAATCTAAGTATCATGGTGAACTCAGTAGGTTCCCGTTAGGATACACATGTAATAAGGGTACTATTCCAGATACAGCAACATTTTAACGAACCGAAACACTGTTTCTTTGTTAATTTAGGTAGTTCCCATTAGCAGGCTCTACTAATATGTGTACTGTTGAAGATTAATCAAAATTTCGCGAGCTGAATCTAAGTAACTTGGTTAATTCACTTATTTCCAAATAGGCCGCAATACTCATAAGTGGACTTTTCGGGATATAGAAATTTATAACAAATGGAATCAAAATTTCTAAGTGAATTCACTGAGTTCGCAAAGGGACATGCTTGTACGAGTGTACTTTAAAGATTTATCAAAATTTGGCTAATCGAATTTAAGTAACTTGGTGAATTCATTTAGTCCCCAATAGGACACAATAGTAATAAGTGGACTCTTCGGAATATAGAAACATTTTCACGAATGGAATCAAAATATCTAGGCGAATTCAGTGAGTTCCAAATGGGTCATGCTTGTAGGAGTGAGCTTTTCAAGATACAGCAACATTTTAACGAACGGAATCTAAGTATCATGGTGAATTCAGTAGGTTCCCGTTAGGATACACATGTAATAAGGGTACTATTCAAGATACAGCAACATTTTAACGAACCGAAACACTGTTTCATTGTTTATTTAGGTAGTGCCCATTAGCAGGCTCTAGTAATATGTGTACTGTTGAAGATTAATCAATATTTCGCGAGCTGAATCTAAGTAACTTGGTTAATTCACTTATTTCCAAATAGGCCGCAATACTTAGAGGTGGACTTTTCGGGATATAGAAAAATTTTCACAAATGGAATCAAAATTTCTAAGCGAATTCAAAGAGTTCACAAAGGGATATGCTTGTACGAGTGTACTTTTCAAGATATAGCAACATTTTAACGAACTGAATGTAAGTATATGGTGAATTCAGCAGGTTCCCAATATGATTCGCATGTAATAAGGATACTGTTCAAGATAGAGCAACATTTTAACGCACTGAAACACTTTTCATTTGTTAATTCATGTAGTTCCCATTAGCAGTCTCTACTAATATGTGTAGTGTTAAAGATTTATCAAAATGTAGCGATCCGAATTTAAGTAAATTGGTGAATTCAGTTAGTTCCCAATAGGCAGCAAATACTAATAAGTGGACATTTCGGGATATAGAAAAATTATCACGACTGAAATAAAAATTTCAAGGAGAATACAGTGAGTTCCCCATGGGACATGCTTGTATGAATTTACTCTTCAAGATATAGCAACATTTTCTTGGACAATATCTAAGTATCATGGTGAATTCAGGAGGTTCCCAATAGGATTCGCATGTAATAAGAGTACTATCCAAGATACAGCAACATTTGAACGAAGCGAAACACTGTTTCTTTTTTAATTCAGGTAGTTCCCATTAGCAGGCTCTAGTAATATGTGTACTGTTAAAGATTTATCAAAATTTCGTGAGCCGACTCTAAGTAACTTGGTGAATTCACATACTTCCTAATAGGCCGCAATAGTAATAAGCGGTCTTTTCGGAATATAGAAAAATTTTCACGACTAGAATCAAAATTTCTACGCGAATTAATTGAGTTCGCAATGGGACATGCTTGTATGAGGGTCCCTTTCAAAATATAGCATCATTATTGGGAACCGTATCTAAATATCATCGTGAATTCAGCAGGGCCCCAATGGGATTCGCATGGAATAAGTGTACTATTTGAGATACAGCATAATTGTAATGAACGTAAACACTCTTTCTTTGTTAATTCAGGTAATTCCCATTAGCAGGCTCTAGTAATAAGTGTACTTTAAAGATCTATCAAAATTTCGCTATCCGAATCTAAGTAACTTGGTGAATTCAGTTAGTCCCCAATAGGACACAGTAGTAATAAGTGGACTGTTCGGAATATAGAAAAATTTTCACGAATGGAATCAAAATATCTAGGCGAATTCAGTGAGTTCCAAATGGGTCATGCTTGTAGGAGTGAGCTTTTCAAGATACAGCAACATTTTACCGAACAGAATCTAAGTATCATGGTGAATTCAGTAGGTTCCCGTTAGGATACACATGTAATAAGTGTACTATTCAAGATACAGCAACATTTTAACGAACCGAAACACTGTTTCTTTGTTAATTTAGGTAGTTCCCATTAGCAGGCTCTAGTAATATGTGTACTGTTGAAGAGTAATCAAAATTTCGCGAGCTGAATCTAAGTAACTAGGTTATTTCACTTCTTTCCAAATAGGCCGCAATACTTATAAGTGGACTTTTCGGGATATAGAAAAATTTTCACAAATGGAATCAAAATTTCTAAGCGAATTCACTGAGTTCGCAATGGGACATGCTTGTACGAGTGTACTTTTCAGGATATAGCAACATTTTGACGAACTGAATGTAAGTATCATGGTGAATTCAGCAGATTCCCAATATGATTCGCATGTAATAAGGATACTATTCAAGATAGAGCAACATTTTAACGTACTGAAACACTGTTTATTTGTTAATTCATTAGCAGGCTCTACTACTATGGGTAGTGTTAAAGATTTATCAAAATTTAGCGAGCCGAATGTAAGTAAATTGGTGAATTCATTTAGTTCCCAATAGGCAGCAATAGTATTATGTGGACTTCTCGGGATATAGAAAAGTTTTCACGACTGGCCTAAAAATTTCTAGGAGAATACAGTGAGTTCCCAATGGGACATGCTTGTATGAGTGTACTCTTCAAGATATAGCAACATTTTCATGGACCGTATCTAAGTATCATGGTGAATTCAGGAGGTTCCCAATAGTATTCGCATCTAATAAGGGTACTATCCAAGATATAGAAACATTTGAACGAACCGAAACACTGTTTCTTTTTTAATTCAGGCTAATTCCCATTAGCAGGCTCTAGTAATATGTGTACTGTTAAAGATTTATCAAAATTTCGTGAGCCGGTTCTAAGTAACTTGGTGAATTCAATTACTTCCTAATAGGCCGCAATAGTAATAAGTGGTCTTTTCGGAATATAGAAAAAATTTCACGACTGGAATCAAAATTTCTACGCAAATTCATTGAGTTCGCAATGGGACATGCTTGTCTGAGTGTCCTCTTCAAGATATAGCATCATTTGGGGAACCGTATCTAAGTATCATTTTGAATTCAGTAGGGTCCCAGTAGGATTCGCATGGATTAAGTGTACTATTAGAGATACATCATAATTTTAATGAACATAAACACTATTTGTTAATTCAGGTAATTCCCATTAGCAGGCTCTAGTAATACGCGTACTTTTAAAGATTTATCAAAATTTCGCTATGAGAATCTAAGGACCTTAGTGAATTCAGTTAGTCCCCAGTAGGCCGCAGTAGTAGTAAGTGTACTGTTCGGGATATGGAAAAATTTTAACGACTGGACTCAAAATTTCTAGGCAAATTCAGTGAGGTCCCAATGGGACGTGCTTGGATGAGTGTACACTTCAAGATATAGCAACATTTTCATGGACCGTATCTAAGTATTGTGGTGAATTCAGTAGGTTCCCAATAGGATTCGCATGTAATAAGGATACTATTTAAGATACAGCAACATTTTACCGAACTGAAACACTGTTTCTTTGTGAATTCAGGTAGTTCACATTAGCAGGCTCTAGTATTATGTGTACTGTTAGTTCCCAATAGACCGCAATAGTAATAAGTGGACTGTTAAGGATAAGGTCAATTTTCACGAATGGAATCAAAATTCTAGGCGAATTCAGTGCGTTGCCAATGGGTCATGCTTGTATGAGTGTACTCTTCAAGATATAGCAACATTTTCATGGACCGTGTCTAAGTATCATGGTGAATTCAGGAGGTTCCCAATAGGATTCGCATGTAATAAGGATACGTACAGCATCATTTTACCGAACTGAAACACTGTTTCTTTGTGAAATCAGGTAGTTCACATTAGCAGGCTCTAGTATTATGTGTACTGTTAGTTCCCAAAGACCGCAATAGTAATAAATGGACTGTTCAGGATAAGGTAAATTTTCACGAATGGAATCAAAATTCTAGGCGAATTCAGTGCGTTCCCTATGGGTCATGCTTTTATGATTGTAATTTTCAAGATATTGCGACATTTTAACGAACAGAATCTAAGCATCATGGTGAATTCAGTAGGTTCCCAATAGGATTCGCATGTAATAAGGGTACTTTTCAAGATAGAGCAACATTTTAACGAAACGGAACACTGTTTCTTTCTGAATTCAGTTATTTCCCATTAGCAGGCTCTAGTAATATGTGTACTGTTAGTCCCAATATGCCGCAATTGTAATAAGTGGACTGTTCAGGTTATGGTAATTTTCACGAATGGAATCAAAATTTCTAGGCGAATTCTGTGAGTTCCAAATGGGACATGCTTGTATGAGTCAGCTTTTCAAGATATAGCAACATTATAACGAACGGAATCTAAGTATCATGGTGAACTCAGTAGGTTCCCGTTAGGATACACATGTAATAAGGGTACTATTCCAGATACAGCAACATTTTAACGAACCGAAACACTGTTTCTTTGTTAATTTAGGTAGTTCCCATTAGCAGGCTCTACTAATATGTGTACTGTTGAAGATTAATCAAAATTTCGCGAGCTGAATCTAAGTAACTTGGTTAATTCACTTATTTCCAAATAGGCCGCAATACTCATAAGTGGACTTTTCGGGATATAGAAATTTATAACAAATGGAATCAAAATTTCTAAGTGAATTCACTGAGTTCGCAAAGGGACATGCTTGTACGAGTGTACTTTAAAGATTTATCAAAATTTGGCTAATCGAATTTAAGTAACTTGGTGAATTCATTTAGTCCCCAATAGGACACAATAGTAATAAGTGGACTCTTCGGAATATAGAAACATTTTCACGAATGGAATCAAAATATCTAGGCGAATTCAGTGAGTTCCAAATGGGTCATGCTTGTAGGAGTGAGCTTTTCAAGATACAGCAACATTTTAACGAACGGAATCTAAGTATCATGGTGAATTCAGTAGGTTCCCGTTAGGATACACATGTAATAAGGGTACTATTCAAGATACAGCAACATTTTAACGAACCGAAACACTGTTTCATTGTTTATTTAGGTAGTGCCCATTAGCAGGCTCTAGTAATATGTGTACTGTTGAAGATTAATCAATATTTCGCGAGCTGAATCTAAGTAACTTGGTTAATTCACTTATTTCCAAATAGGCCGCAATACTTAGAGGTGGACTTTTCGGGATATAGAAAAATTTTCACAAATGGAATCAAAATTTCTAAGCGAATTCAAAGAGTTCACAAAGGGATATGCTTGTACGAGTGTACTTTTCAAGATATAGCAACATTTTAACGAACTGAATGTAAGTATATGGTGAATTCAGCAGGTTCCCAATATGATTCGCATGTAATAAGGATACTGTTCAAGATAGAGCAACATTTTAACGCACTGAAACACTTTTCATTTGTTAATTCATGTAGTTCCCATTAGCAGTCTCTACTAATATGTGTAGTGTTAAAGATTTATCAAAATGTAGCGATCCGAATTTAAGTAAATTGGTGAATTCAGTTAGTTCCCAATAGGCAGCAAATACTAATAAGTGGACATTTCGGGATATAGAAAAATTATCACGACTGAAATAAAAATTTCAAGGAGAATACAGTGAGTTCCCCATGGGACATGCTTGTATGAATTTACTCTTCAAGATATAGCAACATTTTCTTGGACAATATCTAAGTATCATGGTGAATTCAGGAGGTTCCCAATAGGATTCGCATGTAATAAGAGTACTATCCAAGATACAGCAACATTTGAACGAAGCGAAACACTGTTTCTTTTTTAATTCAGGTAGTTCCCATTAGCAGGCTCTAGTAATATGTGTACTGTTAAAGATTTATCAAAATTTCGTGAGCCGACTCTAAGTAACTTGGTGAATTCACATACTTCCTAATAGGCCGCAATAGTAATAAGCGGTCTTTTCGGAATATAGAAAAATTTTCACGACTAGAATCAAAATTTCTACGCGAATTAATTGAGTTCGCAATGGGACATGCTTGTATGAGGGTCCCTTTCAAAATATAGCATCATTATTGGGAACCGTATCTAAATATCATCGTGAATTCAGCAGGGCCCCAATGGGATTCGCATGGAATAAGTGTACTATTTGAGATACAGCATAATTGTAATGAACGTAAACACTCTTTCTTTGTTAATTCAGGTAATTCCCATTAGCAGGCTCTAGTAATAAGTGTACTTTAAAGATCTATCAAAATTTCGCTATCCGAATCTAAGTAACTTGGTGAATTCAGTTAGTCCCCAATAGGACACAGTAGTAATAAGTGGACTGTTCGGAATATAGAAAAATTTTCACGAATGGAATCAAAATATCTAGGCGAATTCAGTGAGTTCCAAATGGGTCATGCTTGTAGGAGTGAGCTTTTCAAGATACAGCAACATTTTACCGAACGGAATCTAAGTATCATGGTGAATTCAGTAGGTTCCCGTTAGGATACACATGTAATAAGGGTACTATTCTAGATACAGCAACATTTTAACGAACCGAAACACTGTTTCTTTGTTAATTTAGGTAGTTCCCATTAGTAGGCTCTAGTAATATGTGTACTTTTGAAGATTAATCAAAATTTCGTGAGCTGAATCTAAGGAACTTGGTTATTTCACTTATTTCCAAATAGGCCGCAATACTCATAAGTGGACTTTTCGGGATATAGAAAAAGTATCACAAATGGAATCAAAATTTCTAAGCAAATTCACTGACTTCGCAAAGGGACATGCTTGTACGAGTGTACTTTAAAGATCTATCAAAATTTCTCTATCCGAATCTAAGTAACTTGGTGAATTCAGTTAGTCGCCAATAGGACACAATAGTAATAAGTGGACTGTTCGGAATATAGAAAAATTTTCACGAATGGAATCAAAATATCTAGGCGAATTCAGTGAGTTCCAAATGGGTCATACTTGTAGGAGTGAGCTTTTCAAGATACAGCAACATTTTACCGAACGGAATCTAAGTATCATGGTGAATTCAGTAGGTTCCCGTTAGGATACACATGTAATAAGGGTACTATTCAAGATACAGCAACATTTTAACGAACCGAAACACTGTTTCTTTGTTAATTTAGGTAGTTCCCATTAGCAGGCTCTAGTAATATGTCTACTGTTGAAGAGTAATCAAAATTTCGCGAGCTGAATCTAAGTAACTAGGTTATTTCACTTATTTCCAAATAGGCCGCAATACTTATAAGTGGACTTTTCGGGATATAGAAAAATTTTCACAAATGGAATCAAAATTTCTAAGCGAATTCACTGAGTTCGCAAAGGGACATGCTTGTACGAGTGTACTTTTCAAGATATAGCAATATTTTAACGAACTGAATGTAAGTATCTTGGTGAATTCAGCAGGTTCCCAGTATGATTCGCATGTAATAAGGATACTATTCAAGATAGAGCAACATTTTAACGTACTGAAACACTGTTTGTTAATTCATTAGCAGGCTCTACTACTATGGGTAGTGTTAAAGATTTATCAAAATTTAGCGAGCCGAATGTAAGTAAATTGGTGAATTCATTTAGTTCCCAATAGGCAGCAATAGTATTATGTGGACTTCTCGGGATATAGAAAAGTTTTCACGACTGGCCTAAAAATTTCTGGGAGAATACAGTGAGTTCCCAATGGGTCATGCTTGTATGAGTGTACTCTTCAAGATATAGCAACATTTTCATGGACCGTATCTAAGTATCATGGTGAATTCAGGAGGTTCCCAATAGTATTCGCATCTAATAAGGGTACTATCCAAGATATAGAAACATTTGAATGAACCGAAACACTGTTTCTTTTTTAATTTAGGTCGTTCCCATTAGCAGGCTCTAGTAATATGTGTACTGTTAAAGATTTCAAAATTTCGTGAGCCGGTTCTAAGTAACTTGGTGAATTCAATTACTTCCTAATAGGCCGCAATAGTAATAAGTGGTCTTTTCGGAATATAGAAAATTTCACCTCTGGAATCAAAATTTCTACGCAAATTCATTGAGTTCGCAATGGGACATGCTTGTCTGAGTGTCCTCTTCAAGATATAGCATCATTTGGGGAACCATATCTAAGTATCATGGTGAATTCAGTAGGGTCCCAATAGGATTCGCATGGAATAAGTGTACTATTAGAGATACATCATAATTTTAATGAACATAAACACTACTTGTTAATTCAGGTAATTCCCATTAGCAGGCTCTAGTAATACGCGTACTTTTAAAGATTTATCAAAATTTCGCTATGAGAATCTAAGGACCTTAGTGAATTCAGTTAGTCCCCAGTAGGCCGCAGTAGTAGTAAGTGTACTGTACGGGATATAGAAAAATTTTAACGACTGGACTAAAAATTTTAGGCAAATTCAGTGAGGTCCCAATGGGACATGCTTGGATGAGTGTACACTTCAAGATATAGCAACTTTTTCATGGACCGTATCTAAGTATTGTGGTGAATTCAGTAGGTTCCCAATAGGATTCGCATGTAATAAGGATACTATTTAAGATACAGCAACATTTTACCGAACTGAAACACTGTTTCTTTGTGAATTCATGTAGTTCACAGTAGCAGGCTCTAGTATTATGTGTACTGTTAGTTCCCAATAGACCGCAATAGTAATAAGTGGACTGTTAAGGATAAGGTCAATTTTCACGAATGGAATGAAAATTCTAGGCGAATTCAGTGCGTTCCCAATGGGTCATGCTTGTATGAGTGTACTCTTCAAGATATAGCAACATTTTCATGGACCGTGTCTAAGTATCATGGTGAATTCAGGAGGTTCCCAATAGGATTCGCATGTAATAAGGATACGTACAGCAACATTTTACCGAACTGAAACACTGTTTCTTTGTGAATTCAGGTAGTTCCCATTAGCAGGCTCTAGTATTATGTGTACTGTTAGTTCCCAAAGACCGCAATAGTAATAAGTGGACTATTCAGGATAAGGTAAATTTTCACGAATGGAATCAAAATTCTAGGCGAATTCAGTGCGTTCCCAATGGGTCATGCTTGTATGATTGTAATTTTCAAGATATTGCAACATTTTAACGAACAGAATCTAAGTATCATTGTGAATTCAGTAGGTTCCCAATAGGATTCGCATGTAATAAGGGTACTTTTCAAGATACAGCAACATTTTAACGAAACGGAACACTGTTGTTTTGTGAATTCAGGTAGTTCCCATTAGCAGGCTCTAGTAATATGTGTACTGTTAGTCCCAATATGCCGCAATTGTAATAAGTGGACTGTTCAGGATAAGGTAAATTTTCACGAATGGAATCAAAATTTCTAGGCGAACTCTGTGAGTTCCAAATGGGGCATGCTTGTATGAGTCAGCTTTTCAAGATATAGCAACATTATAACGAACGGAATCTAAGTATCATGATGAATTCAGTAGGTTCCTGTTAGGATACACATGTAATAAGGGTACTATTCAAGATACAGCAACATTTTAACGAACCGAAACACTGTTTCTTTGTTAATTTAGGTAGTTCCCATTAGCAGGCTCTAGTAATATGTGTACTTTTGAAGATTAATCAAAATTTCGCGAGCTGAATCTAAGTAACTTGGTTAATTCACTTATTTCCAAATAGGCCGCAATACTCATAAGTGGACTTTTCGGGATATAGAAAATTTATCACAAATGGAATCAAAATTTCTAAGCGAATTCACTGAGTTCGCAAAGGGACATGCTTGTACGAGTGTACTTTAAAGATTTATCAAAATTTCGCTAAGCGAATCTAAGTAACTTGGTGAATTCAGTTAGTCCCCAATAGGACACAATAGTAATAAGTGGACTGTTCGGAATATAGAAAAATTTTCACGAATGGAATCAAAATATCTAGACGAATTCAGTGAGTTCCAAATGGGTCATGCTTGTAGGAGTGAGATTTTCAAGATACAGCAACATTTTAACGAACTGAATGTAAGTATCATGGTGAATTCAGCAGGTTCCCAATATGATTCACATGTAATAAGGGTACTATTCAAGAAACAGCAACATTTTAACGAACCAAAACACTGTCTCTTTGTTACTTTAGGTAGTTCCCATTAGCAGGCTCTAGTAATATGTGTACTGTTGAATATTAATCAAAATTTCGCGAGCTGAATCTAAGTAACTTGGTTAATTCACTTATTTCCAAATAGGCCGCAGTACTTATAAGTGGACTTTTCGGGATATAGAAAAATTTTCACAAATGGAATCAAAATTTCTAACCGAATTCACTGAGTTCGCAAAGGGACATGCTTGTACGAGTGTACTTTTCAAAATATAGCAACATTTTAACCAACTCATTGTAAGTATCATGGTGAATTCAGCAGGTTCCCAATATGATTCGCATGTAATAAGGATACTATTCAAGATAGAGCAACATTTTAACGTACTGAAACACTGTTTATTTGTTAATTCATTAGCAGGCTCTACTACTATGTGTAGTGTTAAAGATTTATCAAAATTTAGCGAGCCGAATGTAAGTAAATTGGTGAATTCATTTAGTTCCCAATAGGCAGCAATAGTATTATGTGGACTTCTCGGGATATAGAAAAGTTTTCACGACTGAACTAAAAATTTCTAGGAGAATACAGTGAGTTCCCAATGGGACATATTTGTATGAGTGTACTCTTCAATAAATAGCAACATTTTCATGGACCGTATCTAAGTATCATGGTGAATTCAGGAGGTTCCCAATAGGATTCGCATGTAATAAGGATACATACAGCAACATTTTACCGAACTGAAACACTGTTTCTTTGTGAATTCAGGTAGTTCCCATTAGCAGGCTCTAGTATTATGTGTACTGTTAGTTACCAAAGACCGCAATAGTAATAAGTGGACTGTTCAGGAAAAGGTAAATTTTCGCGAATGGAATCAATATTCTAGGCGAATTCAGTGCGTTCCCAATGGGTCATGCTAGTATGATTGTAATTTTCAAGATATTGCAACATTTTAACGAACAGAATCTAAGTATCATGGTGAATTCAGTAGGTTCCCAATAGGATTCGCATGTAATAAGGGTACTTTTCAAGATACAGCAACATTTTAACGAAACGGAACACTGTTGTTTTGTGAATTCAGGTAGTTCCCATTAGCAGGCTCTAGTAATATGTGTACTGTTAGTCCCAATATGCCGCAATTGTAATAAGTGGACTGTTCAGGATAAGGTAAATTTTCACGAATGGAATCAAAATTTCTAGGCGAATTCTGTGAGTTCCAAATGGGACATGCTTGTATGAGTCAGCTTTTCATGATATAGCAACATTATAACGAACGGACTCTAAGTATCATGGTGAATTCAGTAGGTTCCCGTTAGGATACACATGTAATAAGGCTACTATTCAAGATACAGCAACATTTTAACGAACCGAAACACTGTTTCTTTGTTAATTTAGGTAGTTCCCATTAGCAGGTTCTAGTAATATTTGTACTGTTGAAGATTAATCAAAATTTCGCGAGCTGAATCAAAGTAACTTGGTTATTTCACTTATTTCCAAATAGGCCGCAATACTCATAAGTGGACTTTTCGGGATATAGAAAATTTATCACAAATGGAATCAAAATTTCTAAGCGAATTCACTGAGTTCGCAAAGGGACATGCTTGTACGAGTGTACTTTAAAGATTTATCAAAATTTCGCTAATCGAATTTAAGTAACTTGGTGAATTCATTTAGTCCCCAATAGGACACAATAGTAATAAGTGGACTGTTCGGAATATAGAAAAATTTTCACGAATGGAATCAAAATATCTAGGCGAATTAGGTGAGTTCCAAATGTGTCATGCTTGTAGGAGTGAGCTTTTCAAGATACAGCAACATTTTAACGAACGGAATCTAAGTATCATGGTGAATTCAGTAGGTTCCCGTTAGGATACACATGTAATAAGGGTACTATTCAAGATACAGCAACATTTTAACGAACCGAAACACTTTTTCTTTGTTTATTTAGGTAGTTCCCATTAGCAGGCTCTAGTAATATGTGTACTGTTGAAGATTAATCAAAATTTCGCGAGCTGAATCTAAGTAACTTGGTTAATTCACTTATTTCCAAATAGGACGCAATACTTAGAGGTGGACTTTTCGGGATATAGAAAAATTTTCACAAATGGAATCAAAATTTCTAAGCGAATTCAAAGAGTTCGCAAAGGGATATGCTTGTACGAGTGTACTTTTCAAGATATAGCAACATTTTAACGAACTGAATGTAAGTATATGGTGAATTCAGCAGGTTCCCAATATGATTCGAATGTAATAAGGATACTGTTCAAGATAGAGCAACATTTTAACGCACTGAAACACTGTTCATTTGTTAATTCATGTAGTTCCCATTAGCAGGCTCTACTAATATATGTAGTGTTAAAGATTTATCAAAATTTAGCGAGCCGAATGTAAGCAAATTGGTGAATTCATTTAGTTCCTAATAGGCAGCAATAGTATTATGTGGACTTCTCGGGATATAGAAAAGTTTTCACGACTGAACTAAAAATTTTTAGGAGAATATAGTGAGTTCCCAATGGGACATGCTTGTATGAGTGTACTCTTCAATAAATAACAACATTTTCATGGACCGTGTCTAAGTATCATGGTGAATTCAGGAGGTTCCCAATAGGATTCGCATGTAATAAGGATACGTACAGCAACATTTTACCGAACTGAAACACTGTTTCTTTGTGAATTCAGGTAGTTCCCATTAGCAGGCTCTAGTATTATGTGTACTGTTAGTTCCCAAAGACCGCAATAGTAATAAGTGGACTGTTCAGGATAAGGTAAATTTTCACGAATGGAATCAAAATTCTAGGCGAATTCACTGCGTTCCCAATGGGTCATGCTTGTATGATTGTAATTTTCAAGATATTGCAACATTTTAACGAACAGAATCTAAGTATCATTGTGAATTCAGTAGGTTCCCAATAGGATTCGCATGTAATAAGGGTACTTTTCAAGATACAGCAACATTTTAACGAAACGGAACACTGTTTCTTTGTGAATTCAGGTAGTTCCCATTAGAAGGCTCTAGTAATATGTGTACTGTTAGTCCCAATATGCCGCAATTGTAATAAGTGGACTGTTCAGGATAAGGTAAATTTTCACGAATGGAATCAAAATTTCTAGGCGAACTCTGTGAGTTCCAAATGGGACATGCTTGTATGAGTCAGCTTTTCAAGATATAGCAACATTATAACGAACGGAATCTAAGTATCATGATGAATTCAGTAGGTTCCTGTTAGGATACACATGTAATAAGGTTACTATTCAAGATACAGCAATATTTTAACGAACCGAAACACTGTTTCTTTGTTAATTTAGGTAGTTCCCATTAGCAGGCTCTAGTAATATGTGTACTGTTGAAGATTAATCAAAATTTCGCGAGCTGAATCTAAGTAACTTGGTTAATTCACTTATTTCCAAATAGGCCGCAATACTCATAAGTGGACTTTTCAGGATATAGAAAATTTATCACAAATGGAATCAAAATTTCTAAGCGAATTCACTGAGTTCGCAAAGGGACATGCTTGTACGAGTGTACTTTAAAGATTTATCAAAATATCGCTAATCGAATCTCAGTAACTTGGTGAATTCAGTTAGTCCCCAATAGGACACAATAGTAATAAGTGGACTGTTCGGAATATAGAAAAATTTTCACGAATGGAATCAAAATATCTAGGCGAATTCAGTGAGTTCCAAATGGGTCATGCTTGTAGGAGTGAGATTTTCAAGATACAGCAATATTTTAACGAACTGAATGTAAGTATCATGGTGAATTCAGCAGGTTCCCAATATGATTCACATGTAATAAGGGTACTATTCAAGAAACAGCAACATTTTAACGAACCAAAACACTGTCTCTTTGTTACTTTAGGTAGTTCCCATTAGCAGGCTCTAGTAATAGGTGTACTGTTGAATATTAATCAAAATTTCGCGAGCTGAATCTAAGTAACTTGGTTAATTCACTTATTTCCAAATAGGCCGCAGTACTTATAAGTGGACTTTTCGGGATATAGAAAAATTTTCACAAATGGAATCAAAATTTCTAACCGAATTCACTGAGTTCGCAAAGGGACATGCTTGTACGAGTGTACTTTTCAAAATATACCAACATTTTAACCAACTCAATGTAAGTATCATGGTGAATTCAGCAGGTTCCCAATATGATTCTCATGTAATAAGGATACTATTCATGATAGAGCAACATTTTAACGTACTGAAACACTGTTTATTTGTTAATTCATTAGCAGGCTCTACTACTATGTGTAGTTTTAAAGATTTATCAAAATGTAGCGAGCCGAATGTAAGTAAATTGGTGAATTCATTTAGTTCCCAATAGGCAGCAATAGTATTATGTGGACTTCTCGGGATATAGAAAAGTTTTCACGACTGAACTAAAATTTCTAGGAGAATACAGTGAGTTCCCAATGGGACATGCTTGTATGAGTGTTCTCTTCAATAAATAGCAACATTTTCATGGACCGTATCTAAGTATCATGGTGAATTCAGGAGGTTCCCAATAGGATTCGCATGTAATTAGGATACATACAGTAACATTTTACCGAACTGAAACACTGTTTCTTTGTGAATTCAGGTAGTTCATATTAGCAAGCTCTAGTATTATGTGTACTGTTAGTTCCCAAAGACCGCAATAGTAATAAGTGGACTGTTCAGGAAAAGGTAAATTTTCACGAATGGAATCAAAATTCTAGGCGAATTCAGTGCGTTCCCAATGGGTCATGCTAGTATGATTGTAATTTTCAAGATATTGCAACATTTTAACGAACAGAATCTAAGTATCATGGTGAATTCAGTAGGTTCCCAATAGGATTCGCATGTAATAAGGGTACTTTTCAAGATACAGCAACATTTTAACGAAACGGAACACTGTTTCTTTGTGAATTCAGGTAGTTCCCATTAGCAGGCTCTAGTAATATGTGTACTGTTAGTCCCAATATGCCGCAATTGTAATAAGTGGACTGTTCAGGATAAGGTAAATTTTCACGAATGGAATCAAAATTTCTAGGCGAATTCTGTGAGTTTCAAATGGGACATGCTTGTATGAGTCAGCTTTTCATGATATAGCAACATTATAACGAACGGACTCTAAGTATCATGGTGAATTCAGTACGTTCCCGTTAGGATACACATGTAATAAGGTTACTATTCAAGATACAGCAACATTTTAACGAACCGAAACACTGTTTCTTTGTTAATTTAGGTAGTTCCCATTAGTAGGCTCTAGTAATATGTGTACTGTTGAAGATTAATCAAAATTTCGCGAGCTGAATCTAAGTAATCTATTTCCAAATAGGCCGCAATACTTATAAGTGGACTTTACGGGATATAGAAAAATTTTCAAGAATGGAATCAAAATTTCTACGCGAATTCACTGAGTTCGCAAAGGGACATGCTTGTACGAGTGTACTTTTCAAGATATAGCAATACTTTAAAACTGAATGTAAGTATAATGGTGAATTCAGCAGGTTCCCAATATGATTCACATGTAATAAGGGTACTATTCAAGAAACAGCAACATTTTAACGAACCAAAACACTGTTTCTTTCTTACTTTAGGTAGTTCCCATTTGCAGGCTCTAGTAATATGTGTACTGTTGAAGATTAATCAAAATTTCGCGAGCTGAATCTAAGTAACTTGGTTAATTCACTTATTTCCAAATAGGCTGCAATACTTATAAGTGGATTTTTCGGGATATAGAAAAATTTTCACAAATGGAATCAAAATTTCTGAGTGAATTCACTGAGTTCGCAAAGGGATATGCTTGTACGAGTGTACTTTTCAAGATATAGCAACATTTTAACGAACTGAATGTATGTATCATGGTGAATTCAGCAGGTTCCCAATATGTTTCACATGTAATAAGGATACTATTCAAGATAGAGCAACATTTTAACGCACTGGAACACTGTTCATTTGTTAATTCATTTAGTTCTCATTAGCAGGTTCTACTAATATGTGTAGTGTTAAAGATTTATCAAAATTTAGCGAGCCGAATGTAAGAAAATTGGTGAATTCATTTACTTCCCAATAGGCAGCAATAGTATTATGTGGACTTCTCGGGATATAGAAAAGTTTTCACGACTGGACTAAAAATTTCTAGGAGAATACAGTGAGTTCCCAATGGGACATGCTTGTATGAGTGTACTCTTCAATAAATAACATTTTCATGGACCGTGTCTAAGTATCATGGTGAATTCAGGAGGTTCCCAATAGGATTCGCATGTAATAAGGATACGTACAGCAACATTTTACTGAACTGAAACACTGTTTCTTTGTGAATTCAGGTAGTTCCCATTAGCAGGCTCTAGTTTTATGTGTACTGTTAGTTCCCAAAGACCGCAATAATAATAAATGGACTGTTCAGGATAAGGTAAATATTCATGAATGGAATCAAAATTCTAGGCGAATTCAGTGCGTTCCCAATGGGTCATGCTTGTATGATTGTAATTTTCAAGATATTGCAACATTTTAACGAACAGAATCTAAGTATCATGGTGAATTCAGTAGGTTCCCAATAGGATTCGCATGTAATAAGGGTACTTTTCAAGATACAGCAACATTTTAACGGTACGGAACACTGTTCCTTTGTTAATTTAGGTAGTTCCCATTAGCAGGCTCTAGTAATATGTGTACTGTTAGTCCCAATATGCCGCAATTGTAATAAGTGGACTGTTCAGGATAAGGTAAATTTTCACGAAAGGAATCAAAATTTCTAGGCGAACTCTGTGAGTTCCAAACGGGACATGCTTGTATGAGTCAGCTTTTCTAGATATAGCAACATTATAACGAACGGAATCTAAGTATCATGGTGAATTCAGTAGGTTCCCGTTAGGATACAAATGTAATAAGGGTACTATTCAAGATACAGCAACATTTTACCGAACCGAAACACTGTTTCTTTGTTAATTTAGGTAGTTCCCATTAGCAGTCTCTAGTAATATGTGTACTGTTGAAGATTAATCAAAATTTCGCGAGCTGAATCTAAGACTTGGTTAATTCACTTATTTCCAAATAGGCCGCAATACTCATAAGTGGACTTTTCGGGATATAGAAAATATATCACAAATGGAATCAAAATTTATAAGCGAATTCACTGAGTTCGCAAAGGGACATGCTTGTATGAGTGTACTTTCAAGATCTATCAAAATTTCGCTAATCGAATCTAAGTAACTTGGTGAATTCAGTTAGTCCCCAATAGGACACAATAGTAATAAGTGGACTGTTCGGTGTATAGAAAAATTTTCACCAATGGAATCAAAATATCTAGGCGAATTCAGTGAGTTCCAAAGGGTCATGCTTGTAGGAGTGAGCTTTTCAAGATACAGCAACATTTTAACGAACGGAATCTAAGTATCACGGTGAATTCAGTAGGTTCCCATTAGGATACACATGTAATAAGGGTACTATTCAAGATACAGCAACATTTTAACGAACCGAAACACTGTTTCTTTGTTTATTTAGGTAGTTCCCATTAGCAGGCTCTAGTAATATGTGTACTGTTGAAAATTAATCAAAATTTCGCGAGCTGAATCTAAGTAACATGGTTAATTCATTTATTTCCAAATAGGCCGCAATACTTATAAGTTGACTTTTCGGGATATAAAAAAATTTTCACAAATGGAATCAAAATTTCTAAGCGAATTCACTGAGTTCGCAAAGGGACATGCTTGTACGAGTGTACTTTTCAAGATATAGCAATACTTTAACGAACTGAATGTAAGTATCATGGTGAATTCAGCAGGTTCCCAATATGATTCACATGTAATAAGGGTACTATTCAAGAAACAGCAACATTTTAACGAACCAAAACAGTGTCTCTTTGTTACTTTAGGTAGTTCCCATTAGCAGGCTCTAGTAATATGTGTACTGTTGAATATTAATCAAAATTTCGCGAGCTGAATCTAAGTAACTTGGTTAATTCACTTATTTCCAAATAGGCCGCAATACTTATAAGTGGACTTCTCGGGATATAGAAAAATTTTCACAAATGGAATCAAAATTTCTAAGCGAATTCACTGAGTTCGCAAAGGGACATGCTTGTACGAGTGTACTTTTCAAAATATAGCAACATTTTAACCAACTCATTGTAAGTATCATGGTGAATTCAGCAGGTTCCCAATATGATTCGCATGTAATAAGGATACTATTCAAGATAGAGCAACATTTTAACGTACTGAAACACTGTTTATTTGTTAATTCATTAGCAGGCTCTACTACTATGTGTAGTGTTAAAGATTTATCAAAATTTAGCGAGCCGAATGTAAGTAAATGGTGAATTCATTTAGTTCCCAATAGGCAGCAACAGCATTATGTGGACTTCTCGGGATATAGAAAAGTTTTCACGACTGAACTAAAAATTTCTAGGAGAATACAGTGAGTTCCCAATGGGACATGCTTGTATGAGTGTACTCTTCAATAAATTGCAACATTTTCATGGACCGTATCTAAGTATCATGGTGAATTCAAGAGGTTCCCAATAGGATTCGCATGTAATAAGGATACATACAGCAACATTTTACTGAACTGAAAAACTGTTTCCATGTGAATTCAGGTAGTTCCCATTAGCAGGCTCTAGTATTATGTGTACTGTTAGTTCCCAAAGACCGCAATAGTAATAAGTGGACTGTTCAGGAAAAGGTAAATTTTCACGAATGGAATCAAAATTCTAGGCGAATTCAGTGCGTTCCCAATGGATCATGCTTGTATGATTGTAATTTTCAAGATATTGCAACATTTTAACGAACAGAATCTAAGTATCATGGTGAATTCAGTAGGTTCCCAGTAGGATTCGCATGTAATAAGGGTACTTTTCAAGATACAGCAACATTCTAACGAAACGGAACACTGTTTCTTTGTGAATTCAGGTAGTTCCCATTAGCAGGCTCTAGTAATATGTGTACTGTTAGTCCCAATATGCCGCAATTGTAATAAGTGGACTGTTCAGGATAAGGTAAATTTTCACGAATGGAATTAAAAATTTCTAGGCGAATTCTGTGAGTTCCAAATGGGACATACTTGTATGAGTCAGCTTTTCAAGGTATAGCAACATTATAACGAACGGAATCTAAGTATCATGGTGAATTCAGTAGGTTCCTGTTAGGATACACATGTAATAAGGGTACTATTCAAGATACAGCAACATTTTAACGAACCGAAACACTGTTTCTTTGTTAATTTAGGTAGTTCCCATTAGCAGGCTCTAGTAATATGTGTACTGTTGAAGATTAATCAAAATTTCGCGAGCTGAATCTAAGTAATCTATTTCCAAGTAGGCCGCAATACTTATAAGTGGACTTTTCGGGATATAGAAAAATTTTCACGAATGGAATCTAAATTTCTACGCGAATTCACTGAGTTCGCAAAGGGACATGCTTGTACGAGTGTACTTTTCAAGATATAGCAACATTTTAACGAACTGAATGTAAGTATCATGGTGAATTCAGCAGGTTCCCAATATGATTCACATGTAATAAGGTTACTATTCAAGAAACAGCAACATTTTAACGAACCAAAACCCTGTTTCTTTGTTACTTTAGGTAGTTCCCATTAGCAGGCTCTAGTAATATGTGTACTGTTGAAGATTAATCAAAATTTCGCGAGCTGAATCTAAGTAACTTGTTTAATTCACTTATTTCCAAATAGGCTGCAATGCATATAAGTGGACTTTTCGGGATATAATAAAATTTTCACAAATGGAATCAAAATTTCTAAGCGAATTCACTGAGTTCGCAAAGGCATATGCTTGTACGAGTGTACTTTTCAAGATATAGCAACATTTTAACGAACTGAATGTAAGTAACATGGTGAATTCAGCAGGTTCCCAATATGATTCGCATGTAATAAGGATACTATTCAAGATAGAGCAACATTTTAACGCACTGGAACACTGTTCATTTGTTAATTCATTTAGTTCCCATTAGCTGGCTCTACTAATATGTGTAGTGTTAAAGATTTATCAAAATTTAGCGAGCCGAATGTAAGCAAATTGGTGATTTCATTTAGTTCCCAATAGGCAGAAATAGTATTATGTGGACTTCTCAGGATATAGAAAAGTTTTCACGACTGAACTAAAAATTTCTAGGAGAATACAGTGAGTTCCCAGTGGGACATGCTTGTATGAGTGTACTCTTCAATAAATAGCAACATTTTCATGGACCGTATCTAAGTATCATGGTGAATTCAGGAGGTTCCCAATAGGATTCGCAGGTAATTAGGATACATACACCAACATTTTCCGAACTGAAACACTGTTACTTTGTGAATTCAAGTAGTTCCCATTAGCAGGCTCTAGTATTATGTGTACTGTTAGTTCCCAAAGACCGCAAAAGTAATAAGTGGACTGTTCAGGAAAAGGTAAATTTTCACGAATGGAATCAAAATTCTAGGCGAATTCAGTGCGTTCCCAATGGGTCATGCTTGTATGATTGTAATTTTCAAGATATTGCAACATTTTAACGAACAGAATCTAAGTATCATGGTGAATTCAGTAGGTTCCCAATAGGATTCGCATGTAATAAGGGTACTTTTCAAGATACAGCAACATTTTAACGAAACGGAACACTGTTGTTTTGTGAATTCAGGTAGTTCCCATTAGCAAGCTCTAGTAATATGTGTACTGTTAGTCCCAATATGCCGCAATTGTAATAAGTGGACTGTTCAGGATAAGGTAAATTTTCACGAAAGGAATCAAAATTTCTAGGCGAATTATGTGAGTTCCAAATGGGACATACTTGTATGAGTCAGCTTTTCAAGATATAGCAACATTATAACGAACGGAATCTAAGTATCATGGTGAAATCTGTAGGTTCCCGTTAGGATACACATGTAATAAGGGTACTATTCAAGATACAGCAACATTTTAACGAACCGAAACACTGTTTCTTTGTGAATTTAGGTAGTTCCCATTAGCAGGCTCTAGTAATATCTGTGCTATTGAAGATTAATCAAAATTTCGCGAGCTGAATCTAAGTAACTTGGTTAATTCATTTATTTCCAAATAGGCCGCAATACTTATAAGTTGACTTTTCGGGATATAGAAAAATTTTCACAAATGGAATCAAAATTTCTAAGCGAATTCACTGCGTTCCCAAAAGGACATGCTTGTACGAGTGTACTTTTCAAGATATAGCAACATTTTAACGAACTGAATGTAAGTATCATGGTGAATTCAGCAGGTTCCCAATATGATTCACATGTAATAAGGGTACTATTCAAGAATCAGCAACATTTTAACGAACCAAACACTGTCTCTTTGTTACTTTTGGTAGTTCCCATTAGCAGGCTCTAGTAATATGTGTACTGTTGAATATTAATCAAAATTTCGCGACCTGAATCTAAGTAACTTGGTTAATTCATTTATTTCCAAATAGGCCGCAATACTTATAAGTTGACTTTTCGGGATATAGAAAAATTTTCAAGAATGGAATCAAAATTTCTAAGCGAATTCACTGAGTTCCCAAAAGGACATGCTTGTACGAGTGTACTTTTCAAGATATAGCAACATTTTAACGAACTGAATGTAAGTATCATGGTCAATTCAGCAGGTTCCCAATATGATTCACATGTAATAAGGGTACTATTCAAGAAACAGCAACATTTTAACGAACCAAAACACTGTCTCTTTGTTACTTTAGGTAGTTCCCATTAGCAGGCTCTAGTAATATGTGTACTGTTGAAGGTTAATCAAAATTTCGCGAGCTAAATCTAAGTAACTTGGTTAATTCACTTATTTCCAAATAGGCTGCAATACTTATAAGTGGACTTTTCGGGATATAGAAAAATTTTCACAAATGGAATCAAAATTTCTGAGCGAATTCACTGAGTTCCAAAGGCATATGCTTGTACGAGTGTACATTTCAAGATATAGCAACATTTTAACGAACTGAATGTAAGTATCATGGTGAATTCAGCAGGTTCCCAATATGATTCGCATGTAATAAGGATACTATTCAAGATAGAGCAACATTTTAACGCACTGGAACACTGTTCATTTGTTAATTCATTTAGTTCCCATTAGCAGGCTCTACTAATATGTGTAGTGTTAAAGATTTATCAAAATTTTGCGAGCCGATTGTAAGCAAATTGGTGAATTCATTTAGTTCCCAATAGGCAGCAATAGTTTAATGTGGATTTCTCGGGATATAGAAAAGATTCACGACTGAACTAAAAATTTCTAGGAGAATACAGTGAGTTCCCAATGGGACATGCTTGTATGAGTGTACGCTTCAATAAATAGCAACATTTTCATGGACCGTATCTAAGTATCATGGTGAATTCAGGAGGTTCCCAATAGGATTCGCAGATAATTAGGATACATACAGCAACATTTTACCGAACTGAAACACTGTTACTTTGTGAATTCAGGTAGTTCACATTAGCAGGCTCTAGTATTATGTGTACTGTTAGTTCCCAAAGACCGCAATAGTAATAAGTGGACTGTTCAGGAAAAGGTAAATTTTCATGAATGGGATCAAAATTCTAGGCGAATTCAATGCGTTCCCAATGGGTCATGCTTGTATGATTGTAATTTTCAAGATATTGCAACATTTTAACGAACAGAATCTAAGTATCATGGTGAATTCAGTAGGTTCCCAATAGGATTCGCATGTAATAAGGGTACTTTTCAAGATACAGCAACATTTTAACGAAACGGAACACTGTTGTTTTGTGAATTCAGGTAGTTCCCATTAGCAGGCTCTAGTAATATGTGTACTGTTAGTCCCAATATGCCGCAATTGTAATAAGTGGACTGTTCAGGATAAGGTAAATTTTCACGAAAGGAATCAAAATTTCTAGGCGAACTCTGTGAGTTCCAAACGGGACATGCTTGTATGAGTCAGCTCTTCTAGATATAGCAACATTATAACGAACGGAATCTAAGTATCATGGTGAATTCAGTAGGTTCCCGTTAGGATACAAATGTAATAAGGGTACTATTCAAGATACAGCAACATTTTAACGAACCGAAACACTGTTTCTTTGTTAATTTAGGTAGTTCCCATTAGCAGTCTCTAGTAATATGTGTACTATTGAAGATTAATCAAAATTTCGCGAGCTGAATCTAAGACTTGGTTAATTCACTTATTTCCAAATAGGCCGCAATACTCATAAGTGGACTTTTCGGGATATAGAAAATTTATCACAAATGGAATCAAAATTTCTAAGCGAATTCACTGAGTTCGCAAAGGGACATGCTTGTATGAGTGTACTTTCAAGATCTATCAAAATTTCGCTAATCGAATCTAAGTAACTTGGTGAATTCAGTTAGTCCCCAATAGGACACAATAGTAATAAGTGGACTGTTCGGTATATAGAAAAATTTTCACCAATGGAATCAAAATATCTAGGCGAATTCAGTGAGTTCCAAAAGGGTCATGCTTGTAGGAGTGAGCTTTTCAAGATACAGCAACATTTTAACGAACGGAATCTAAGTATCATGGTGAATTCAGTAGGTTCCCAGTAGGATACACATGTAATAAGGGTACTATTCAAGATACAGCAACATTTTAACGAACCGAAACACTGTTTCTTTGTTTATTTAGGTAGTTCCCATTAGCAAGCTCTAGTAATATGTGTACTGTTGAAAATTAATCAAAATTTCGCGAGCTGAATCTAAGTAACGTGGTTAATTCATTTATTTCCAAATAGGCCGCAATACTTATAAGTTGACTTTTCGGGATATAAAAAAATTTTCACAAATGGAATCAAAATTTCTAAGCGAATTCACTGAGTTCCCAAAGGGACATGCTTGTACGAGTGTACTTTTCAAGATATAGCAACATTTTAACGAACTGAATGTAAGTATCATGGTGAATTCAGCAGGTTCCCAATATGATTCACATGTAATAAGGTTACTATTCAAGAAACAGCAACATTTTAACGAACCAAAACCCTGTTTCTTTGTTACTTTAGGTAGTTCCCATTAGCAGGCTCTAGTAATATGTGTACTGTTGAAGATTAATCAAAATTTCGCGAGCTGAATCTAAGTAACTTGTTTAATTCACTTATTTCCAAATAGGCTGCAATGCATATAAGTGGACTTTTCGGGATATAATAAAATTTTCACAAATGGAATCAAAATTTCTAAGCGAATTCACTGAGTTCGCAAAGGCATATGCTTGTACGAGTGTACTTTTCAAAATATAGCAACATTTTAACCAACTCATTGTAAGTATCATGTTGAATTCAGCAGGTTCCCAATATGATTCGCATGTAATAAGGATACTATTCAAGATAGAGCAACATTTTAACGTACTGAAACACTGTTTATTTGTTAATTCATTAGCAGGCTCTACTACTATGTGTAGTGTTAAAGATTTATCAAAATTTAGCGAGCCGAATGTAAGTAAATGGTGAATTCATTTAGTTCCCAATAGGCAGCAACAGCATTATGTGGACTTCTCGGGATATAGAAAAGTTTTCACGACTGAACTAAAAATTTCTAGGAGAATACAGTGAGTTCCCAATGGGACATGCTTGTATGAGTGTACTCTTCAATAAATAGCAACATTTTCATGGACCGTATCTAAGTATCATGGTGAATTCAAGAGGTTCCCAATAGGATTCGCATGTAATAAGGATACATACAGCAACATTTTACTGAACTGAAAAACTGTTTCCATGTGAATTCAGGTAGTTCCCATTAGCAGGCTCTAGTATTATGTGTACTGTTAGTTCCCAAAGACCGCAATAGTAATAAGTGGACTATTCAGGAAAAGGTAAATTTTCACAAATGGAATCAAAATTCTAGGCGAATTCAGTGCGTTCCCAATGGATCATGCTTGTATGATTGTAATTTTCAAGATATTGCAACATTTTAACGAACAGAATCTAAGTATCATGGTGAATTCAGTAGGTTCCCAGTAGGATTCGCATGTAATAAGGGTACTTTTCAAGATACAGCAACATTCTAACGAAACGGAACACTGTTTCTTTGTGAATTCAGGTAGTTCCCATTAGCAGGCTCTAGTAATATGTGTACTGTTAGTCCCAATATGCCGCAATTGTAATAAGTGGACTGTTCAGGATAAGGTAAATTTTCACGAATGGAATTAAAAATTTCTAGGCGAATTCTGTGAGTTCCAAATGGGACATACTTGTATGAGTCAGCTTTTCAAGGTATAGCAACATTATAACGAACGGAATCTAAGTATCATGGTGAATTCAGTAGCTTCCTGTTAGGATACACATGTAATAAGGGTACTATTCAAGATACAGCAACATTTTAACGAACCGAAACACTGTTTCTTTGTTAATTTAGGTAGTTCCCATTAGCAGGCTCTAGTAATATGTGTACTGTTGAAGATTAATCAAAATTTCGCGAGCTGAATCTAAGTAATCTATTTCCAAGTAGGCCGCAATACTTATAAGTGGACTTTTCGGGATATAGAAAAATTTTCACGAATGGAATCAAAATTTCTACGCGAATTCACTGAGTTCGCAAAGGGACATGCTTGTACGAGTGTACTTTTCAAGATATAGCAACATTTTAACGAACTGAATGTAAGTATCATGGTGAATTCAGCAGGTTCCCAATATGATTCACATGTAATAAGGTTACTATTCAAGAAACAGCAACATTTTAACGAACCAAAACCCTGTTTCTTTGTTACTTTAGGTAGTTCCCATTAGCAGGCTCTAGTAATATGTGTACTGTTGAAGATTAATCAAAATTTCGCGAGCTGAATCTAAGTAACTTGTTTAATTCACTTATTTCCAAATAGGCTGCAATGCATATAAGTGGACTTTTCGGGATATAATAAAATTTTCACAAATGGAATCAAAATTTCTAAGCGAATTCACTGAGTTCGCAAAGGCATATGCTTGTACGAGTGTACTTTTCAAGATATAGCAACATTTTAACGAACTGAATGTAAGTATCATGGTGAATTCAGCAGGTTCCCAATATGATTCGCATGTAATAAGGATACTATTCAAGATAGAGCAACATTTTAACGCACTGGAACACTGTTCATTTGTTAATTCATTTAGTTCCCATTAGCTGGCTCTACTAATATGTGTAGTGTTAAAGATTTATCAAAATTTAGCGAGCCGAATGTAAGCAAATTGGTGATTTCATTTAGTTCCCAATAGGCAGAAATAGTATTATGTGGACTTCTCAGGATATAGAAAAGTTTTCACGACTGAACTAAAAATTTCTAGGAGAATACAGTGAGTTCCCAGTGGGACATGCTTGTATGAATGTACTCTTCAATAAATAGCAACATTTTCATGGACCGTATCTAAGTATCATGGTGAATTCAGGAGGTTCCCAATAGGATTCTCAGGTAATTAGGATACATACAGCAACATTTTCCGAACTGAAACACTGTTACTTTGTGAATTCAAGTAGTTCACATTAGCAGGCTCTAGTATTATGTGTACTGTTAGTTCCCAAAGACCGCAAAAGTAATAAGTGGACTGTTCAGGAAAAGGTAAATTTTCACGAATGGAATCAAAATTCTAGGCGAATTCAGTGCGTTCCCAATGGGTCATGCTTGTATGATTGTAATTTTCAATATTGCAACATTTTAACGAACAGAATCTAAGTATCATGGTGAATTCAGTAGGTTCACAATAGGATTCGCATGTAATAAGGGTACTTTTCAAGATACAGCAACATTTTAACGAAACGGAACACTGTTGTTTTGTGAATTCAGGTAGTTCCCATTAGCAGGCTCTAGTAATATGTGTACTGTTAGTCCCAATATGCCGCAATTGTAATAAGTGGACTGTTCAGGATAAGGTAAATTTTCACGAAAGGAATCAAAATTTCTAGGCGAATTATGTGAGTTCCAAATGGGACATACTTGTATGAGTCAGCTTTTCAAGATATAGCAACATTATAACGAACAGAATCTAAGTATCATGGTGAAATCAGTAGGTTCCCGTTAGGATACACATGTAATAAGGGTACTATTCAAGATACAGCAACATTTTAACGAACCGAAACACTGTTTCTTTGTGAATTTAGGTAGTTCCCATTAGCAGGCTCTAGTAATATGTGTGCTATTGAAGTTTAATCAAAATTTCGCGAGCTGAATCTAAGAAACTTGGTTAATTCACTTATATCCCAATAGGCCGCAATACTCATAAGTGGACTTTTCGGGATATAGAAAATTTATCACAAATGGAATCACAATTTCTAAGCGAATTCACTGAGTTCGCAAAGGGACATGCTTGTACGAGTGTACTTTAAAGATTTATCAAAATTTCGCTAATCGAATCTAAGTAACTTGGTGAATTCAGTTAGTCCCCAATAGGACACAATAGTAATAAGTGGACTGTTCGGAATATAGAAAAATTTTCACGAATGGAATCAAAATATCTAGGCGAATTCAGTGAGTTCCAAATGGGTCATGCTTGTAGGAGTGAGCTTTTCAAGATACAGCAACATTTTAACGAACGGAATCTAAGTATCATGGTGAATTAAGTAGGTTCCCGTTAGGATACACATGTAATAAGGGTACTATTCAAGATACAGCAACATTTTAACGAACCGAACACTCTTTCTTTGTTTATTTAGGTAGTTCCCATTAGCAGGCTCTAGTAATATGTCTACTGTTGAAGATTAATCAAAATTTCGCGAGCTGAATCTAAGTAACATGGTTAATTCATTTATTTCCAAATAGGCCGCAATATTTATAAGTTGACTTTTAGGGATATAGAAAAATTTTCACAAATGGAATCAAAATTTCTAAGCGAATTCACTGAGTTCCCAAAAGGACAGGCTTGTACGAGTGTACTTTTCAAGATATAGCAACATTTTAACGAACTGAATGTAAGTATCATGGTGAATTCAGCAGGTTCCCAATATGATTCACATGTAATAAGGGTACTATTCAAGAATCAGCAACATTTTAACGAACCAAACACTGTCTCTTTGTTACTTTTGGTAGTTCCCATTAGCAGGCTCTAGTAATATGTGTACTGTTGAATATTAATCAAAATTTCGCGAGCTGAATCTAAGTAACTTGGTTAATTCATTTATTTCCAAATAGGACGCAATACTTATAAGTTGACTTTTCGGGATATAGAAAAATTTTCACAAATGGAATCAAAATTTCTAAGCGAATTCACTGAGTTCCCAAAAGGACAAGCTTGTACGAGTGTACTTTTCAAGATATAGCAACATTTTAACGAACTGAATGTAAGTATCATGGTGAATTCAGCAGGTTCCCAATATGATTCACATGTAATAAGGGTACTATTCAAGAAACAGCAACATTTTAACGAACCAAAACACTGTCTCTTTGTTACTTTAGGTAGTTCCCATTAGCAGGCTCTAGTAATATGTGTACTGTTGAAGATTAATCAAAATTTCACGAGCTGAATCTAAGTAACTTGGTTAATTCCCTTATTTCCAAATAGGCCGCAATACTTATAAGTGGACTTCTCGGGATATAGAAAAATTTTCACAAATGGAATCAAAATTTCTAAGCGAATTCACTGAGTTCGCAAAGGGACATGCTTGTACGAGTGTACTTTTCAAAATATAGCAACATTTTAACCAACTCATTGTAAGTATCATGTTGAATTCAGCAGGTTCCCAATATGATTCGCATGTAATAAGGATACTATTCAAGATAGAGCAACATTTTAACGTACTGAAACACTGTTTATTTGTTAATTCATTAGCAGGCTCTACTACTATGTGTAGTGTTAAAGATTTATCAAAATTTAGCGAGCCGAATGTAAGTAAATGGTGAATTCATTTAGTTCCCAATAGGCAGCAACAGCATTATGTGGACTTCTCGGGATATAGAAAAGTTTTCACGACTGAACTAAAAATTTCTAGGAGAATACAGTGAGTTCCCAATGGGACATGCTTGTATGAGTGTACTCTTCAATAAATAGCAACATTTTCATGGACCGTATCTAAGTATCATGGTGAATTCAAGAGGTTCCCAATAGGATTCGCATGTAATAAGGATACATACAGCAACAT